>NC_135036.1:0-625000 GCF_051020975.1 Osmia lignaria lignaria
TACATTTCCGTCGAGACATTCACGATATCAGTGACGGTTTAACAATTACCGACCGATTTCACACATTTCTCGCTGAAAGCGCACTCCCTTGCACGATTTTGCTCCGGTTTGTGTTGTTCTGCACTATATCGGACCCAAATAGCACATTTTCGTCGAGGCTTTGACGATATCAGCGACGTTTCAAAAATTACAGCCCGATTTGGCCCATTTCTCGCTGAAAGCGCACTCCCTTGCACGATTTTGCTCCGGTTTGGGTCGTTCTGCACTATATCGGACCCATATAGCACATTTCCGTCGAGAGTTTGACGATATCAGCGACGGTTCAACAATTACAGCCCGATTTGACCGATTTCTCGCTGTAAACGCACTACCTTGAACGATTTTGCTCCGGTTTGTGTCGTTTTGCACTATTTTGGACCCAAATAGCACATTTCCGACGAGAGTTTGACGATATCAGCGACGGTTCAACAATTACAGCCCGATTTGACCCATTTCTCGCTGTAAACGCACTTCCTTGCGCGATTTTGCTTCGATTTGTCTCGTTCTGCACTATATCGGACCCAAATAGGACATTTCCGTCGAGGGTTCGACGATATCAGTGTCGGTTTAACAATTACAGCCTGATTTGATTCATTTCTCGCTGAGATCGCACTCCCTCGCACGATTTTGTTCCGGTTTGTGTCGGTCTGCACTGTATCGTACCCAAATAGCACATTTCCGTCGAGAGTTTGACGATATCAGTGTCGGTTTAACAATTACAGCCTGATATGACCCATTTCTCGCTGAAAACGCACTCCCTTGCACGATTTTCCACCGGTTTGTGTCCTTCTGCACTATATCGTACACAAATAGCACATTTCCGTCGAGAGTTTGACGATATCAGCGACGGTTCAACAATTACAGCACAATTTGACACATTTCTCGCTGAAAACGCACTCTCTTGCAGGATTTTGCTCCGGATTGTGTTGTTCTGCACTATATCGGACACAAAGAGCACATTTCCGTCGACAGTTTGACGATATCAGTGACGGTTTAAGAATTACAGCCCGATTTCACGCATTTCTCGCTGAAAACGCACTCCCTTGTACGATTTTGCTCCGGTTTGTGTCGGTCTGACCTATATCGGACCCAAATAGCACATTTCCGTCGACAGTTTGACGATATCAGTGACGGTTCAACATTTACAGCCCGATTTGACATATTTCTCGCGGAAAACGCACTCTCTTGCAGGATTTTGCTCCGGATTGTGTTGTTCTGCACTATATCGGACACAAAGAGCACATTTCCGTCGAGAGTTTGACGATATCGGTGATGGTTTAACAATTACAGCCCGATGTGACCCATTTCTCACTGAAAACGCACTCCCTTGCACGATTTTGCTCCGGTTTGGGTCGTTCTGCACTATATCGGACCCAAGTAGCACATTTCCGTCGAGAGTTTGACGATATCAGTGACGGTTTAAATATTACAGCCCGGTTTAACACATTTCTCGCTGTAAACGCACTTCCTTGAACGGCTTTGCTCCGGTTTGTGTTGTTGTGCACTATATCGGACCCAAATAGCACATTTCCGTCGAGAGTTTGACGATATCGGTGACAGTTTAACAATTACAGCCCGATTGGACACATTTCTCGCTGTAAACGCACTTCCTTGCACGATTTTGCTTCGGTTTGCCTCGTTCTGCACTATATCGGACCCAAATAGGACATTTCCGTCGAGGGTTTGACGCTCACAGCGACGGTTCAACAATTACAGCCGGATTTGACACATTTCTCGCTGAAAACGCACGCCCTTGTACGATTTTGCTCCGGTGTGTGTCGTTCTGCAATATATCGGACCTACATAGCACATTTCCGTCGAAAGTTTCACGATATCACTGACGGTTTAACAATTACAGCCCGATTTGACCCATTTCTCGCTGAAAACGCACTCCCTTGCACAATTTTGCTCCGGTTTGTGTCGTTCTGCACTATATCGTACCCAAATAGCACATTTCCGTCGAGACTTTGACTATATCAGTGACGGTTTAACAATGAGAGCCCGATTTGACCCATTTCTCGCAGAAAACGCACTCCCTTGCACGATTTTGCTCCCGTTTGTGTTGTTCTGTACTATATCGGACCCAAATAGCACATTTTTGTCGAAACCTTGACGATATCAGCGACGTCTCAACAATTACAGCCCGATTTGACCCAATTCTCGCTGTAAACGCACTTCCTTGAACGATTTTGCACCCGGATGGGTCGTTCTGCACTATATCGGACCCATATAGCACATTTCCGTCGAGAGTTTGACGATATCAGTGACGGTTTAACAATTACAGCCCGATTTGACCCATTTCTCGCTGAAAACGCACTCCCTTGCACGATTTTGCTCCGGTTTGTGTTGTTCTGTACTATATCGGACCCAAATAGCACAACTCCTTCGAGACTTTGACGATATCAGTGACGGTTTATCAATTACAGCCCGATTTGACGCATTTCTCGCTGAAAACGCACTCCCTTGTACGATTTTGGTCCGGATTGTGTCGTTCTGCACTATATCGTACCCAAATAGCACATTTCCGTCCAGAGTTTGACAATATCAGTGACCGTTTAGCAATTACCGCCCGATTTGACACATTTTTCGCTAAAAACGCACTCCCTTGTACGATTTTGCTCCGGTTTGTGTCGTTTTGCACCATTTCGGACACAAATAGCTCATTTCCTTCGAGAGCTTGACGATATCAGTGGCGGTTTAACAATTACAGCCCGATTTCACGCATTTCTCGCTGAAAACGCACTCCCTTGAACGATTTTGCTTCGGTTTGTCTCGTTCTGCACTACATCGGAACCAAATAGGACATTTTCGTCGAGAGATTGACGATATCAGTGTCGGTTTAACAATTACAGCCTGATTTGACCCATTTCTCGCTGGAAACGCTCTCCCTTGCACGATTTTTTTCCGGTTTGTATCGGTCTGCACTGTATCGTACCCAAATAGCACATTTTCGTCGAGGCTTTGACGATATCAGCGACGTTTCAAAAATTACAGCCCGATTTGGCCCATTTCTCGCTGAAAGCGCACTCCCTTGCACGATTTTGCTCCGGTTTGGGTCGTTCTGCACTATATCGGACCCATATAGCACATCTCCGCCGGGAGTTTGACGATCTCAGTGACGGTTTAACAATTACAGCCCGATTTGACCCATTTCTCGCTGAAAACGCATTCCCTTGCACGATTTTGCTCCGGTTTGTGGCGTTCTGCACTATTTCGGACACAAATAGCACATTTCCGTCGAGAGTTTGACGATATCAGCGACGGTTCAACAATTACAGCCCGATTTGACCGATTTCTCGCTGTAAACGCACTACCTTGAACGATTTTGCTCCGGTTTGTGTCGTTTTGCACTATTTTGGACCCAAATAGCACATTTCCGTCGAGACTTTGACGATATCAGTGACGGTTTAACAATTACAGCCCGATTTGACACATTTCTCGCTGAAAACGTACTCCCGTGCACGATTTTGCTCCGGTTTGGGTCGTTTTGCACTACTTCGGACCCAAATAGCACATTTCCGTCGAGAGTTTGACGATATCAGTGACGGTTTAGGAATTACAGCCCGATTTCACGCATTTCTCGCTCAAAACGCACTCCCTTGCACGATTTTGCTCCGGTTTGTGTCGTTCTGCACTATATCGGACCCAAATAGCACGTTTCCGTCTGGAGTTTGACGATATCAGCGACGGTTCAACAATTACAGCCCGATTTGACCCATTTCTCGCTGTAAACGCACTCCCTTGCACGATTTTGCTCCGGTTTGTGTCGTTCTGACCTATGTCGGACCCAAATAGCACATTTCCGTCGAGACTTTGACGATATCAGTGACGGTTTAACAATTACAGCCCGATTTGACACATTTCTCGCTGAAAACGTACTCCCGTGCACGATTTTGCTCCGGTTTGGGTCGTTTTGCACTACTTCGGACCCAAATAGCACATTTCCGTTGAGAGTTTGACGATATCAGTGACGGTTTAGGAATTACAGCCCGATTTCACGCATTTCTCGCTCAAAACGCACTCCCTTGCACGATTTTGCTCCGGTTTGGGTCGTTTTTCATTATTTCGGATCCAAATAGCACATTTCCGTCGAGAGGTTGACGATATCAGTGACGGTTGAACAATTACAGCCCGTTTTGACACAGTTCTTGCTGAACACGCACTCCCTTGCACTATTTTGCTCCGGTTTGTGTCGTTCTGCACTATATCGGACCCAAATAGCACGTTTCCGTCTGGAGTTTGACGATATCAGCGACGGTTCAACAATTACAGCCGGATTTGACCCATTTCTCGCTGTAAACGCACTCCCTTGCACGATTTTGCTCCGGTTTGTGTCGTTCTGACCTATGTCGGACCCAAATAGCACATTTCCGTCGAGACTTTGACGATATCAGCGACGGTTCAACAATTACAGCCCGAATTGACCCATTTCTCGCTGAAAACGCACTCCCTTGCACGATTTTGCTTCGGTTCGTGTCGTTCTGCACTATATCGTACCCAAATAGCACATTCCCGTCGAGAGTTTGACGATATCAGCGACGGTTCAACAATTACAGCCCGATTTGACCGATTTCTCGCTGTAAACGCACTACCTTGAGCGATTTTGCTCCGGTTTGTGTCGTTTTGCACTATTTTGGACCCAAATAGCACATTTCCGTCGAGACTTTGACGATATCAGTGACGGTTTAACAATTACAGCCCGATTTGACACATTTCTCGCTGAAAACGTACTCCCGTGCACGATTTTGCTCCGGTTTGGGTCGTTTTGCACTACTTCGGACCCAAATAGCACATTTCCGTCGAGAGTTTGACGATATCAGTGACGGTTTAGGAATTACAGCCCGATTTCACGCATTTCTCGCTCAAAACGCACTCCCTTGCACGATTTTGCTCCGGTTTGTGTCGTTCTGCACTATATCGGACCCAAATAGCACGTTTCCGTCTGGAGTTTGACGATATCAGCGACGGTTCAACAATTACAGCCCGATTTGACCCATTTCTCGCTGTAAACGCACTCCCTTGCACGATTTTGCTCCGGTTTGTGTCGTTCTGACCTATGTCGGACCCAAATAGCACATTTCCGTCGAGACTTTGACGATATCAGTGACGGTTTAACAATTACAGCCCGATTTGACACATTTCTCGCTGAAAACGTACTCCCGTGCACGATTTTGCTCCGGTTTGGGTCGTTTTGCACTACTTCGGACCCAAATAGCACATTTCCGTTGAGAGTTTGACGATATCAGTGACGGTTTAGGAATTACAGCCCGATTACACGCATTTCTCGCTCAAAACGCACTCCCTTGCACGATTTTGCTCCGGTTTGGGTCGTTTTTCATTATTTCGGATCCAAATAGCACATTTCCGTCGAGAGGTTGACGATATCAGTGACGGTTGAACAATTACAGCCCGTTTTGACACAGTTCTTGCTGAACACGCACTCCCTTGCACTATTTTGCTCCGGTTTGTGTCGTTCTGCACTATATCGGACCCAAATAGCACGTTTCCGTCTGGAGTTTGACGATATCAGCGACGGTTCAACAATTACAGCCGGATTTGACCCATTTCTCGCTGTAAACGCACTCCCTTGCACGATTTTGCTCCGGTTTGTGTCGTTCTGACCTATGTCGGACCCAAATAGCACATTTCCGTCGAGACTTTGACGATATCAGCGACGGTTCAACAATTACAGCCCGAATTGACCCATTTCTCGCTGAAAACGCACTCCCTTGCACGATTTTGCTTCGGTTCGTGTCGTTCTGCACTATATCGTACCCAAATAGCACATTCCCGTCGAGAGTTTGACGATATCAGCGACGGTTCAACAATTATAGCCCGATTTGACACATTTCTCGCTGAAAACTCACTCCCTTGCACGATTTTGCTCCGGTTTGTGTCGTTCTGCACTATATCGTACCCAAATAGCACATTTCCGTCGAGAGTTTGACGATATCAGCGACGGTTCAACAATTACAGCCCGATTTGACCCATTTCTCGCTGAAAACGCACTCCCTTGTACGATTTTGCTCCGGTTTGTGTTGTTCTGCACTATATCGGACCCAAATAGCACATTTGCGTCGAGAGGTTGACGATATCAGTGACGGTTGAACAATTACAGCCCGATTTGACCGATTTCTCGCTGAAAACGCACTCCCTTGCTCGATTTAGCTCCGGTTTGTGTCGTTCTGCAATATATCGGTCCTATATAGCACATTTCCGTCGAAAGTTTCACGATATCACTGACGGTTTAACAATTACAGCCCGATGTGACCCATTTCTCGCTGAAAACGCCCTCCCTTGCACGATTTTTCTCCGGTTTGTGTCGTTCTGACATATATCGGAACCCAATAGCACATTTCCGTCGACAGTTTGACGATATCAGTGACGGTTCAACATTTACAGCCCGATTTGACACATTTCTCGCGGAAAACGCACTCCCTTGCAGGATTTTGCTCCGGTTTGTGTGGTTCGGCACTATATCGGACCCAAATAGCACATTTCCGTCGAGACTTTGACGATATCAGTGATGGTTTAACAATTACAGCCCGACTTGACCCATTTCTCGCTGAAAACGCACTCCCTTGCACGATTTTGCTCCGGTTTGTGTGTTGTTCTGTACTATATCGGACCCAAATAGCACATTTTCGTCGAGTCTTTGACTATATCAGCAACGGTTCAACAATTACAGCGCTATTTGACCCATTTCTCGCTGAAAACGCACTCCCTTGCACGATTTGGCACCGGTTTGTGTCGTTCTGCACTATATCGGACCCATATAGCACATTTCCGTCGAGAGTTTGACGATATCACGATTTGACCCACTTCTCGCTGAAAACGCACTCCCTTGCACGATTTTGCTCCGGTTTGTGTTGTTCTGTACTACATCGGACCCAAATAGCACATTTCCGTCTCGAGTTTGACGATATCAGTGACGGTTCAAGAATTACAGCCCGATTTGACCCATTTCTCGCTGAAAACGCACTCCCTTGCACGATCTTGCTCCGGTTTGTGTCGTTCTGACCTATATCGGACCCACATAGCACACTTCCGTCGAGAGTTTGACGATATCAGCGACGGTTCAACAATTACAGCACGATTTGAACCATTTCTCGCTGAAAACGCACTCCCTTGCACGATTTTGCTCCGGTTTGGGTCGTTCTGCACTATATCGGACCCAAATAGCACATTTCCGTCGAGACTTTGACGATATCGGTGACGATTCGACAATTACAGCCCGATTTGACTCAATAATCGCAGAAAACGCACTCCCTTGCAAGATTTTGCTCCAGTTTGTGTCGTTCTGACCTATATCGGACCCAAATAGCACATTTCCGTCGAGAGTTTGACGATATCACGATTTGACCCATTTCTCGCTGAAAACGCACTCCCTTGCACGATTTGGCTCCGGTTTGTGTCGTTCTGCACTATATCGGACCCATATAGCACATTTCCGTCGAGAGTTTGACGATATCACGATTTGACCCACTTCTCGCTGAAAACGCACTCCCTTGCACGATTTTGCTCCGGTTTGTGTTGTTCTGTACTACATCGGACCCAAATAGCACATTTCCGTCTCGAGTTTGACGATATCAGTGACGGTTCAAGAATTACAGCCCGATTTGACCCATTTCTCGCTGAAAACGCACTCCCTTGCACGATCTTGCTCCGGTTTGTGTCGTTCTGCACTATATCGGACCCATATAGCACATTTCCGTCGAGAGTTTGAGGATATCACAATTTGACCCATTTCTCGCTGAAAACGCACTCCCTTGTACGATTTTGGCCCGGTTTGTTTCGTTTTGCACTATTTCGGACCGAAATAGCACATTTCCGTCGAGAGTTTGACGATATCACAATTTGACCCATTTCTCGCTGAATACGCACTCCCTTGCACGATTTTGCTCCGGTTTGCGTCGTTCTGACCTATATCGGACCCAAATAGCACATTTCCGTCGAGAGTTTGACGATATCGGTGACGGTTCAACAATTACAGCCCGATATGACCCATTTCTCGCTGAAAACGCACTCCCTTGCAGGATTTTGCACCGGTTTGTGGCGTTCTGCACTACTTCGGACCCAAATAGCGCATTTCCGTCGACAGTTTGACGATATCAGTGACGGTTTAAGAATCACAGCCCGATTTCACGCATTTCTCGCTGAAAACGCACTCCCTTGCACGATTTTGCTCCGGTTTGTGTTGTTCTGCACTATATCGGACCCAAATAGCACATTTTCGTCGAGGCTTTGACGATATCAGCGACGTTTCAACAATTACAGCCCGACTTGGCCCATTTCTGGCTGAAAACGCACTCCCTTGCACGATTTTGCTCCGGTTTGGGTCGTTTTGCACTACTTCGGACTCAAATAGCACATTTCCGTCGCGGGTTTGACGATATCAGTGTCGGTTTAACAATTACAGCCCGATTTGACCCATTTCTCGCTGAAAACGCACTCCCTTGCACGATTTTGCTCCGGTTTGTGTCATTCTGCACTATATCGTGCCGAAATAGCACATTTCCGTCGACAGTTTGACGATATCAGTGACGGTTCATCATTTACAGCCCGATTTGACACATTTCTCGCGGAAAACGCACTCCCTTGCACGATTTTGCTCGGGTTTGTGTCGTTCTGCACTATATCGTACCCAAATAGCACATCTCCGTCGGGAGTTTGACGATATCAGCGACGGATCAACAATTACAGCCCGATTTGACCCATTTCTCACTGTGAACGCACTCCCTTGCACGATTTTTCTCCGGTTTTGTCGTTCTGACATATATCGGAACCCAATAGCACATTTCCGTCGACAGTTTGACGATATCAGTGACGGTTCAACATTTACAGCCCGATTTGACACATTTCTCGCGGAAAACGCACTCCCTTGCAGGATTTTGCTCCGGTTTGTGTGGTTCTGCACTTTATCGGACACAAATAGCTCATTTCCGTCGACAGTTTGACGATCTCAGCGACGTTTCAACAATTACAGCCCGATTTAACCCAATTCTCGCTGTAAACGCACTTCCTTGAACGATTTTGCACCCGGTTGGGTCGTTCTGCACTATATCGGACCCATATAGCACATCTCCGTCGGGAGTTTGACGATATCAGCGACGGTTCAACAATTACAGCCCGATTTGACCCATTTCTCACTGAAAACGCACTCCCTTGCACGACTTTGCTCCGGTTTGTGTTGTTCTGCACTATATCGGACCCAAATAGCACAGTTCCGTCGAGACTTTCACGATATCAGCGACGGTTCAACAATTACAGCCCGATTTGTCTCATTTCTCGCTGAAAACGCACTCCCTTGCACGATTATGCTTCGGTTTGTGTCATTCTGCACTATATCGTACCCAAATAGCACATTTCCGTCTAGAGGTTGACGATATCAGTGACGGTTGAACAATTACAGCCCGATTTGAACGATTTCTCGCTGAAAACGCACTCGCTTGGACGATTTTGCTCCGGTGTGTGTCGTTCTGCAATATATCGGACCTATATAGCACATTTCCGTCGAGAGTTTCACGATATCAGTGACGGTTTAACAATTACAGCCTGATTTGACGCATTTCTCGCTGAAAACGCACTATCTTGCACGATTTTGCTCCGGTTTGTGTCGTTCTGCACCATATAGTACCCAAAGAGCACATTTCCGCCGAGAGGATGACGATATCAGTGACGGTTTAACAATTACAGCCCGATTTGTCTCATTTCTCGCTGAAAACGCACTCCCTTGCACGATTATGCTTCGGTTTGTGTCATTCTGCACTATATCGGACCCAAATAGCACATTTCCGTCGAGGGTTTGACGATCTCAGCGACGGTTCCACAATTACAGCCCGATTTGACCCATTTCTCGCTGAAAACGCACTCCCTTGCACGATTTTGCTCCGGTTTGTGTCGTTCTGCACTATATCGTACCCAAATAGCACATTTCCGTCGAGAGTTTGACGATATCACGATTTGACCCATTTCTCGCTGAAAACGCAATCCCTTGTACGATTTTGGTCCGGTTTGTGTCGCTTTGCACTATTTCGTACCCAAATAGCACATTTTCGTCTAGAGTTTGACGATATCACGATTTGACGCATTTCTCGCTGAAAACGCACTCCCTTGCACGATTCTGCTTCGGTTTGTGTCGTTCTGCACTATATCGTACCCAAATAGCACATTTCCGCCGAGACATTGACGATATCGGTGACGGTTCGACAATTACAGCCCGATTTGTCCCAATAATCGCAGAAAACGCACTCCCTTGCAAGATTTTGCTCCAGTTTGTGTCGTTCTGACCTATATCGGACGCAAATAGCACATTTCCGTCGAGACTTTGACGATATCAGTGACGGTTCAACAATTACAGCCCGATTAGTCCCAATACTCGCTGAAAACGCACTCCCTTGCAAGATTTTGCTCCGGTTTGTGTCGTTCTGACCTATATCGGACCCACATAGCACACTTCCGTCGAGAGTTTGACGATATCAGCGACGGTTCAACAATTACAGCACGATTTGACCCATTTCTCGCTGAAAACGCACTCCCTTGCACGATTTTGCTCCGGTTTGGGTCGTTCTGCACTATATCGGACCCAAATAGCACATTTCCGTCGAGACTTTGACGATATCGGTGACGATTCGACAATTACAGCCCGATTTGACCCAATAATCGCAGAAGACGCACTCCCTTGCAAGATTTTGCTCCAGTTTGTGTCGTTCTGACCTATATCGGACCCAAATAGCACATTTCCGTCGAGAGTTTGACGATATCAGCGTCAGTTCAACAATTACTGCCCGATTTGACCCATTTCTCGCCGTAAACGCACTCCCTTGCACGATTTTGCTTCGGTTTGCGTCGTTCTGCACTATATCGGACCCATATAGCACATTTCCGTCGAAAGTTTCACGATATCACTGACGGTTTAACAATTACAGCCCGATTTCACCCATTTCTCGCTGAAAACGCACTCCCTTGCACAATTTTGCTCCGGTTTGTGTCGTTCTGCACTATATCGTACCCAAACAGCACATTTCCGTCGAGACTTTGACGGTATCAGTGACGGTTTAACAATGACAGCCCGATTTGACCCATTTCTCGCAGAAAACGCACTCCCTTGCTCGATTTTGCCTCGGTTTGTCTCGTTCTGCACTACATCGCACCCAAATAGCACATTTCCGTCTCGAGTTTGACGATATCACGGTTTGACCCATTTCTCGCTGAAAACGCACTCCCTTGCACGATTTGGCTCCGGTTTGTGTCGTTCTGCACTATATCGGACCCATATAGCACATTTCCGTCGAGAGTTTGACGATATCACGATTTGACCCACTTCTCGCTGAAAACGCACTCCCTTGTACGATTTTGGCCCGGTTTGTGTCGTTTTGCACTATTTCGGACCGAATTAGCACATTTCCGTCGAGAGTTTGACGATATCACAATTTGACCCATTTCTCGCTGAAAACGCACTCCCTTGCACGATTTTGCTCCGGTTTGCGTCGTTCTGACCTATATCGGACCCAAATAGCACATTTCTGTCGAGAGTTTGACGATATCGGTGACGGTTCAACAATTACAGCCCGATATGACCCATTTCTCGCTGAAAACGCACTCCGTTGCACGATTTTGCTCCGGTTTGGGTCGTTCTGCACTATATCGGACCCAAATAGCACATTTCCGTCGGGAGTTTGACGACATCAGCGACGGTTCAACAATTACAGCCCGATTTGACCCATTTCTCACTGAGAACGCACTCCCTTGCACGATTTTGCACCGGTTTGTGTTGTTCTGCACTATATCGGACCCAAATAGCACAGTTCCGTCGAGACTTTGACGATATCAGTGACGGTTTATCAATTACAGCCCGATTTGACGCATTTCTCGCTGAAAACGCACTCCCTTGCAGGATTTTGCTCCGGTTTGTGTGGTTCGGCACTATATCGGACCCAAATAGCACATTTCCGTCGAGACTTTGACGATATTAGTGATGGTTTAACAATTACAGCCCGACTTGACCCATTTCTCGCTGAAAACGCACTCCCTTGCACGATTTTGCTCCGGTTTGTGTTGTTCTGTACTATATCGGACCCAAATAGCACATTTTCGTCGAGTCTTTGACTATATCAGCAACGGTTCAACAATTACAGCGCTATTTGACCCATTTCTCGCTGAAGGCGCACTTCCTTGAACGATTTTGCACCCGGTTGGGTCGTTCTGCACTTTATCGGACACAAATAGCTCATTTCCGTCGACAGTTTGACGATCTCAGCGACGTTTCAACAATTACAGCCCGATTTGACCCAATTCTCGCTGTAAACGCACTTCCTTGAACGATTTTGCACCCGGTTGGGTCGTTCTGCACTATATCGGACCCATATAGCACATCTCCGTCGGGAGTTTGACGATATCAGCGACGGTTCAACAATTACAGCCCGATTTGACCCATTTCTCACTGAAAACGCACTCCCTTGCACGACTTTGCTCCGGTTTGTGTTGTTCTGCACTATATCGGACCCAAATAGCACAGTTCCGTCGAGACTTTCACGATATCAGCGACGGTTCAACAATTACAGCCCGATTTGTCTCATTTCTCGCTGAAAACGCACTCCCTTGCACGATTATGCTTCGGTTTGTGCCATTCTGCACTATATCGTACCCAAATAGCACATTTCCGTCTAGAGGTTGACGATATCAGTGACGGTTGAACAATTACAGCCCGATTTGAACGATTTCTCGCTGAAAACGCACTCGCTTGGACGATTTTGCTCCGGTTTGTGTCGTTCTGCAATATATCGGACCTATATAGCACATTTCCGTCGAGAGTTTCACGATATCAGTGACGGTTTAACAATTACAGCCTGATTTGACGCATTTCTCGCTGAAAACGCACTATCTTGCACGATTTTGCTCCGGTTTGTGTCGTTCTGCACTATATAGTACCCAAAGAGCACATTTCCGCCGAGAGGATGACGATATCAGTGACGGTTTAACAATTACAGCCCGATTTGACGCATTTCGCGCTGAAAACGCACTCCCTGGTAAGATTTTGGTCCGGCTTGTGTCGTTTTGCACTATTTCGGACCCAAATAGCACATTTCCGTCGGGAGTTTGACGACATCAGCGACGGTTCAACAATTACAGCCGGATTTGACCCATTTCTCGCTGAAAACGCACCCCCTTGCACGATTTTTCTCCGGTTTGTATCGCTCTGCACTGTATCGTACCCAAATAGCACATTTCCGTCGGGAGTTTGTCGATATCAGTGATGGTTTAACAATTACGGCCCGATTTGGCCCATTTCTCGTTGATAGCGCACTCCCTTGCACGATTTTGCTCCGGTTTGTGACGTTCTGCACTATATCGGACCCAAATAGCACATTTCCGTCGAGACTTTGACGATATCAGCGACGGTTCAACAATTACAGCATCGTTGCACAGATATTTGCAGATTCAGCTCAAGGAACGGGGCCCACAGACATATTCCGAGATATTTCTTCTTCTTGTTGTTCTTCTTCCGCACAGCTAAGCTGGATGTGGCATTTGCAGCTTGGAATAGTGCAGAGTTATCTCAAAGAAAGGGGCCACGCTGTTTCTGTATCTTTATTATGTTGGTGCGGCTTCGGAACTTTTAAATATCTCGATATATCTCGAAAACTATGCATCTGATCAAAAAATATCATAGAACATAAATAATAGGTAACTTAATTTCCTACAAAAAGGTCTGTTAACATTTTGCCATAGCTCGCATCGTTTCCGAGATATTTGCAGATTTATCTTAAGGAAAGGGGCCTCACGAACATATTCCAAGATATTACTATATCTGCTTTGGATATAATGTAATATACTGATTCCCTCCCCCAGATCAATGTGCATTTAATAGCAATATCATTTGCACTATATCTACATGAAATATAATGTAATATACTGATTGCTACCCACAGATCAATGTACATTTAATAACAATATCATTAGCACTATATCTACATTCGACATAATGTCATATACAGATTCATTCCCACAGATCTATGTACATTTAATAGCAATATCATTAGTACTATATCTACATGCGATATAATGTAACATACTTATTCGTTCCCACAGATCAATGTACATTTAATAACAATATCATTCGTACTATATCTACCTTGGATATAATGTAATATACTGAATCATTCCCACAGATCACTGTACAATTAATAACAATATCATTAGTACTATATCTATATTACGTATGTGGTGTACATTTAATACCAATGTCGTTATTACGCTATCTACATGAGATATAATGTAATATACTGATTCATTCCCACAGATCAATGTACATTTTATAACAATATCATTAGTACTATATCTACATTAGATATAATGTAATATACCGATTCCTTCCCACAGATCAATGCACATTTAATAACAATATCATTATTACTATATCTACATTACGTATGTAATATTGATTGTCAAACAATGCCACTATTACTATATCTGCGTTGGACATAATGTAATATACTGATTCCTTCCCCCAGATCAATGTACATTTAATAACATTATCATTATTACTATATCTACATTAGATATAATGTAATATACCGATTCCTTCCCACAGATCAATGTACATTTAATAACAATATCATTCTGACTATATCTACATTAGATATGTAATATAGATTTACAAACGATGTCATTATTACCATATCTGCGTTGGACATAATATAATACACTGATTCGATCCCACAGATCGATGTACAAATAATAACAATATCATTAGTACTCTATCTTCATTTGATATAACGTAATATACTGATTCATTCCCACAGATCAATGTACATTCAATAACAATATCAGTAGCACTACATCTACATTCGACATAATGTAATATACTGATTCGTTCCCAAATATCAATGTACATTTAATAACAATATCACTAGTACTATATCTACATTAGATATGTAATGCACATTTAAAAACAATATCATTATTACCATATCTACATTCAATATAATGTGATATACTGGTTAATTTCCGCAGATCAGTGTACATTAAATAACAATATCATTAGCACTATATCTACATTGGATATAATGTAATATACTGATCCATTCCCACAGATCAATGTACATTTAATAACAATATCATTAGTACTATAGCTACATTAGATATGTAATGTATATTGAATAACTATATCATTATTACCACATCTGCATTAGATATAATGTAATATACAGATCCCTTCGCACAGATCAATGTACATTTAATAACAATATCATTAGTACTATATCTACATTCGATATAATGTAATATACTTATTCGTTCCAACAGATCAATGTACATTTAATAAAAATATCAATAGTACTGTGTCTACATACGATATAATGTAATATACTGATCCATTCCCACAGATCAATGTACATTTAATAACAATATCATTAGTACTATACCTACATTACATATGTAACGTACATTTAATAACAATATCATTATTACCATACCTACATTAGATATAATGTATTATACTGATTCATTCCCACAGATCAATGTACATTTAATAACAATATCATTAGTACTATATCTACATGACATAATGTAATATACTTAATCGTTCCAACAGATCAATGTACGTTTAATAAAAACATCATTAGTACTGTATCTACACTATATATGTAATGTACATTTAATAACAATGTCATTATTACCATATCTACATTCGATATAATGTAATATACTGACTCATTCCCACAGATCAATGTATATTTTATAACAATATCATTAGTGCTGTATCTACATTAGATATGTAATGTATACTGAATAACTATATCATTATTACCACATCTGCATTAGATATAATGTAATATATGGATCCATTCGCACAGATCAATGTACATTTAATAACAATATCATTAGTACTCTATCTACATTCGATATAATGTGATATACTGATTAATTACCACAGATCAATGTACATTTATAAACAATATCATTAGTACTATATCTACATGACATATAATGTAATATACTAATCGTTCCCACAGATCAATGTACATTTAGTAACAATATCATTAGTACTATATCTACATTAGATATGTAATATACATTTTGAAACAATGGCATTATTACTATATCTACATTAGATATAATGCAATATACTGATTACTACCCACAGATCAATGTAGCTGCATTTAGCACCAACGTCTTTATTACCATATCTAAATTAGATATAATGTAATATACTGATTACTACCCACATCAATGCACATTTAATAACAATATCATTAGCACTATATCTTCATTAGATATAATGTAATATACTGATTGCTACCCACAGATCAATGTACATTCAATAACAATATCGTTAGTAATATATCTACATTCGATATAACGTAATATACTGATTACTTCTCACAGATCAATGTACATTTAATAACAATATCATTATTACTATATCTACATTAGATATTATGTAATATACTGATTCCTTCCCACAGATCAATGTACATATAATAACAATATCATTGGTACTATATCTTTTTTTTTTTTTTTCGTTTTCCTTTACCTAGGCAGGGTAGGACCGGAACCGCCTTTCGGCATTACTTCAGTCCCACCCTTGAAGCCTACCTATATTAACTTCACCATTTATTTTCCCCTCTTTTATTTCTTTACATACCACTGTTTACCTTTATACTAATGTCTAGTTCAATCATTAATCAATTAGTTAACCTCCTTATTCAAAACTCTTTTCCGAAAACTCTATATCGAAACTTTCTGGAGTTTTTCAACTTAACAGCTTCCTAACTATTTACCCTAGCAATAGTGTTCAATATAGCTCGTCTTAATATACTCGGGTCTCCTGATTTTAGTATTCATATGTCATGTTTCCTATCACAGCAAATAGTTACTCCGGGGTCCAGATATACTGGACTCTCGTTTTCACTTATTGCCCCTGTTTATTCTATGTTACATATTTTTTACCGGGTACAACCATCTAAGTACACCTATTCTATGGATTAACCCTAGGCCCATCCGTGTCATAGACATGCCGCTCTATGTGCGTAGTACTGTATGGCCGATCGTAACGTGATGGTGTTGTATCACACAGCACTATAACCTGTACGCAATATCTGTCATTATTACAATTCCTAATTTCACTCACTCTCTTATGTTGTCCTATCCAGTACTCAATTACCACCCTTCCGGCTTTGCGAATCACTTAACAAGGTAAGTAATCCCGTAACATTATTTAATACTGTATATATTTCCACCTTATCATAGCAAGTATAAACTAATCTTTTTTTTTTTTTTTTTTTTTTATACCTTCATTTCCTTCCAATATAGTATAGTAACCATTACTCCCCTTATAGTCTAAATACCTTTTGAATTCCTGAAGATATATCCAGGAAAGGATGATATTATTTCCTTGTACCACTGGTGAGTACACATATCTATTTTCAGCTTACGAATTATAGACCTACTTTCTCTTTATACACCTTTTCCTATTGCCTATCGGTGTAGGAATCCGTACTCTACTGTAGCTTGCTATTTTCGAGTGTTATACTCTCCTCTTTCTCATACTATTTTACTTGTAACCCCTTAGGTATCGTTGGACCGGGTCACCGCACTCTACATCCCACCGTTATGGTTTATACTTGTTCTCTTATGCTCCTCCCAGCAAAAGGAGAATGCAACACCAGCATACTACCAAAAGATGAGTTTCCGGTTACCGTTGTTTATTATTTAATATCACCGTTTGCTCTATTTAATTTATATTATTCTTCCTTTGTAGGTTATACAGGTAACTCTTTCTATTCATTACGCTTTGCCAGCCTCTACATTATTCAATTTCTTTCAGACTGCCACCACTCCTCATCACCTCCGTTTATTCTTCAATGGGAAGATAATGGGGTATACACCATGACGTCAATGTGCTTTACTGTCTTACGTGTGTTACCTCCAGTATCTGTGGTTATACCAAAATAATCGACGTACACGGAAGTACCATACCTTTGTCGTATCCGTTAGCTAAGAACCAGGAATTAAATAAATAATATCCAGTGCTTGTATAACTAAAATAAGCTATAAGTAATGAATAAATAAATAAAGAAATAAAATAACATAAAATAAAATAAAATAAGATAATCCAATAAGTAAATGACTAGAATCCAGTATGTAATTAAGTAAAGTAAATACGTAAATAAATAAGATATAATAAAATAGAGTCAATAGGTAAAAACATGAAATCCGTCAAGTAAGTAGATAAAACCAAAATAATAAATAATAAATAAATCAGTATAACAAATTGATGGTAATTACGTAATTATTTAGATAAAATTATTGTCAATATATATAATAAGTAAAGTTGGATGAATAAGCTCTATTCATCCCCACAGATACTGTATCCACTGCCTTGTAGTTTAATTTAATTACCAATTTCTTTTAAGGCTTTAAGAATTCACATGCATTAGGTTCAGTATACTAATTACCTTAATTATTTTAGCACCACGTATACACCATACCATTTTTCAGGTGAGGACTTAATCTATCGCGGCCACCATCAGCGTTGCTGCTATGGAATATGAATCATCTATTGTATTTAATTAACCAAGTCATCCGGCGTTTCCAGTTGGGAACTCCTGCCACCGTTTACGAACCGTTACCCATTTCGAGGCCGAACTAGCATATTGCGGCTCTTAACTCTTTATCTTTATCTGAATGGTACGATGATTTTCTTTCCTTTTGTTACTATTATTCTTATCTTTATTGTTTTCTCCTTTAGTATTATCCTCCTGTTCCTGAATTTGCATTTTGTGTTTGTCTTCCCCATTCTTTCCTAATTTCTTTCCGGTGTGTTTTCTCCCATTTCTCTTTTTCCGATATACATGCAGCGCAGAATTTCTTAATTGATGCGTTGGTTTTATCCCTTTTCAGTAAGTGTCCGATGTTTTGAATTTCCCATTTTTCTGGATGTACTTCTTTTTCCAGCGCCATCCTCTCCATTTTCCATCTTGGACACGTGAAGAGAGTATGTTCTGCGTCATCGAACAAATCCTCACAGAACCAACACTCTGGTGTCCTTTCCTTACCAATCTTTGCTAGGAAAGCCCCAAAGCATCCATGGCCAGTCAGTGCTTGTACTAGCTGGTGATCTAAGAGAGGTATTCCCCCACTATTCCATTCACCAATGTCACTAACTATCTTGTTAGTTCATCTGCCTTTATCCATGTTAGTCCATTCCTCTTGCCATTCTCTTTTTGTTGTTTTAGTCTCTTCTTCCACAATCTCTTTAATAATCCGGTTTTTATCTTTTCCGTTGTTTTGTTCAAGCTTCCCCTTTTCTTGTGCCTCCCTTATTTTAACGTATATACGTGCAATTTCCTTTGCTGTATAATCCCAAGGCACGTTCCCGGTTATTATACATAAGACTTCCGTAGACACTGTTCTGTAGGCCTTGCAAATTCTGTTTAGCGGTAGCCTCTGCGCGTCCCTTAGTTTTTTCGTGTTCAGTTTATATGTCAGTGCCCTTGCCTAAATTGCCGCACCATACATCACCACTGATTTCACAACATTATAATACAGTATCCTGGCTTTTGGACCTGCTCCTCTTGTGTTTTTCATCAGGAGGCTTAGATGCATCGCGTATTTACTCGATTTTTCAGTCGCGTTCTCAATATGCTGCTTAAATACTTGGTTGCATTCAAAAGTAACCCCAAGGTATTTAGCCGCCTTGCACACCGGTATTTGATTTCCCTCGATTTCCACCGGGATACCCTCAGGATTTTTTCTTCCCGTCAGCAATATGGTTTCCGATTTTTGCGGCGCCAGGTCAAGGCCTTCCCCCTTGTACCAGTCTACCATATCTCTTATTGTGGCATTGGCCGTGTATTTCATTCTTTCCAGATCCTTATCAATTATTACAATACCTATATCGTCAGCAAATGTCACCAAGTAGACATTTCTTCTAAGACGTATTTTCAGCAAGCCATCGTATGCGAGGTTCCACATAAATGGTCCAATTATCGACCCCTGTGGAACCCCTCCAAATACCTTTATTTTTTCATGTCCATCATCTGTGTTTATGACTAGCCACCGGTCACTCAAATAAGACTCAGTCATTTTTATTATTTTCCTGGGAAATCTTTTCCTCTTCATCTCACGGATGACGCTTTTCCACCTCAGGGAGTTGAATGCATTTTTGACGTCCAGTATGATTAGAAGGCAATGTCTGTGTTCTTTTTTTGCCTTGTCCCAATATCCAATCACCTTCTCCATGGCTTGAACGGTTCCTAAACCCTTCCTGAATCCATATTGGTGCGGCGACAAATCATCCCTCCTGATTGCCTCATGTAATCTATTTTTAACAATATGCTCCAATATTTTCGCGATATTGGAGGCAATGCATAGTGCTTTTTTAACCGCTATTTTTCTACATGCTAGAATTACTTCCATATCCGTTATTTTATCCTCATTTTCCTCTACGGTGTCTATGCGCTCACCAGTGTTCATTTCCAACTCGTTCTCATTTCCAGCTATGTCTACGTTATTTGTCGGTGGCTTCATACAAAAGAGACCATCTACCACTATTTTAATCTGTTCTGAGTTTAATTTAATTGGTGGAGTACTCCCGTTGATTTGCTTAATCACTGTTTTGTACGGTCTACCCCATACATCCCTATCTACTGTGTCAATCAATTTCTCCCACGCCCCTTTTTTGGCCGTCCTAATTTCCCTATTAAGCTCCTTCTTTGCCCTCTTAAGCTCGTCTTGACGTAACGTTATGACCCCACTATTCTTTTTCCTATTTTCCCCGGTCACCTTCCTACGCGCACTGTTAGCTCTCTTCCTGAGGTTTAAGATTTCGACAGACCACCAATGCACCGGGGTTTTGTTACACATTCTACCTTCCTTCTTCTTACACTTATTACTAATACTCTGGATCTCCCTCATCACAGCATCAATATCCTCTCTATTTTCCCCAATACTGTAACTATTGTTCTCACTATCTACGAATTTCTTTAAAAACATTTCCACAAATTTGTCTTTATCTACCTTTCTAACATTATCGTTCAAGACTAATTTATTGCTTTTTTCAGGTTCATCGATTACTATAGTGTGCAGCAGGTATTGATAGTCCGATCCAGTAAATTCGGTAAGGACATTACGTGCTACTACTTTATGGCTCATCCTTGTATCTGTTATTAAAAGATCTATTTTTGTACCTGCTCCTTTGGTGCAGGTGTTTTCCCCTTCAGTCATTATGTATATCAGATCTAGATTTGCCATAAATTCTAATAATTTTCTACCTCTAGGGTTCCACATCCTGCCACCCCAGAGTAGGGACTTGCTGTTGAAGTCTCCGGCCAAGATGACTCCAGCCCATTTTTTAGCTTTAATAATATCAGCGATTTCGTCTAATCTACCATCGACTGTATTATCATCAATATTCGGCGATATATAGCTACTAATTATGAGGTAGTTGTTGTAACTGATTGCAACCATTCCTATCCCCTGTTTAACTATATTAATGTCATTAACTCTGGCTATACCCTTGCTCGTGATCCATATAGCAGCATCCCCTTTACAATCCTTAAACCAATAATTTTTGCTTTTGCTTTTGTTTTGTTCTGCAATCATGATCGCGTCCGGAGATACTTTCTCGACTGTTCCTTCTAGCAGGTCCTGCGCCAGCCTGCATTTATTCAAGTTAATTTGTAATATTTTAATTTTGAACTTTATTTGCTTTTCTTTCCAATTGCTATCGCCTCCTTGTACTGTGGGCATTTCAGCGAGCCCGCTATATGGTTCAGCTCTACTCCACTACGGCCTTTTTCTTCGCAAGGTCTGCACCCCGCTTTTTCAGCTCTGCATTCTGTCATTACGTGCCCTTTCTCGCCACACCTTCTGCATATCCTTATGACTTCTGCGAGTGCACACCTAACCGCCACATGTCCCATATTGTGACATTTGTAACATCTTGTGACATTTGGTAGCTGTCTCACTCTACAGTATACCCATCCTATTTTGATCTTATTTTCTTTAATATGATTCATAATGTCCCATGGTCGTTTCACTATCGCTACTTGGGTGCCCATGTAAGCCGTCCTAATGCTTTTCCCCCTGAAAGTTCCTTTTGCGAGGCCCGTTTCCCTTGCTATGCTCTCTATTACTTCGTCGAGCTCAGCTCCCGAGTCAATGTCCAATATTTCCAGTGTTGTCTTAGGGATCAATCTCCTAATCACCGTCTCAGCTCCCATGCTTTTTATAACTTTATCGTGGAATTCGGAGCTATCTATTTTCTCCTCAAATTCAACCAGAATGTCACCGGCCCTGGTTTGCCGTATTCTCTTGATTCCTTTGACTTCCTACCCCATTTTATTCCTAAGATCTTTGGTCACCTCGGCGTACGAGCGCTCGTTGCCCACCTTGATAGTCACGAGACTGATTCATGACCACAGATCAACATACATTTAATAACAATATCATTATCACTATTATTATTATCACTATTATTAATGATATTGTTATTAAATGTACATTGATCTGTTGGAATGAATCTGTACATGACATTATATCTAATGTAGGTATAGTAATAATGATATTGTTATTAAATGTACATTGATCTGTGGGAGTGAATCAGTATATTACATTATGTCTATTGAAGATACAGTAATAATGATATTGTTATTAAATGAACATTACATATCTAATGTCGATATAGTACAAATGATATTGTTATTATATGTACATTGATCTGTGGGATCGAATCAGTATATTACATTATATCGAATGTAGATATAGTGCTAATGATATTGTGATTAAATGTACATTGATCTGTGGGTAGTAATCAGTATATTACGTTATATCAAATGTAGATATGATAATAATAATATTGTTATTAATTGTATATTAAATATCTTATATATGGTACTAATGATATTGGCAATAAAGGTATATTGCTCTGTGGGAATGAATCAGTATATTACATTATATCGAATGTAGATATAGTGCTAATGATACTGTTATTAAATATACATTGATCTGTGGGTAGCAATCAGTTTTATTACATAATATCTAATGTAGATATGGTAATAATAATATTGTTATTAAATGTACATTGATCTGTGGGAATGAATCTGTATATGACATTATATCTACTGTAGATATGGTAATAATGATATGGTTATTAAATCTACATTGATCTGTGGGAATGAATCAGTATATTACATTATATCGAATGAAGATATGGTAATATTGATTTTGTTGTTGAATGTACATTACATATCGTATGTAGATATAGTACTAATGATATTGGTATTAAATGTACACTGATCTGTGGGAATGAATCAGTATATTACATTATATCGAATGTAAATATAGTACTAATGATATTGTTATTAAACGTACATTGATCTGTGGGAATGAATCAGTATATTACATTATATCGAATGTAGATATAGTGCTAATGATGTTGTTATTAAATGTACATTGATCTGTGTGTAGAAACCAGTATATTAGATTATATCTAATGTAGATATGATAATAATAATATTGTTATTAATTGTATATTACATATCTAATGTAGATATAGTACTAATGATATTGGCATTAAATGTACATTGATCTGTGGGAATGAATCAGTATATTACATTATATCGAATGTAGATATAGTACTAATGATATTGTTATTAAATCTACATTACATATCTAATGTAGGTATAGTACTAATGATATTGTTATTAAATGTGCATTGATCTGTGGGAATGTATCAGTATATTACATTATATCCAATGTACATATAGTACTAATGATATTGTTATTAAATGTACATTGATCTGTGGGAATTAATCAGTCTATTACATTATATCTAATGTAGTTATGGTAATGATAATATTGTTATTAATTGTATATTACATATCTAATGTTGATATGGTACTAATGATATTAACATTAAATGTACATTGATCTGTGGGAATGAATCAGTATATTTCATTATACCTCATGTAGATATAGTGCTAATGATATTGTTATTAAATGAACATTGATCTGTGGGAATGAATCAATATATTACATTATATCGAATGTAGATATAGTACCAATGATATTGTTATTAAGTGTACATTGATCTGTGGGAATGAATCAGTATATTACATTATATCGAATGTAGATATAGCGCTAGTGATGTTGTTCTTAAATGAACATTGATCTGTGGGTAGCAGTCAGTATATTATATTATATCTAATGTAGATATGGTACTAATGATATTGTTATTAAATGTACATTGATCTGTGGGAATGAATCAGTATATTACATTATATCGAATGTAGATATAGTGCTAATGATGTTGTTATTAAATGTACATTGATCTGTGTGTAGAAACCAGTATATTACATTATATCTAATGTAGATATGATAATAATAATATTGTTATTAATTGTATATTACATATCTAATGTAGATATAGTACTAATGATATTGTTATTAAATGTACATTGTTCTGTGGGAATGAATCAGTCTATTACCTTATATTGAATGTAGATATAGTACCAATGATATTGTTGTTAAATGAACATTGATCTGTGGGAATGAATCAGTATATTACATTATATCGAATGTAGATATAGTGCTAATGATGTTGTTCTTAAATGTACATTGATCTGTGGGTAGTAGTCAGTATATTATATTATATCTAATGTAGATATGGTACTAATGATATTGTTATTAAATGTACATTGATCTGTGAGAATGAATCAGTATATTACATTATATCGAATGTAGATATAGTGCTAATGATGTTGTTATTAAATGTACATTGATCTGTGTGTAGTAGCCAGTATATTACATTATATCTAATGTAGATATGATAATAATAATATTGTTATTAATTGTATATTACATATCTAATGTAGATATAGTACTAATGATATTGTTATTAAATGTACATTGTTCTGTGGGAATGAATCAGTCTATTACCTTATATTGAATGTAGATATAGTACCAATGATATTGTTATTAAATGTACATTGATCTGTGGGAATGAATCAGTATATTACATTATATCGAATCTAGATATAGTACTAATGATATTGTTATTAAATCTACATTACATATCTAATGTAGGTATAGTACTAATGATATTGTTATTAAATGTACATTGATCTGTGGGAATGAATCAGTCTATTACATTATACCTCATGTAGATATAGTGCTAATGATATTGTTATTAAATGAACATTGATCTGTGGGAATGAATCAGTATATTACATTATACCTCATGTAGATATAGTGCTAATGATATTGTTATTAAATGAACATTGATCTGTGGGAATGAATCAGTATATTACATTATATCGAATGTAGATATAGTGCTAATGATGTTGTTCTTAAATGTACATTGATCTGTGGGTAGTAGTCAGTATATTATATTATATCTAATGTAGATATGGTACTAATGATATTGTTATTAAATGTACATTGATCTGTGAGAATGAATCAGTATATTACATTATATCGAATCTAGATATAGTACTAATGATATTGTTATTAAATCTACATTACATATCTAATGTAGGTATAGTACTAATGATATTGGTATTATATGTACATTGATCTGTTGGAATGAATCTGTACATGACATTATATCTATTGGAGATATAGTACTAATGATATTGTTATTAAATGTACATTCATCTGTGGGAATGAATCAGTCTATTACATTATATCGAATGTAGATATAGTACCAATGATATTGTTATTAAATGTACATTGATCTGTGGGAATGAATCAGTATATTACATTATATCGAATGTAGATATAGTATTAATGATATTGTTATTAAATCTACATTACATATCTAATGTAGGTATGGTACTAATGATATTGTTATTAAATGTACATTGATCTGTGGGAATGAATCAGTATATTACATTATATTGAATGTGGATATAGTGCTAATGATGTTGTTATTAAATGTACATTGATCTGTGGGTAATAATCAGTATATCACATTATATCTAATGTAGGTATGATAATAATAATATTGTTATTAATTGTATATTACATATCTAATGTAGATATAGTACTAATGATATTAACATTAAATGTACATTGATCTGTGGGAATGAATCAGTATATTACATTATACCTCATGTAGATATAGGGCTAATGATATTGTTATTAAATGAACATTGATCTGTGGGAATGAATCAGTATATTACATTATATCGAATGTAGATATAGTACCAATGATATTGTTATTAAGTGTACATTGATCTGTGGGAATGAATAAGTATATTAGATTATATCGAATGTAGATATAGTACTAATGATGTTGTTCTTAAATGTACATTGATCTGTGGGAATGAATCAGTATATTACATTATATCTAATGTAGATATGATAATAATAATATTGTTATTAATTGTATATTACATATCTAATGTAGATATAGTACTAATGATATTAACATTAAATGTACATTGATCTGTGTGAATGAATCAGTATATTACATTATACCTCATGTAGATATAGTGCTAATGATATTGTTATTGAATGTACATTGGGCTGTGGGAATGAATCAGTATATTACATTATATAGAATGTAGATGTAGTGCTAATGATGTTGTTATTAAATGTACACTGATCTGTGGGTAGTAATCAGTACATTACATTATATCTAATGTAGATATGGTAATAATAATATTGTTATTAATTGTATATTACATATCTAATGTAGATATAGTATTAATGATATTAACATTAAATGTACATTGATCTGTGTGAATGAATCAGTATATTACATTATACCTCATGTAGATATAGTGCTAGTGATATTGTTATCAAATGAACATTGATCTGTGGGAATGAATCAGTATATTACATTATATCGAATGTAGATATAGTACCAATGATATTGTTATTAAGTGTACATTGATCTGTGGGAATGAATCAGTATATTACATTATATCGAATGTAGATATAGTGGTAATGATGTTGTTCTTAAATGTACATTGATCTGTGGGTAGTAGTCAGTATATTATACTATATCTAATGTAGATATGGTACTGATGATATTGTTGTTAAATGTACATTGATCTGTGGGAATGAATCAGTATATTACATTATATCGAATGTAGATATAGTGCTAATGATGATGTTATTAAATGTACATTGATCTGTGGGTAGTAATCAAAATATTACATTATATCTAATGTAGATATGATAATAATAATATTATTATTAATTGTACATTACATATCTAATGTAGGTATAGTAATAATGATATTGTTATTAAATGTACATTGATCTGTGGGAATGAATCAGTATATTACATTATATCGAATGTAGATATAGTGCTAATGATGTTGTTCTTAAATGAACATTGATCTGTGGGTAGCAGTCAGTATATTATATTATATCTAATGTAGATATGGTACTAATGATATTAACATTAAATGTACATTGATCTGTGGGAATGAATCAGTATATTACATTATATCTAATGTAGATATGGTAATAATAATATTGTTATTAATTGTATATTACATATCTAATGTAGATATAGTACTAATGATATTAACATTAAATGTACATTGATCTGTGGGAATGAATCAGTATATTACATTATACCTCATGTAGATATAGTGCTAATGATATTGTTATTAAATGAACATTGATCTGTGGGAATGAATCAGTATATTACATTATATCGAATGTAGATATAGTCCCAATGATATTGTTATTAAGTGTACATTGATCTGTGGGAATGAATCAGTATATTACATTATATCGAATGTACATATAGTACTAATGATATTGGTATTATATGTACATTGTTCTGTTGGAATGAATCTGTACATGACATTATATCTATTGTAGATATAGTAATAATGGTATTGTTATTAAATGTACATTGATCTGTGGGAATGAATCAGTATAATACATTATATCGCATGTAGATATAGTACTAATGATATTGTTATTAAATCTACATTACATATCTAATGTAGGTATAGTGCTAGTGATATTGTTATTAAATGAACATTGATCTGTGGGAATGAATCAGTATATTACATTATATCGAATGTAGATATAGTACTAATGATATTGGTATTAAGTGTACATTGATCTGTGGGAAGGAATCCGTATATCACATTATACCTAATGTAGATATGGTAATAACGATATTGTTTTTAAATGTACATTGATCTGTGTGAATGAAGCAGTATATTACATTATATCTCAGGCAGATATTTTGCTAATGATATTGTTATTAAATGTACATTGATCTGTGGGAATGAATCAGTATATTACATTATACCTAATGTAGATATAGTAATAATGATATTGTTATTAAATGTACATTGATCTGTGGGAATGAATCAGTGTATTACATTATATCGAATGTAGATATAGTGCTAATGATGTTGTTACTAAATGTACATTGATCTGTGGGTAGTAGTCAGTATATTACATTATAACTAATGTAGGTATGATAATCATAATATTGTTATTAATTGTATATTACATATCTAATGTAGATATAGTGCTAATGATATTGACATTAAATGTACTTTGATCTGTGGGAATGAATCAGTATATTACATTATATCGAATGTAGATATAGTACTAATGATATTGTTATTAAATCTACATTACATATCTAACGTATGTATAGTACTAATGATATTGTTATTAAATGAACATTGATCTGTGGGAATGAATCAGTATATTACATTACATCGAATGTAGATATAGTGATAATGATATTGTTATTAAATCTACATTACATAGTTAATGTAGGTATAGTACTGATGATATTGTTATTAAATGTACATTGATCTGTGGGAATGAATCAGTATATTACATTATATCGAATGTAGATATAGTGCTAATGATATTGTTATTAAATCTACATTACATAGTTAATGTAGGTATAGTAATAATGATATTGTTATTAAATGTGCATTGATCTGTGGGAATGAATCAGTATATTACATTATATCGAATGTAGATATAGTGCTAATGATGTTGCTCTTAAATGAACATTGATCTGTGGGTAGCAGTCAGTATATTATATTATATCTAATGTAGATATGGTACTAATGATATTAACATTAAATGTACATTGATCTGTGGGAATGAATCAGTATATTACATTATATCTAATGTAGATATGGTAATAATAATATTGTTATTAATTGTATATTACATATCTAATGTAGATATAGTACTAATGATATTAACATTAAATGTACATTGATCTGTGGGAATGAATCAGTATATTACATTATACCTCATGTAGATATAGTGCTAATGTTATTGTTATTAAATGAACATTGATCTGTGGGAATGAATCAGTATATTACATTATATCGAATGTAGATATAGTCCCAATGATATTGTTATTAAGTGTACATTGATCTGTGGGAATGAATCAGTATATTACATTATATCGAATGTACATATAGTACTAATGATATTGGTATTATATGTACATTGTTCTGTTGGAATGAATCTGTACATGACATTATATCTATTGTAGATATAGTAATAATGGTATTGTTATTAAATGTACATTGATCTGTGGGAATGAATCAGTATAATACATTATATCGCATGTAGATATAGTACTAATGATATTGTTATTAAATCTACATTACATATCTAATGTAGGTATAGTGCTAGTGATATTGTTATTAAATGAACATTGATCTGTGGGAATGAATCAGTATATTACATTATATCGAATGTAGATATAGTACTAATGATATTGGTATTAAGTGTACATTGATCTGTGGGAAGGAATCCGTATATCACATTATACCTAATGTAGATATGGTAATAACGATATTGTTTTTAAATGTACATTGATCTGTGTGAATGAAGCAGTATATTACATTATATCTCAGGCAGATATTTAGCTAATGATATTGTTATTAAATGTACATTGATCTGTGGGAATGAATCAGTATATTACATTATACCTAATGTAGATATAGTAATAATGATATTGTTATTAAATGTACATTGATCTGTGGGAATGAATCAGTGTATTACATTATATCGAATGTAGATATAGTGCTAATGATGTTGTTACTAAATGTACATTGATCTGTGGGTAGTAGTCAGTATATTACATTATAACTAATGTAGGTATGATAATCATAATATTGTTATTAATTGTATATTACATATCTAATGTAGATATAGTGCTAATGATATTGACATTAAATGTACTTTGATCTGTGGGAATGAATCAGTATATTACATTATATCGAATGTAGATATAGTACTAATGATATTGTTATTAAATCTACATTACATATCTAACGTATGTATAGTACTAATGATATTGTTATTAAATGAACATTGATCTGTGGGAATGAATCAGTATATTACATTATATCGAATGTAGATATAGTGATAATGATATTGTTATTAAATCTACATTACATAGTTAATGTAGGTATAGTACTGACGATATTGTTATTAAATGTACATTGATCTGTGGGAATGAATCAGTATATTACATTATATCGAATGTAGATATAGTGCTAATGATATTGTTATAAAATCTACATTACATAGTTAATGTAGGTATAGTACTAATGATATTGTTATTAAATGTACATTGATCTGTGAGAATGAATCAGTATATTACATTATATCGAATCTAGATATAGTACTAATGATATTGTTATTAAATCTACATTACATATCTAATGTAGGTATAGTACTAATGATATTGGTATTATATGTACATTGATCTGTTGGAATGAATCTGTACATGACATTATATCTATTGGAGATATAGTACTAATGATATTGTTATTAAATGTACATTCATCTGTGGGAATGAATCAGTCTATTACATTATATCGAATGTAGATATAGTACCAATGATATTGTTATTAAATGTACATTGATCTGTGGGAATGAATCAGTATATTACATTATATCGAATGTAGATATAGTATTAATGATATTGTTATTAAATCTACATTACATATCTAATGTAGGTATGGTACTAATGATATTGTTATTAAATGTACATTGATCTGTGGGAATGAATCAGTATATTACATTAAATTGAATGTGGATATAGTGCTAATGATGTTGTTATTAAATGTACATTGATCTGTGGGTAATAATCAGTATATCACATTATATCTAATGTAGGTATGATAATAATAATATTGTTATTAATTGTATATTACATATCTAATGTAGATATAGTACTAATGATATTAACATTAAATGTACATTGATCTGTGGGAATGAATCAGTATATTACATTATACCTCATGTAGATATAGGGCTAATGATATTGTTATTAAATGAACATTGATCTGTGGGAATGAATCAGTATATTACATTATATCGAATGTAGATATAGTACCAATGATATTGTTATTAAGTGTACATTGATCTGTGGGAATGAATAAGTATATTAGATTATATCGAATGTAGATATAGTGCTAATGATGTTGTTCTTAAATGTACATTGATCTGTGGGAATGAATCAGTATATTACATTATATCTAATGTAGATATGATAATAATAATATTGTTATTAATTGTATATTACATATCTAATGTAGATATAGTACTAATGATATTAACATTAAATGTACATTGATCTGTGTGAATGAATCAGTATATTACATTATACCTCATGTAGATATAGTGCTAATGATATTGTTATTGAATGTACATTGGTCTGTGGGAATGAATCAGTATATTACATTATATAGAATGTAGATGTAGTGGTAATGATGTTGTTCTTAAATGTACATTGATCTGTGGGTAGTAGTCAGTATATTATACTATATCTAATGTAGATATGGTACTGATGATATTGTTGTTAAATGTACATAGATCTGTGGGAATGAATCAGTATATTACATTATATCGAATGTAGATATAGTGCTAATGATGATGTTATTAAATGTACATTGATCTGTGGGTAGTAATCAAAATATTACATTATATCTAATGTAGATATGATAATAATAATATTATTATTAATTGTACATTACATATCTAATGTAGGTATAGTAATAATGATATTGTTATTAAATGTGCATTGATCTGTGGGAATGAATCAGTATATTACATTATATCGAATGTAGATATAGTGCTAATGATGTTGTTCTTAAATGAACATTGATCTGTGGGTAGCAGTCAGTATATTATATTATATCTAATGTAGATATGGTACTAATGATATTAACATTAAATGTACATTGATCTGTGGGAATGAATCAGTATATTACATTATATCTAATGTAGATATGGTAATAATAATATTGTTATTAATTGTATATTACATATCTAATGTAGATATAGTACTAATGATATTAACATTAAATGTACATTGATCTGTGGGAATGAATCAGTATATTACATTATACCTCATGTAGATATAGTGCTAATGATATTGTTATTAAATGAACATTGATCTGTGGGAATGAATCAGTATATTACATTATATCGAATGTAGATATAGTCCCAATGATATTGTTATTAAGTGTACATTGATCTGTGGGAATGAATCAGTATATTACATTATATCGAATGTACATATAGTACTAATGATATTGGTATTATATGTACATTGTTCTGTTGGAATGAATCTGTACATGACATTATATCTATTGTAGATATAGTAATAATGGTATTGTTATTAAATGTACATTGATCTGTGGGAATGAATCAGTATAATACATTATATCGCATGTAGATATAGTACTAATGATATTGTTATTAAATCTACATTACATATCTAATGTAGGTATAGTGCTAGTGATATTGTTATTAAATGAACATTGATCTGTGGGAATGAATCAGTATATTACATTATATCGAATGTAGATATAGTACTAATGATATTGGTATTAAGTGTACATTGATCTGTGGGAAGGAATCCGTATATCACATTATACCTAATGTAGATATGGTAATAACGATATTGTTTTTAAATGTACATTGATCTGTGTGAATGAAGCAGTATATTACATTATATCTCAGGCAGATATTTTGCTAATGATATTGTTATTAAATGTACATTGATCTGTGGGAATGAATCAGTATATTACATTATACCTAATGTAGATATAGTAATAATGATATTGTTATTAAATGTACATTGATCTGTGGGAATGAATCAGTGTATTACATTATATCGAATGTAGATATAGTGCTAATGATGTTGTTACTAAATGTACATTGATCTGTGGGTAGTAGTCAGTATATTACATTATAACTAATGTAGGTATGATAATCATAATATTGTTATTAATTGTATATTACATATCTAATGTAGATATAGTGCTAATGATATTGACATTAAATGTACTTTGATCTGTGGGAATGAATCAGTATATTACATTATATCGAATGTAGATATAGTACTAATGATATTGTTATTAAATCTACATTACATATCTAACGTATGTATAGTACTAATGATATTGTTATTAAATGAACATTGATCTGTGGGAATGAATCAGTATATTACATTATATCGAATGTAGATATAGTGATAATGATATTGTTATTAAATCTACATTACATAGTTAATGTAGGTATAGTACTGATGATATTGTTATTAAATGTACATTGATCTGTGGGAATGAATCAGTATATTACATTATATCGAATGTAGATATAGTGCTAATGATATTGTTATTAAATCTACATTACATAGTTAATGTAGGTATAGTACTAATGATATTGTTATTAAATGTACATTGATCTGTGAGAATGAATCAGTATATTACATTATATCGAATCTAGATATAGTACTAATGATATTGTTATTAAATCTACATTACATATCTAATGTAGGTATAGTACTAATGATATTGGTATTATATGTACATTGATCTGTTGGAATGAATCTGTACATGACATTATATCTATTGGAGATATAGTACTAACGATATTGTTATTAAATGTACATTCATCTGTGGGAATGAATCAGTCTATTACATTATATCGAATGTAGATATAGTACCAATGATATTGTTATTAAATGTACATTGATCTGTGGGAATGAATCAGTATATTACATTATATCGAATGTAGATATAGTATTAATGATATTGTTATTAAATCTACATTACATATCTAATGTAGGTATGGTACTAATGATATTGTTATTAAATGTACATTGATCTGTGGGAATGAATCAGTATATTACATTATATTGAATGTGGATATAGTGCTAATGATGTTGTTATTAAATGTACATTGATCTGTGGGTAATAATCAGTATATCACATTATATCTAATGTAGGTATGATAATAATAATATTGTTATTAATTGTATATTACATATCTAATGTAGATATAGTACTAATGATATTAACATTAAATGTACATTGATCTGTGGGAATGAATCAGTATATTACATTATACCTCATGTAGATATAGGGCTAATGATATTGTTATTAAATGAACATTGATCTGTGGGAATGAATCAGTATATTACATTATATCGAATGTAGATATAGTACCAATGATATTGTTATTAAGTGTACATTGATCTGTGGGAATGAATAAGTATATTAGATTATATCGAATGTAGATATAGTGCTAATGATGTTGTTCTTAAATGTACATTGATCTGTGGGAATGAATCAGTATATTACATTATATCTAATGTAGATATGATAATAATAATATTGTTATTAATTGTATATTACATATCTAATGTAGATATAGTACTAATGATATTAACATTAAATGTACATTGATCTGTGTGAATGAATCAGTATATTACATTATACCTCATGTAGATATAGTGCTAATGATATTGTTATTGAATGTACATTGGTCTGTGGGAATGAATCAGTATATTACATTATATAGAATGTAGATGTAGTGCTAATGATGTTGTTATTAAATGTACACTGATCTGTGGGTAGTAATCAGTACATTACATTATATCTAATGTAGATATGGTAATAATAATATTGTTATTAATTGTATATTACATATCTAATGTAGATATAGTACTAATGATATTAACATTAAATGTACATTGATCTGTGTGAATGAATCAGTATATTACATTATACCTCATGTAGATATAGTGCTAGTGATATTGTTATCAAATGAACATTGATCTGTGGGAATGAATCAGTATATTACATTATATCGAATGTAGATATAGTGATAATGATATTGTTATTAAATCTACATTACATAGTTAATGTAGGTATAGTACTGATGATATTGTTATTAAATGTACATTGATCTGTGGGAATGAATCAGTATATTACATTATATCGAATGTAGATATAGTGCTAATGATATTGTTATTAAATCTACATTACATAGTTAATGTAGGTATAGTAATAATGATATTGTTATTAAATGTGCATTGATCTGTGGGAATGAATCAGTATATTACATTATATCGAATGTAGATATAGTGCTAATGATGTTGTTCTTAAATGAACATTGATCTGTGGGTAGCAGTCAGTATATTATATTATATCTAATGTAGGTATGGTACTAATGATATTAACATTAAATGTACATTGATCTGTGGGAATGAATCAGTATATTACATTATATCTAATGTAGATATGGTAATAATAATATTGTTATTAATTGTATATTACATATCTAATGTAGATATAGTACTAATGATATTAACATTAAATGTACATTGATCTGTGGGAATGAATCAGTATATTACATTATACCTCATGTAGATATAGTGCTAATGATATTGTTATTAAATGAACATTGATCTGTGGGAATGAATCAGTATATTACATTATATCGAATGTAGATATAGTCCCAATGATATTGTTATTAAGTGTACATTGATCTGTGGGAATGAATCAGTATATTACATTATATCGAATGTACATATAGTACTAATGATATTGGTATTATATGTACATTGTTCTGTTGGAATGAATCTGTACATGACATTATATCTATTGTAGATATAGTAATAATGGTATTGTTATTAAATGTACATTGATCTGTGGGAATGAATCAGTATAATACATTATATCGCATGTAGATATAGTACTAATGATATTGTTATTAAATCTACATTACATATCTAATGTAGGTATAGTGCTAGTGATATTGTTATTAAATGAACATTGATCTGTGGGAATGAATCAGTATATTACATTATATCGAATGTAGATATAGTACTAATGATATTGGTATTAAGTGTACATTGATCTGTGGGAAGGAATCCGTATATCACATTATACCTAATGTAGATATGGTAATAACGATATTGTTTTTAAATGTACATTGATCTGTGTGAATGAAGCAGTATATTACATTATATCTCAGGCAGATATTTTGCTAATGATATTGTTATTAAATGTACATTGATCTGTGGGAATGAATCAGTATATTACATTATACCTAATGTAGATATAGTAATAATGATATTGTTATTAAATGTACATTGATCTGTGGGAATGAATCAGTGTATTACATTATATCGAATGTAGATATAGTGCTAATGATGTTGTTACTAAATGTACATTGATCTGTGGGTAGTAGTCAGTATATTACATTATAACTAATGTAGGTATGATAATCATAATATTGTTATTAATTGTATATTACATATCTAATGTAGATATAGTGCTAATGATATTGACATTAAATGTACTTTGATCTGTGGGAATGAATCAGTATATTACATTATATCGAATGTAGATATAGTACTAATGATATTGTTATTAAATCTACATTACATATCTAACGTATGTATAGTACTAATGATATTGTTATTAAATGAACATTGATCTGTGGGAATGAATCAGTATATTACATTATATCGAATGTAGATATAGTGATAATGATATTGTTATTAAATCTACATTACATAGTTAATGTAGGTATAGTACTGATGATATTGTTATTAAATGTACATTGATCTGTGGGAATGAATCAGTATATTACATTATATCGAATGTAGATATAGTGCTAATGATATTGTTATTAAATCTACATTACATAGTTAATGTAGGTATAGTACTAATGATATTGTTATTAAATGTACATTGATCTGTGAGAATGAATCAGTATATTACATTATATCGAATCTAGATATAGTACTAATGATATTGTTATTAAATCTACATTACATATCTAATGTAGGTATAGTACTAATGATATTGGTATTATATGTACATTGATCTGTTGGAATGAATCTGTACATGACATTATATCTATTGGAGATATAGTACTAATGATATTGTTATTAAATGTACATTCATCTGTGGGAATGAATCAGTCTATTACATTATATCGAATGTAGATATAGTACCAATGATATTGTTATTAAATGTACATTGATCTGTGGGAATGAATCAGTATATTACATTATATCGAATGTAGATATAGTATTAATGATATTGTTATTAAATCTACATTACATATCTAATGTAGGTATGGTACTAATGATATTGTTATTAAATGTACATTGATCTGTGGGAATGAATCAGTATATTACATTATATTGAATGTGGATATAGTGCTAATGATGTTGTTATTAAATGTACATTGATCTGTGGGTAATAATCAGTATATCACATTATATCTAATGTAGGTATGATAATAATAATATTGTTATTAATTGTATATTACATATCTAATGTAGATATAGTACTAATGATATTAACATTAAATGTACATTGATCTGTGGGAATGAATCAGTATATTACATTATACCTCATGTAGATATAGGGCTAATGATATTGTTATTAAATGAACATTGATCTGTGGGAATGAATCAGTATATTACATTATATCGAATGTAGATATAGTACCAATGATATTGTTATTAAGTGTACATTGATCTGTGGGAATGAATAAGTATATTAGATTATATCGAATGTAGATATAGTGCTAATGATGTTGTTCTTAAATGTACATTGATCTGTGGGAATGAATCAGTATATTACATTATATCTAATGTAGATATGATAATAATAATATTGTTATTAATTGTATATTACATATCTAATGTAGATATAGTACTAATGATATTAACATTAAATGTACATTGATCTGTGTGAATGAATCAGTATATTACATTATACCTCATGTAGATATAGTGCTAATGATATTGTTATTGAATGTACATTGGTCTGTGGGAATGAATCAGTATATTACATTATATAGAATGTAGATGTAGTGCTAATGATGTTGTTATTAAATGTACACTGATCTGTGGGTAGTAATCAGTACATTACATTATATCTAATGTAGATATGGTAATAATAATATTGTTATTAATTGTATATTACATATCTAATGTAGATATAGTACTAATGATATTAACATTAAATGTACATTGATCTGTGTGAATGAATCAGTATATTACATTATACCTCATGTAGATATAGTGCTAGTGATATTGTTATCAAATGAACATTGATCTGTGGGAATGAATCAGTATATTACATTATATCGAATGTAGATATAGTACCAATGATATTGTTATTAAGTGTACATTGATCTGTGGGAATGAATCAGTATATTACATTATATCGAATGTAGATATAGTGGTAATGATGTTGTTCTTAAATGTACATTGATCTGTGGGTAGTAGTCAGTATATTATACTATATCTAATGTAGATATGGTACTGATGATATTGTTGTTAAATGTACATTGATCTGTGGGAATGAATCAGTATATTACATTATATCGAATGTAGATATAGTGCTAATGATGATGTTATTAAATGTACATTGATCTGTGGGTAGTAATCAAAATATTACATTATATCTAATGTAGATATGATAATAATAATATTATTATTAATTGTACATTACATATCTAATGTAGGTATAGTAATAATGATATTGTTATTAAATGTGCATTGATCTGTGGGAATGAATCAGTATATTACATTATATCGAATGTAGATATAGTGCTAATGATGTTGTTCTTAAATGAACATTGATCTGTGGGTAGCAGTCAGTATATTATATTATATCTAATGTAGATATGGTACTAATGATATTAACATTAAATGTACATTGATCTGTGGGAATGAATCAGTATATTACATTATATCTAATGTAGATATGGTAATAATAATATTGTTATTAATTGTATATTACATATCTAATGTAGATATAGTACTAATGATATTAACATTAAATGTACATTGATCTGTGGGAATGAATCAGTATATTACATTATACCTCATGTAGATATAGTGCTAATGATATTGTTATTAAATGAACATTGATCTGTGGGAATGAATCAGTATATTACATTATATCGAATGTAGATATAGTCCCAATGATATTGTTATTAAGTGTACATTGATCTGTGGGAATGAATCAGTATATTACATTATATCGAATGTACATATAGTACTAATGATATTGGTATTATATGTACATTGTTCTGTTGGAATGAATCTGTACATGACATTATATCTATTGTAGATATAGTAATAATGCTATTGTTATTAAATGTACATTGATCTGTGGGAATGAATCAGTATAATACATTATATCGCATGTAGATATAGTACTAATGATATTGTTATTAAATCTACATTACATATCTAACGTATGTATAGTACTAATGATATTGTTATTAAATGAACATTGATCTGTGGGAATGAATCAGTATATTACATTATATCGAATGTAGATATAGTGATAATGATATTGTTATTAAATCTACATTACATAGTTAATGTAGGTATAGTACTGATGATATTGTTATTAAATGTACATTGATCTGTGGGAATGAATCAGTATATTACATTATATCGAATGTAGATATAGTGCTAATGATATTGTTATTAAATCTACATTACATAGTTAATGTAGGTATAGTAATAATGATATTGTTATTAAATGTGCATTGATCTGTGGGAATGAATCAGTATATTACATTATATCGAATGTAGATATAGTGCTAATGATGTTGTTCTTAAATGAACATTGATCTGTGGGTAGCAGTCAGTATATTATATTATATCTAATGTAGATATGGTACTAATGATATTAACATTAAATGTACATTGATCTGTGGGAATGAATCAGTATATTACATTATATCTAATGTAGATATGGTAATAATAATATTGTTATTAATTGTATATTACATATCTAATGTAGATATAGTACTAATGATATTAACATTAAATGTACATTGATCTGTGGGAATGAATCAGTATATTACATTATACCTCATGTAGATATAGTGCTAATGATATTGTTATTAAATGAACATTGATCTGTGGGAATGAATCAGTATATTACATTATATCGAATGTAGATATAGTCCCAATGATATTGTTATTAAGTGTACATTGATCTGTGGGAATGAATCAGTATATTACATTATATCGAATGTACATATAGTACTAATGATATTGGTATTATATGTACATTGTTCTGTTGGAATGAATCTGTACATGACATTATATCTATTGTAGATATAGTAATAATGGTATTGTTATTAAATGTACATTGATCTGTGGGAATGAATCAGTATAATACATTATATCGCATGTAGATATAGTACTAATGATATTGTTATTAAATCTACATTACATATCTAATGTAGGTATAGTGCTAGTGATATTGTTATTAAATGAACATTGATCTGTGGGAATGAATCAGTATATTACATTATATCGAATGTAGATATAGTACTAATGATATTGGTATTAAGTGTACATTGATCTGTGGGAAGGAATCCGTATATCACATTATACCTAATGTAGATATGGTAATAACGATATTGTTTTTAAATGTACATTGATCTGTGTGAATGAAGCAGTATATTACATTATATCTCAGGCAGATATTTTGCTAATGATATTGTTATTAAATGTACATTGATCTGTGGGAATGAATCAGTATATTACATTATACCTAATGTAGATATAGTAATAATGATATTGTTATTAAATGTACATTGATCTGTGGGAATGAATCAGTGTATTACATTATATCGAATGTAGATATAGTGCTAATGATGTTGTTACTAAATGTACATTGATCTGTGGGTAGTAGTCAGTATATTACATTATAACTAATGTAGGTATGATAATCATAATATTGTTATTAATTGTATATTACATATCTAATGTAGATATAGTGCTAATGATATTGACATTAAATGTACTTTGATCTGTGGGAATGAATCAGTATATTACATTATATCGAATGTAGATATAGTACTAATGATATTGTTATTAAATCTACATTACATATCTAACGTATGTATAGTACTAATGATATTGTTATTAAATGAACATTGATCTGTGGGAATGAATCAGTATATTACATTATATCGAATGTAGATATAGTGATAATGATATTGTTATTAAATCTACATTACATAGTTAATGTAGGTATAGTACTGATGATATTGTTATTAAATGTACATTGATCTGTGGGAATGAATCAGTATATTACATTATATCGAATGTAGATATAGTGCTAATGATATTGTTATTAAATCTACATTACATAGTTAATGTAGGTATAGTACTAATGATATTGTTATTAAATGTACATTGATCTGTGAGAATGAATCAGTATATTACATTATATCGAATCTAGATATAGTACTAATGATATTGTTATTAAATCTACATTACATATCTAATGTAGGTATAGTACTAATGATATTGGTATTATATGTACATTGATCTGTTGGAATGAATCTGTACATGACATTATATCTATTGGAGATATAGTACTAATGATATTGTTATTAAATGTACATTCATCTGTGGGAATGAATCAGTCTATTACATTATATCGAATGTAGATATAGTACCAATGATATTGTTATTAAATGTACATTGATCTGTGGGAATGAATCAGTATATTACATTATATCGAATGTAGATATAGTATTAATGATATTGTTATTAAATCTACATTACATATCTAATGTAGGTATGGTACTAATGATATTGTTATTAAATGTACATTGATCTGTGGGAATGAATCAGTATATTACATTAAATTGAATGTGGATATAGTGCTAATGATGTTGTTATTAAATGTACATTGATCTGTGGGTAATAATCAGTATATCACATTATATCTAATGTAGGTATGATAATAATAATATTGTTATTAATTGTATATTACATATCTAATGTAGATATAGTACTAATGATATTAACATTAAATGTACATTGATCTGTGGGAATGAATCAGTATATTACATTATACCTCATGTAGATATAGGGCTAATGATATTGTTATTAAATGAACATTGATCTGTGGGAATGAATCAGTATATTACATTATATCGAATGTAGATATAGTACCAATGATATTGTTATTAAGTGTACATTGATCTGTGGGAATGAATAAGTATATTAGATTATATCGAATGTAGATATAGTGCTAATGATGTTGTTCTTAAATGTACATTGATCTGTGGGAATGAATCAGTATATTACATTATATCTAATGTAGATATGATAATAATAATATTGTTATTAATTGTATATTACATATCTAATGTAGATATAGTACTAATGATATTAACATTAAATGTACATTGATCTGTGTGAATGAATCAGTATATTACATTATACCTCATGTAGATATAGTGCTAATGATATTGTTATTGAATGTACATTGGTCTGTGGGAATGAATCAGTATATTACATTATATAGAATGTAGATGTAGTGCTAATGATGTTGTTATTAAATGTACACTGATCTGTGGGTAGTAATCAGTACATTACATTATATCTAATGTAGATATGGTAATAATAATATTGTTATTAATTGTATATTACATATCTAATGTAGATATAGTACTAATGATATTAACATTAAATGTACATTGATCTGTGTGAATGAATCAGTATATTACATTATACCTCATGTAGATATAGTGCTAGTGATATTGTTATCAAATGAACATTGATCTGTGGGAATGAATCAGTATATTACATTATATCGAATGTAGATATAGTACCAATGATATTGTTATTAAGTGTACATTGATCTGTGGGAATGAATCAGTATATTACATTATATCGAATGTAGATATAGTGGTAATGATGTTGTTCTTAAATGTACATTGATCTGTGGGTAGTAGTCAGTATATTATACTATATCTAATGTAGATATGGTACTGATGATATTGTTGTTAAATGTACATAGATCTGTGGGAATGAATCAGTATATTACATTATATCGAATGTAGATATAGTGCTAATGATGATGTTATTAAATGTACATTGATCTGTGGGTAGTAATCAAAATATTACATTATATCTAATGTAGATATGATAATAATAATATTATTATTAATTGTACATTACATATCTAATGTAGGTATAGTAATAATGATATTGTTATTAAATGTGCATTGATCTGTGGGAATGAATCAGTATATTACATTATATCGAATGTAGATATAGTGCTAATGATGTTGTTCTTAAATGAACATTGATCTGTGGGTAGCAGTCAGTATATTATATTATATCTAATGTAGATATGGTACTAATGATATTAACATTAAATGTACATTGATCTGTGGGAATGAATCAGTATATTACATTATATCTAATGTAGATATGGTAATAATAATATTGTTATTAATTGTATATTACATATCTAATGTAGATATAGTACTAATGATATTAACATTAAATGTACATTGATCTGTGGGAATGAATCAGTATATTACATTATACCTCATGTAGATATAGTGCTAATGATATTGTTATTAAATGAACATTGATCTGTGGGAATGAATCAGTATATTACATTATATCGAATGTAGATATAGTCCCAATGATATTGTTATTAAGTGTACATTGATCTGTGGGAATGAATCAGTATATTACATTATATCGAATGTACATATAGTACTAATGATATTGGTATTATATGTACATTGTTCTGTTGGAATGAATCTGTACATGACATTATATCTATTGTAGATATAGTAATAATGCTATTGTTATTAAATGTACATTGATCTGTGGGAATGAATCAGTATAATACATTATATCGCATGTAGATATAGTACTAATGATATTGTTATTAAATCTACATTACATATCTAATGTAGGTATAGTGCTAGTGATATTGTTATTAAATGAACATTGATCTGTGGGAATGAATCAGTATATTACATTATATCGAATGTAGATATAGTACTAATGATATTGGTATTAAGTGTACATTGATCTGTGGGAAGGAATCCGTATATCACATTATACCTAATGTAGATATGGTAATAACGATATTGTTTTTAAATGTACATTGATCTGTGTGAATGAAGCAGTATATTACATTATATCTCAGGCAGATATTTTGCTAATGATATTGTTATTAAATGTACATTGATCTGTGGGAATGAATCAGTATATTACATTATACCTAATGTAGATATAGTAATAATGATATTGTTATTAAATGTACATTGATCTGTGGGAATGAATCAGTGTATTACATTATATCGAATGTAGATATAGTGCTAATGATGTTGTTACTAAATGTACATTGATCTGTGGGTAGTAGTCAGTATATTACATTATAACTAATGTAGGTATGATAATCATAATATTGTTATTAATTGTATATTACATATCTAATGTAGATATAGTGCTAATGATATTGACATTAAATGTACTTTGATCTGTGGGAATGAATCAGTATATTACATTATATCGAATGTAGATATAGTACTAATGATATTGTTATTAAATCTACATTACATATCTAACGTATGTATAGTACTAATGATATTGTTATTAAATGAACATTGATCTGTGGGAATGAATCAGTATATTACATTATATCGAATGTAGATATAGTGATAATGATATTGTTATTAAATCTACATTACATAGTTAATGTAGGTATAGTACTGATGATATTGTTATTAAATGTACATTGATCTGTGGGAATGAATCAGTATATTACATTATATCGAATGTAGATATAGTGCTAATGATATTGTTATTAAATCTACATTACATAGTTAATGTAGGTATAGTACTAATGATATTGTTATTAAATGTACATTGATCTGTGAGAATGAATCAGTATATTACATTATATCGAATCTAGATATAGTACTAATGATATTGTTATTAAATCTACATTACATATCTAATGTAGGTATAGTACTAATGATATTGGTATTATATGTACATTGATCTGTTGGAATGAATCTGTACATGACATTATATCTATTGGAGATATAGTACTAACGATATTGTTATTAAATGTACATTCATCTGTGGGAATGAATCAGTCTATTACATTATATCGAATGTAGATATAGTACCAATGATATTGTTATTAAATGTACATTGATCTGTGGGAATGAATCAGTATATTACATTATATCGAATGTAGATATAGTATTAATGATATTGTTATTAAATCTACATTACATATCTAATGTAGGTATGGTACTAATGATATTGTTATTAAATGTACATTGATCTGTGGGAATGAATCAGTATATTACATTATATTGAATGTGGATATAGTGCTAATGATGTTGTTATTAAGTGTACATTGATCTGTGGGAATGAATAAGTATATTAGATTATATCGAATGTAGATATAGTGCTAATGATGTTGTTCTTAAATGTACATTGATCTGTGGGAATGAATCAGTATATTACATTATATCTAATGTAGATATGATAATAATAATATTGTTATTAATTGTATATTACATATCTAATGTAGATATAGTACTAATGATATTAACATTAAATGTACATTGATCTGTGTGAATGAATCAGTATATTACATTATACCTCATGTAGATATAGTGCTAATGATATTGTTATTGAATGTACATTGGTCTGTGGGAATGAATCAGTATATTACATTATATAGAATGTAGATGTAGCGCTAATGATGTTGTTATTAAATGTACACTGATCTGTGGGTAGTAATCAGTACATTACATTATATCTAATGTAGATATGGTAATAATAATATTGTTATTAATTGTATATTACATATCTAATGTAGATATAGTACTAATGATATTAACATTAAATGTACATTGATCTGTGTGAATGAATCAGTATATTACATTATACCTCATGTAGATATAGTGCTAGTGATATTGTTATCAAATGAACAATGATCTGTGGGAATGAATCAGTATATTACATTATATCGAATGTAGATATAGTGATAATGATATTGTTATTAAATCTACATTACATAGTTAATGTAGGTATAGTACTGATGATATTGTTATTAAATGTACATTGATCTGTGGGAATGAATCAGTATATTACATTATATCGAATGTAGATATAGTGCTAATGATATTGTTATTAAATCTACATTACATAGTTAATGTAGGTATAGTAATAATGATATTGTTATTAAATGTGCATTGATCTGTGGGAATGAATCAGTATATTACATTATATCGAATGTAGATATAGTGCTAATGATGTTGTTCTTAAATGAACATTGATCTGTGGGTAGCAGTCAGTATATTATATTATATCTAATGTAGGTATGGTACTAATGATATTAACATTAAATGTACATTGATCTGTGGGAATGAATCAGTATATTACATTATATCTAATGTAGATATGGTAATAATAATATTGTTATTAATTGTATATTACATATCTAATGTAGATATAGTACTAATGATATTAACATTAAATGTACATTGATCTGTGGGAATGAATCAGTATATTACATTATACCTCATGTAGATATAGTGCTAATGATATTGTTATTAAATGAACATTGATCTGTGGGAATGAATCAGTATATTACATTATATCGAATGTAGATATAGTCCCAATGATATTGTTATTAAGTGTACATTGATCTGTGGGAATGAATCAGTATATTACATTATATCGAATGTACATATAGTACTAATGATATTGGTATTATATGTACATTGTTCTGTTGGAATGAATCTGTACATGACATTATATCTATTGTAGATATAGTAATAATGGTATTGTTATTAAATGTACATTGATCTGTGGGAATGAATCAGTATAATACATTATATCGCATGTAGATATAGTACTAATGATATTGTTATTAAATCTACATTACATATCTAATGTAGGTATAGTGCTAGTGATATTGTTATTAAATGAACATTGATCTGTGGGAATGAATCAGTATATTACATTATATCGAATGTAGATATAGTACTAATGATATTGGTATTAAGTGTACATTGATCTGTGGGAAGGAATCCGTATATCACATTATACCTAATGTAGATATGGTAATAACGATATTGTTTTTAAATGTACATTGATCTGTGTGAATGAAGCAGTATATTACATTATATCTCAGGCAGATATTTTGCTAATGATATTGTTATTAAATGTACATTGATCTGTGGGAATGAATCAGTATATTACATTATACCTAATGTAGATATAGTAATAATGATATTGTTATTAAATGTACATTGATCTGTGGGAATGAATCAGTGTATTACATTATATCGAATGTAGATATAGTGCTAATGATGTTGTTACTAAATGTACATTGATCTGTGGGTAGTAGTCAGTATATTACATTATAACTAATGTAGGTATGATAATCATAATATTGTTATTAATTGTATATTACATATCTAATGTAGATATAGTGCTAATGATATTGACATTAAATGTACTTTGATCTGTGGGAATGAATCAGTATATTACATTATATCGAATGTAGATATAGTACTAATGATATTGTTATTAAATCTACATTACATATCTAACGTATGTATAGTACTAATGATATTGTTATTAAATGAACATTGATCTGTGGGAATGAATCAGTATATTACATTATATCGAATGTAGATATAGTGATAATGATATTGTTATTAAATCTACATTACATAGTTAATGTAGGTATAGTACTGATGATATTGTTATTAAATGTACATTGATCTGTGGGAATGAATCAGTATATTACATTATATCGAATGTAGATATAGTGCTAATGATATTGTTATTAAATCTACATTACATAGTTAATGTAGGTATAGTACTAATGATATTGTTATTAAATGTACATTGATCTGTGAGAATGAATCAGTATATTACATTATATCGAATCTAGATATAGTACTAATGATATTGTTATTAAATCTACATTACATATCTAATGTAGGTATAGTACTAATGATATTGGTATTATATGTACATTGATCTGTTGGAATGAATCTGTACATGACATTATATCTATTGGAGATATAGTACTAATGATATTGTTATTAAATGTACATTCATCTGTGGGAATGAATCAGTCTATTACATTATATCGAATGTAGATATAGTACCAATGATATTGTTATTAAATGTACATTGATCTGTGGGAATGAATCAGTATATTACATTATATCGAATGTAGATATAGTATTAATGATATTGTTATTAAATCTACATTACATATCTAATGTAGGTATGGTACTAATGATATTGTTATTAAATGTACATTGATCTGTGGGAATGAATCAGTATATTACATTATATTGAATGTGGATATAGTGCTAATGATGTTGTTATTAAATGTACATTGATCTGTGGGTAATAATCAGTATATCACATTATATCTAATGTAGGTATGATAATAATAATATTGTTATTAATTGTATATTACATATCTAATGTAGATATAGTACTAATGATATTAACATTAAATGTACATTGATCTGTGGGAATGAATCAGTATATTACATTATACCTCATGTAGATATAGGGCTAATGATATTGTTATTAAATGAACATTGATCTGTGGGAATGAATCAGTATATTACATTATATCGAATGTAGATATAGTACCAATGATATTGTTATTAAGTGTACATTGATCTGTGGGAATGAATAAGTATATTAGATTATATCGAATGTAGATATAGTGCTAATGATGTTGTTCTTAAATGTACATTGATCTGTGGGAATGAATCAGTATATTACATTATATCTAATGTAGATATGATAATAATAATATTGTTATTAATTGTATATTACATATCTAATGTAGATATAGTACTAATGATATTAACATTAAATGTACATTGATCTGTGTGAATGAATCAGTATATTACATTATACCTCATGTAGATATAGTGCTAATGATATTGTTATTGAATGTACATTGGTCTGTGGGAATGAATCAGTATATTACATTATATAGAATGTAGATGTAGTGCTAATGATGTTGTTATTAAATGTACACTGATCTGTGGGTAGTAATCAGTACATTACATTATATCTAATGTAGATATGGTAATAATAATATTGTTATTAATTGTATATTACATATCTAATGTAGATATAGTACTAATGATATTAACATTAAATGTACATTGATCTGTGTGAATGAATCAGTATATTACATTATACCTCATGTAGATATAGTGCTAGTGATATTGTTATCAAATGAACATTGATCTGTGGGAATGAATCAGTATATTACATTATATCGAATGTAGATATAGTGATAATGATATTGTTATTAAATCTACATTACATAGTTAATGTAGGTATAGTACTGATGATATTGTTATTAAATGTACATTGATCTGTGGGAATGAATCAGTATATTACATTATATCGAATGTAGATATAGTGCTAATGATATTGTTATTAAATCTACATTACATAGTTAATGTAGGTATAGTAATAATGATATTGTTATTAAATGTGCATTGATCTGTGGGAATGAATCAGTATATTACATTATATCGAATGTAGATATAGTGCTAATGATGTTGTTCTTAAATGAACATTGATCTGTGGGTAGCAGTCAGTATATTATATTATATCTAATGTAGATATGGTACTAATGATATTAACATTAAATGTACATTGATCTGTGGGAATGAATCAGTATATTACATTATATCTAATGTAGATATGGTAATAATAATATTGTTATTAATTGTATATTACATATCTAATGTAGATATAGTACTAATGATATTAACATTAAATGTACATTGATCTGTGGGAATGAATCAGTATATTACATTATACCTCATGTAGATATAGTGCTAATGATATTGTTATTAAATGAACATTGATCTGTGGGAATGAATCAGTATATTACATTATATCGAATGTAGATATAGTCCCAATGATATTGTTATTAAGTGTACATTGATCTGTGGGAATGAATCAGTATATTACATTATATCGAATGTAGATATAGTGGTAATGATGTTGTTCTTAAATGTACATTGATCTGTGGGTAGTAGTCAGTATATTATACTATATCTAATGTAGATATGGTACTGATGATATTGTTGTTAAATGTACATTGATCTGTGGGAATGAATCAGTATATTACATTATATCGAATGTAGATATAGTGCTAATGATGATGTTATTAAATGTACATTGATCTGTGGGTAGTAATCAAAATATTACATTATATCTAATGTAGATATGATAATAATAATATTATTATTAATTGTACATTACATATCTAATGTAGGTATAGTAATAATGATATTGTTATTAAATGTACATTGATCTGTGGGAATGAATCAGTATATTACATTATATCGAATGTAGATATAGTGCTAGTGATGTTGTTGTTAAATGTACATTGATCTGTGGGTAGTAATCAGTATATTACATTATATCGAATGTAGATATGATAATAATAATATTGTTATTAATTGTATATTACATATCTAATGTAGATATAGTACTAATGATATTAACATTAAATGTACATTGATCTGTGTGAATGAATCAGTATATTACATTATACCTCATGTAGATATAGTGCTAATGATATTGTTATTAAATGTACATTGATCTGTGGGTAGTAATCAGTATATTACATTATATCGAATGTAGATATAGTACCAATGATATTGTTATTAAGTGTACATTGATCTGTGGGAATGAATCAGTATATTACATTATATCGAATGTAGATATAGTGGTAATGATGTTGTTCTTAAATGTACATTGATCTGTGGGTAGTAGTCAGTATATTATACTATATCTAATGTAGATATGGTACTGATGATATTGTTGTTAAATGTACATTGATCTGTGGGAATGAATCAGTATATTACATTATATCGAATGTAGATATAGTGCTAATGATGATGTTATTAAATGTACATTGATCTGTGGGTAGTAATCAGTATATTACATTATATCGAATGTAGATATGATAATAATAATATTGTTATTAATCGTATATTACATATCTAATGTAGATATAGTACTAATGATATTAACATTAAATGTACATTGATCTGTGTGAATGGATCAGTATATTACATTATACCTCATGTAGATATAGTGCTAATGATGTTGTTATTAAATGTACATTGATCTGTGGGTAATAATCAGTATATCACATTATATCTAATGTAGGTATGATAATAATAATATTGTTATTAATTGTATATCACCTATCTAATGTAGATATAGTACTAATGATATTAACATTAAATGTACATTGATCTGTGGGAATGAATCAGTATATTACATTATACCTCATGTAGATATAGGGCTAATGATATTGTTATTAAATGAACATTGATCTGTGGGAATGAATCAGTATATTACATTATATCGAATGTAGATATAGTACCAATGATATTGTTATTAAGTGTACATTGATCTGTGGGAATGAATAAGTATATTAGATTATATCGAATGTAGATATAGTGCTAATGATGTTGTTCTTAAATGTACATTGATCTGTGGGAATGCATCAGTATATTACATTATATCTAATGTAGATATGATAATAATAATATTGTTATTAATTGTATATTACATATCTAATGTAGATATAGTACTAATGATATTAACATTAAATGTACATTGATCTGTGTGAATGAATCAGTATATTACATTATACCTCATGTAGATATAGTGCTAATGATATTGTTATTGAATGTACATTGGTCTGTGGGAATGAATCAGTATATTACATTATATAGAATGTAGATGTAGTGCTAATGATGTTGTTATTAAATGTACACTGATCTGTGGGTAGTAATCAGTACATTACATTATATCTAATGTAGATATGGTAATAATAATATTGTTATTAATTGTATATTACATATCTAATGTATATATAGTACTAATGATATTAACATTAAATGTACATTGATCTGTGTGAATGAATCAGTATATTACATTATACCTCATGTAGATATAGTGCTAGTGATATTGTTATCAAATGAACATTGATCTGTGGGAATGAATCAGTATATTACATTATATCGAATGTAGATATAGTACCAATGATATTGTTATTAAGTGTACATTGATCTGTGGGAATGAATCAGTATATTACATTATATCGAATGTAGATATAGTGGTAATGATGTTGTTCTTAAATGTACATTGATCTGTGGGTAGTAGTCAGTATATTATACTATATCTAATGTAGATATGGTACTGATGATATTGTTGTTAAATGTACATTGATCTGTGGGAATGAATCAGTATATTACATTATATCGAATGTAGATATAGTGCTAATGATGATGTTATTAAATGTACATTGATCTGTGGGTAGTAATCAAAATATTACATTATATCTAATGTAGATATGATAATAATAATATTATTATTAATTGTACATTACATATCTAATGTAGGTATAGTAATAATGATATTGTTATTAAATGTGCATTGATCTGTGGGAATGAATCAGTATATTACATTATATCGAATGTAGATATAGTGCTAATGATGTTGTTCTTAAATGAACATTGATCTGTGGGTAGCAGTCAGTATATTATATTATATCTAATGTAGATATGGTACTAATGATATTAACATTAAATGTACATTGATCTGTGGGAATGAATCAGTATATTACATTATATCTAATGTAGATATGGTAATAATAATATTGTTATTAATTGTATATTACATATCTAATGTAGATATAGTACTAATGATATTAACATTAAATGTACATTGATCTGTGGGAATGAATCAGTATAATACATTATATCGCATGTAGATATAGTACTAATGATATTGTTATTAAATCTACATTACATATCTAATGTAGGTATAGTGCTAGTGATATTGTTATTAAATGAACATTGATCTGTGGGAATGAATCAGTATATTACATTATATCGAATGTAGATATAGTACTAATGATATTGGTATTAAGTGTACATTGATCTGTGGGAAGGAATCCGTATATCACATTATACCTAATGTAGATATGGTAATAACGATATTGTTTTTAAATGTACATTGATCTGTGTGAATGAAGCAGTATATTACATTATATCTCAGGCAGATATTTTGCTAATGATATTGTTATTAAATGTACATTGATCTGTGGGAATGAATCAGTATATTACATTATACCTAATGTAGATATAGTAATAATGATATTGTTATTAAATGTACATTGATCTGTGGGAATGAATCAGTGTATTACATTATATCGAATGTAGATATAGTGCTAATGATGTTGTTACTAAATGTACATTGATCTGTGGGTAGTAGTCAGTATATTACATTATAACTAATGTAGATATGATAATCATAATATTGTTATTAATTGTATATTACATATCTAATGTAGATATAGTGCTAATGATATTGACATTAAATGTACTTTGATCTGTGGGAATGAATCAGTATATTACATTATATCGAATGTAGATATAGTACTAATGATATTGTTATTAAATCTACATTACATATCTAACGTATGTATAGTACTAATGATATTGTTATTAAATGAACATTGATCTGTGGGAATGAATCAGTATATTACATTATATCGAATGTAGATATAGTGATAATGATATTGTTATTAAATCTACATTACATAGTTAATGTAGGTATAGTACTGATGATATTGTTATTAAATGTACATTGATCTGTGGGAATGAATCAGTATATTACATTATATCGAATGTAGATATAGTGCTAATGATATTGTTATTAAATCTACATTACATAGTTAATGTAGGTATAGTACTGATGATATTGTTATTAAATGTACATTGATCTGTGGGAATGAATCAGTATATTACATTATATCGAATGTAGATATAGTGCTAATGATGTTATTAAATGTACATTGATCTGTGTGTAGAAACCAGTATATTGCATTATATCTAATGTAGATATGATAATAATAATATTGTTATTAATTGTATATTACATATCTAATGTAGATATAGTACTAATGATATTGTTATTAAATGTACATTGTTCTGTGGGAATGAATCAGTCTATTACCTTATATTGAATGTAGATATAGTACCAATGATATTGTTATTAAATGTACATTGATCTGTGGGAATGAATCAGTATATTACATTATATCGAATCTAGATATAGTACTAATGATATTGTTATTAAATCTACATTACATATCTAATGTAGGTATAGTACTAATGATATTGTTATTAAATGTACATTGATCTGTGGGAATGAATCAGTCTATTACATTATACCTCATGTAGATATAGTGCTAATGATATTGTTATTAAATGAACATTGATTTGTGGGAATGAATCAGTATATTACATTATACCTCATGTAGATATAGTGCTAATGATATTGTTATTAAATGAACATTGATCTGTGGGAATGAATCAGTATATTACATTATATCGAATGTAGATATAGTGCTAATGATGTTGTTCTTAAATGTACATTGATCTGTGGGTAGTAGTCAGTATATTATATTATATCTAATGTAGATATGGTACTAATGATATTGTTATTAAATGTACATTGATCTGTGAGAATGAATCAGTATATTACATTATATCGAATGTAGATATAGTGCTAATGATGTTGTTATTAAATGTACATTGATCTGTGTGTAGTAGCCAGTATATTACATTATATCTAATGTAGATATGATAATAATAATATTGTTATTAATTGTATATTACATATCTAATGTAGATATAGTACTAATGATATTCGCATTAAATGTACATTGATCTGTGGGAATGAATCAGTATATTACATTATATCGAATGTAGATATAGTACCAATGATATTGTTATTAAATGTACATAGATCTGTGGGAATGAATCAGTATATTACATTATATCGAATGTAGATATAGTACTAATGATACTGTTACTAAATCTACATTACATATCTAATGTAGGTATAGTACTAATGATATTGTTATTAAATGTACATTCACCTGTGGGAATGAATCAGTCTATTACATTATATCGAATGTAGATATGGTAATAATAATATTGTTATTAACTGCACATTACATATCTAATGTAGATATAGTACTAATGATATTGGTATTATATGTACATTGATCTGTGGGAACGAATCAGTATATTACATTATATCGAATGTACATATAGTACTATTGATATTGGTATTATATGTACATTGATCTGTTGGAATGAATCTGTACATGACATTATATCTATTGGAGATATAGTACTAATGATATTGTTATTAAATGTACATTCATCTGTGGGAATGAATCAGTCTATTACATTATATCGAATGTAGATATAGTACCAATGATATTGTTATTAAATGTACATTGATCTGTGGGAATGAATCAGTATATTACATTATATCGAATGTAGATATAGTATTAATGATATTGTTATTAAATCTACATTACATATCTAATGTAGGTATGGTACTAATGATATTGTTATTAAGTGTACATTGATCTGTGGGAATGAATAAGTATATTAGATTATACCTCATGTAGATATAGTGCTAATGATATTGTTATTGAATGTACATTGGTCTGTGGGAATGAATCAGTATATTACATTATATAGAATGTAGATGTAGTGCTAATGATGTTGTTATTAAATGTACACTGATCTGTGGGTAGTAATCAGTACATTACATTATATCTAATGTAGATATGGTAATAATAATATTGTTATTAATTGTATATTACATATCTAATGTAGATATAGTACTAATGATATTAACATTAAATGTACATTGATCTGTGTGAATGAATCAGTATATTACATTATACCTCATGTAGATATAGTGCTAGTGATATTGTTATCAAATGAACATTGATCTGTGGGAATGAATAAGTATATTAGATTATACCTCATGTAGATATAGTGCTAATGATATTGTTATTGAATGTACATTGGTCTGTGGGAATGAATCAGTATATTACATTATATAGAATGTAGATGTAGTGCTAATGATGTTGTTATTAAATGTACACTGATCTGTGGGTAGTAATCAGTACATTACATTATATCTAATGTAGATATGGTAATAATAATATTGTTATTAATTGTATATTACATATCTAATGTAGATATAGTACTAATGATATTAACATTAAATGTACATTGATCTGTGTGAATGAATCAGTATATTACATTATACCTCATGTAGATATAGTGCTAGTGATATGGTTATCAAATGAACATTGAGCTGTGGGAATGAATCAGTATATTACATTATATCGAATGTAGATATAGTACCAATGATATTGTTATTAAGTGTACATTGATCTGTGGGAATGAATCAGTATATTACATTATATCGAATGTAGATATAGTGGTAATGATGTTGTTCTTAAATGTACATTGATCTGTGGGTAGTAGTCAGTATATTATACTATATCTAATGTAGATATGGTACTGATGATATTGTTGTTAAATGTACATTGATCTGTGGGAATGAATCAGTATATTACATTATATCGAATGTAGATATAGTGCTAATGATGATGTTATTAAATGTACATTGATCTGTGGGTAGTAATCAGTATATTACATTATATCGAATGTAGATATGATAATAATAATATTGCTATTAATTGTATATTACATATCTAATGTAGATATAGTACTAATGATATTAACATTAAATGTACATTGATCTGTGTGAATGAATCAGTATATTACATTATACCTCATGTAGATATAGTGCTAATGATGTTGTTATTAAATGTACATTGATCTGTGGGTAATAATCAGTATATCACATTATATCTAATGTAGGTATGATAATAATAATATTGTTATTAATTGTATATTACCTATCTAATGTAGATATAGTACTAATGATATTAACATTAAATGTACATTGATCTGTGGGAATGAATCAGTATATTACATTATACCTCATGTAGATATAGGGCTAATGATATTGTTATTAAATGAACATTGATCTGTGGGAATGAATCAGTATATTACATTATATCGAATGTAGATATAGTACCAATGATATTGTTATTAAGTGTACATTGATCTGTGGGAATGAATAAGTATATTAGATTATATCGAATGTAGATATAGTGCTAATGATGTTGTTCTTAAATGTACATTGATCTGTGGGAATGCATCAGTATATTACATTATATCTAATGTAGATATGATAATAATAATATTGTTATTAATTGTATATTACATATCTAATGTAGATATAGTACTAATGATATTAACATTAAATGTACATTGATCTGTGTGAATGAATCAGTATATTACATTATACCTCATGTAGATATAGTGCTAATGATATTGTTATTGAATGTACATTGGTCTGTGGGAATGAATCAGTATATTACATTATATAGAATGTAGATGTAGTGCTAATGATGTTGTTATTAAATGTACACTGATCTGTGGGTAGTAATCAGTACATTACATTATATCTAATGTAGATATGGTAATAATAATATTGTTATTAATTGTATATTACATATCTAATGTAGATATAGTACTAATGATATTAACATTAAATGTACATTGATCTGTGTGAATGAATCAGTATATTACATTATACCTCATGTAGATATAGTGCTAGTGATATTGTTATCAAATGAACATTGATCTGTGGGAATGAATCAGTATATTACATTATATCGAATGTAGATATAGTACCAATGATATTGTTATTAAGTGTACATTGATCTGTGGGAATGAATCAGTATATTACATTATATCGAATGTAGATATAGTGGTAATGATGTTGTTCTTAAATGTACATTGATCTGTGGGTAGTAGTCAGTATATTATACTATATCTAATGTAGATATGGTACTGATGATATTGTTGTTAAATGTACATTGATCTGTGGGAATGAATCAGTATATTACATTATATCGAATGTAGATATAGTGCGAATGATGATGTTATTAAATGTACATTGATCTGTGGGTAGTAATCAAAATATTACATTATATCTAATGTAGATATGATAATAATAATATTATTATTAATTGTACATTACATATCTAATGTAGGTATAGTAATAATGATATTGTTATTAAATGTACATTGATCTGTGGGAATGAATCAGTATATTACATTATATCGAATGTAGATATAGTCCCAATGATATTGTTATTAAATGTACATTGATCTGTGGGAATGAATCAGTATATTACATTATATCGAATGTAGATATAGTACAAGTGATGGTGTTATTAAATGTACATTGATCTGTGGGTAGTAATCAGTATATTACATTATATCTAATGTAGATATGATAATAACAATATTGTTATTAATTGTATATTACATATCTAATGTAGATATGGTACTAATGATATTAACATTAAATGTACATTGATCTGTGGGAATGAATCAGTATATTACATTATACCTCATGTAGATATAGTGCTAATGATATTGTTATTAAATGAACATTGATCTGTGGGAATGAATCAGTGTATTACATTATATCGAATGTAGATATAGTCCCAATGATATTGTTATTAAGTGTACATTGATCTGTGGGAATGAATCAGTATATTACATTATATCGAATGTAGATATAGTACTACTGATATTGGTGTTATATGTACATTGATCTGTTGGAATGAATCTGTACATGACATTATATCTATTGTAGATATAGTAATAATGATATTGTTATTAAATGTACATTGATCTGTGGGAATGAATCAGTATATTACATTATATCGAATGTAGATATAGTGCCAATGATGTTGTTATTAAATGTACATTGATCTGTGTGTAGAAACCAGTATATTACATTATATCTAATGTAGATATGATAATAATAATATTGTTATTAATTGTATATTACATATCTAATGTAGATATAGTACTACTGATATTGGCATTAAATGTACATTGATCTGTGGGAATGAATCAGTATATTACATTATATCGAATGTAGATATAGTACTAATGATATTGTTATTAAATGTACATTACATATCTAATGTAGGTATAGTACTAATGATATTGGTATTAAATGTGCATTGATCTGTGGGTAGTAATCAGTATATTACATTATATCTAATGTAGATATGATAATAATAATATTGTTATTAATTGTATATTACATATCTAATGTAGATATAGTACTAATGATATTAACATTAAATGTACATCGATCTGTGTGAATGAATCAGTATATTACATTATACCTCATGTAGAAATAGTGCTAATGATATTGTTATTAAATGAACATTGATCTGTGGGAATGAATCAGTATATTACATTATATCGAATGTAGATATAGTACCAATGGTATTGTTATTAAGTGTACATTGATCTGTGGGAATGAATCAGTATATTACATTATATCGAATGTACATATAGTACTAATGATGTTGGTATTATATGTACATTGTTCTGTTGGAATGAATCTGTACATGACATTATATCTATTGTAGATATAGTAATAATGGTATTGTTATTAAATGTACATTGATCTGTGGGAATGAATCAGTATAATACATTATATCGAAAGTAGATATAGTACTAATGATATTGTTATTAAATCTACATTACATATCTAATGTAGGTATAGTACTAATGATATTGGTATTATATGTACATTGATCTGTGGGAATGAATCAGTATATTACATTATACCTTATGTAGATATAGTGCTAATGATATTGTTATTAAATGTACATTGATCTGTGGGAATGAAACAGTATATAACATTATATCGAATGTAGACATAGTGCTAATGATGTTGTTATTAAATGTACATTGATCTGTGTGTAGTAACCAGTATATTACATTATATCTAATGTAGATATGATAATAATAATATTGTTATTAATTGTATATTACATATCTAATGTAGATATAGTACTAATGATATTCGCATTAAATATACTTTGATCTGTGGGAATGAATCAGTATATTACATTATAACGAATGTAGATATAGTACTAATGATATTGTTATTAAATCTACATTACATATCTAATGTAGGTATAGTACTAATGATATTGGTATTATATGTACATTGATCTGTGGGAAGGAATCCGTATATTACATTATACCTAATGTAGATATGGTAATAACGATATTGTTTTTAAATGTACATTGATCTGTGTGAATGAAGCAGTATATTACATTATATCGAATTTAGATATAGTGCTAATGATGTTGTTACTAAATGTACATTGATCTGTGGGTAGTAATCAGTATATTACATTATATCTAATGTAGATATGGTAATAATAATATTGTTATTAATTGTATATTACATATCTAATGTAGATATAGTACTAATGATATTAACATTAAATGTACATTGATCTGTGGGAAGGAATCAGTATATTACATTATACCTCATGTAGATATAGTGCTAATGATATTGTTATTAAATATACTTTGATCTGTGGGAGTGAATCAGTATATTACATTATACCTCATGTAGATATAGTGCTAATGATATTGTTATTAAATGAACATTGATCTGTGGGAATGAATCAGTATATTACATTATATCGAATGTAGATATAGTCCCAATGATATTGTTATTAAGTGTACATTGTTCTGTGGGAATGAATCAGTATATTACATTATATCGAATGTAGATATAGTACAAGTGATGGTGTTATTAAATGTACATTGATCTGTGGGAACGAATCAGTATATTACATTATATCGAATGTACATATAGTACTAATGATATTGGTATTATGTGTACACTGATCTGTTGGAATGAATCTGTACATGACATTATATCTATTGTAGATATAGTAATAATGATATTGTTATTAAATGTACATTGATCTGTGGGAATGAATCAGTATAATACATTATATCGAATGTAGATATAGTACTAATGATATTGTTATTAAATCTACATTACATATCTAATGTAGGTATAGTACTAATGATATTGGTATTATATGTACATTGATCTGTGGGAATGAATCAGTATATTACATTATATCGAATGTAGATATAGTACTAATGATATTGTTATTAAATGTACATTACATATCTAATGTAGGTATAGTACTAATGATATTGGTATTAAATGTGCATTGATATGTGGGAATGAATCAGTCTATTACATTATATCGAATGTAGATATGATAATAATAATATTGTTATTAATTGTATATTACATATCTAATGTAGATATAGTACTAATGATATTAACATTAAATGTACATTGATCTGTGTGAATGAATCAGTATATTACATTATACCTCATGTAGATATAGTGCTAATGATATTGTTATTGAATGTACATTGGTCTGTGGGAATGAATCAGTATATTACATTATACCTCATGTAGATATAGTGCTAATGATATTGTTATCAAATGAACATTGATCTGTGGGAATGAATCAGTATATTACATTATATCGAATGTAGATATAGTACCAATGATATTGTTATCAAATGAACATTGATCTGTGGGAATGAATCAGTATATTACATTATATCGAATGTAGATATAGTGCTAATGATGTTGTTCTTAAATGTACATTGATCTGTGGGAATGAATCAGTATATTACATTATACCTCATGTAGATATAGTGCTAGTGATATGGTTATCAAATGAACATTGAGCTGTGGGAATGAATCAGTATATTACATTATATCGAATGTAGATATAGTACCAATGATATTGTTATTAAGTGTACATTGATCTGTGGGAATGAATCAGTATATTACATTATATCGAATGTAGATATAGTGGTAATGATGTTGTTCTTAAATGTACATTGATCTGTGGGTAGTAGTCAGTATATTATACTATATCTAATGTAGATATGGTACTGATGATATTGTTGTTAAATGTACATTGATCTGTGGGAATGAATCAGTATATTACATTATATCGAATGTAGATATAGTGCTAATGATGATGTTATTAAATGTACATTGATCTGTGGGTAGTAATCAGTATATTACATTATATCGAATGTAGATATGATAATAATAATATTGCTATTAATTGTATATTACATATCTAATGTAGATATAGTACTAATGATATTAACATTAAATGTACATTGATCTGTGTGAATGAATCAGTATATTACATTATACCTCATGTAGATATAGTGCTAATGATGTTGTTATTAAATGTACATTGATCTGTGGGTAATAATCAGTATATCACATTATATCTAATGTAGGTATGATAATAATAATATTGTTATTAATTGTATATTACCTATCTAATGTAGATATAGTACTAATGATATTAACATTAAATGTACATTGATCTGTGGGAATGAATCAGTATATTACATTATACCTCATGTAGATATAGGGCTAATGATATTGTTATTAAATGAACATTGATCTGTGGGAATGAATCAGTATATTACATTATATCGAATGTAGATATAGTACCAATGATATTGTTATTAAGTGTACATTGATCTGTGGGAATGAATAAGTATATTAGATTATATCGAATGTAGATATAGTGCTAATGATGTTGTTCTTAAATGTACATTGATCTGTGGGAATGCATCAGTATATTACATTATATCTAATGTAGATATGATAATAATAATATTGTTATTAATTGTATATTACATATCTAATGTAGATATAGTACTAATGATATTAACACTAAATGTACATTGATCTGTGTGAATGAATCAGTATATTACATTATACCTCATGTAGATATAGTGCTAATGATATTGTTATTGAATGTACATTGGTCTGTGGGAATGAATCAGTATATTACATTATATAGAATGTAGATGTAGTGCTAATGATGTTGTTATTAAATGTACACTGATCTGTGGGTAGTAATCAGTACATTACATTATATCTAATGTAGATATGGTAATAATAATATTGTTATTAATTGTATATTACATATCTAATGTAGATATAGTACTAATGATATTAACATTAAATGTACATTGATCTGTGTGAATGAATCAGTATATTACATTATACCTCATGTAGATATAGTGCTAGTGATATTGTTATCAAATGAACATTGATCTGTGGGAATGAATCAGTATATTACATTATATCGAATGTAGATATAGTACCAATGATATTGTTATTAAGTGTACATTGATCTGTGGGAATGAATCAGTATATTACATTATATCGAATGTAGATATAGTGGTAATGATGTTGTTCTTAAATGTACATTGATCTGTGGGTAGTAGTCAGTATATTATACTATATCTAATGTAGATATGGTACTGATGATATTGTTGTTAAATGTACATTGATCTGTGGGAATGAATCAGTATATTACATTATATCGAATGTAGATATAGTGCGAATGATGATGTTATTAAATGTACATTGATCTGTGGGTAGTAATCAAAATATTACATTATATCTAATGTAGATATGATAATAATAATATTATTATTAATTGTACATTACATATCTAATGTAGGTATAGTAATAATGATATTGTTATTAAATGTACATTGATCTGTGGGAATGAATCAGTATATTACATTATATCGAATGTAGATATAGTCCCAATGATATTGTTATTAAATGTACATTGATCTGTGGGAATGAATCAGTATATTACATTATATCGAATGTAGATATAGTACAAGTGATGGTGTTATTAAATGTACATTGATCTGTGGGTAGTAATCAGTATATTACATTATATCTAATGTAGATATGATAATAACAATATTGTTATTAATTGTATATTACATATCTAATGTAGATATGGTACTAATGATATTAACATTAAATGTACATTGATCTGTGGGAATGAATCAGTATATTACATTATACCTCATGTAGATATAGTGCTAATGATATTGTTATTAAATGAACATTGATCTGTGGGAATGAATCAGTGTATTACATTATATCGAATGTAGATATAGTCCCAATGATATTGTTATTAAGTGTACATTGATCTGTGGGAATGAATCAGTATATTACATTATATCGAATGTAGATATAGTACTACTGATATTGGTGTTATATGTACATTGATCTGTTGGAATGAATCTGTACATGACATTATATCTATTGTAGATATAGTAATAATGATATTGTTATTAAATGTACATTGATCTGTGGGAATGAATCAGTATATTACATTATATCGAATGTAGATATAGTGCCAATGATGTTGTTATTAAATGTACATTGATCTGTGTGTAGAAACCAGTATATTACATTATATCTAATGTAGATATGATAATAATAATATTGTTATTAATTGTATATTACATATCTAATGTAGATATAGTACTACTGATATTGGCATTAAATGTACATTGATCTGTGGGAATGAATCAGTATATTACATTATATCGAATGTAGATATAGTACTAATGATATTGTTATTAAATGTACATTACATATCTAATGTAGGTATAGTACTAATGATATTGGTATTAAATGTGCATTGATCTGTGGGTAGTAATCAGTATATTACATTATATCTAATGTAGATATGATAATAATAATATTGTTATTAATTGTATATTACATATCTAATGTAGATATAGTACTAATGATATTAACATTAAATGTACATCGATCTGTGTGAATGAATCAGTATATTACATTATACCTCATGTAGAAATAGTGCTAATGATATTGTTATTAAATGAACATTGATCTGTGGGAATGAATCAGTATATTACATTATATCGAATGTAGATATAGTCCCAATGGTATTGTTATTAAGTGTACATTGATCTGTGGGAATGAATCAGTATATTACATTATATCGAATGTACATATAGTACTAATGATGTTGGTATTATATGTACATTGTTCTGTTGGAATGAATCTGTACATGACATTATATCTATTGTAGATATAGTAATAATGGTATTGTTATTAAATGTACATTGATCTGTGGGAATGAATCAGTATAATACATTATATCGAAAGTAGATATAGTACTAATGATATTGTTATTAAATCTACATTACATATCTAATGTAGGTATAGTACTAATGATATTGGTATTATATGTACATTGATCTGTGGGAATGAATCAGTATATTACATTATACCTTATGTAGATATAGTGCTAATGATATTGTTATTAAATGTACATTGATCTGTGGGAATGAAACAGTATATAACATTATATCGAATGTAGACATAGTGCTAATGATGTTGTTATTAAATGTACATTGATCTGTGTGTAGTAACCAGTATATTACATTATATCTAATGTAGATATGATAATAATAATATTGTTATTAATTGTATATTACATATCTAATGTAGATATAGTACTAATGATATTCGCATTAAATATACTTTGATCTGTGGGAATGAATCAGTATATTACATTATAACGAATGTAGATATAGTACTAATGATATTGTTATTAAATCTACATTACATATCTAATGTAGGTATAGTACTAATGATATTGGTATTATATGTACATTGATCTGTGGGAAGGAATCCGTATATTACATTATACCTAATGTAGATATGGTAATAACGATATTGTTTTTAAATGTACATTGATCTGTGTGAATGAAGCAGTATATTACATTATATCGAATTTAGATATAGTGCTAATGATGTTGTTACTAAATGTACATTGATCTGTGGGTAGTAATCAGTATATTACATTATATCTAATGTAGATATGGTAATAATAATATTGTTATTAATTGTATATTACATATCTAATGTAGATATAGTACTAATGATATTAACATTAAATGTACATTGATCTGTGGGAAGGAATCAGTATATTACATTATACCTCATGTAGATATAGTGCTAATGATATTGTTATTAAATATACTTTGATCTGTGGGAGTGAATCAGTATATTACATTATACCTCATGTAGATATAGTGCTAATGATATTGTTATTAAATGAACATTGATCTGTGGGAATGAATCAGTATATTACATTATATCGAATGTAGATATAGTCCCAATGATATTGTTATTAAGTGTACATTGTTCTGTGGGAATGAATCAGTATATTACATTATATCGAATGTAGATATAGTACAAGTGATGGTGTTATTAAATGTACATTGATCTGTGGGAACGAATCAGTATATTACATTATATCGAATGTACATATAGTACTAATGATATTGGTATTATGTGTACACTGATCTGTTGGAATGAATCTGTACATGACATTATATCTATTGTAGATATAGTAATAATGATATTGTTATTAAATGTACATTGATCTGTGGGAATGAATCAGTATAATACATTATATCGAATGTAGATATAGTACTAATGATATTGTTATTAAATCTACATTACATATCTAATGTAGGTATAGTACTAATGATATTGGTATTATATGTACATTGATCTGTGGGAATGAATCAGTATATTACATTATATCGAATGTAGATATAGTACTAATGATATTGTTATTAAATGTACATTACATATCTAATGTAGGTATAGTACTAATGATATTGGTATTAAATGTGCATTGATATGTGGGAATGAATCAGTCTATTACATTATATCGAATGTAGATATGATAATAATAATATTGTTATTAATTGTATATTACATATCTAATGTAGATATAGTACTAATGATATTAACATTAAATGTACATTGATCTGTGTGAATGAATCAGTATATTACATTATACCTCATGTAGATATAGTGCTAATGATATTGTTATTGAATGTACATTGGTCTGTGGGAATGAATCAGTATATTACATTATACCTCATGTAGATATAGTGCTAATGATATTGTTATCAAATGAACATTGATCTGTGGGAATGAATCAGTATATTACATTATATCGAATGTAGATATAGTACCAATGATATTGTTATCAAATGAACATTGATCTGTGGGAATGAATCAGTATATTACATTATATCGAATGTAGATATAGTGCTAATGATGTTGTTCTTAAATGTACATTGATCTGTGGGAATGAATCAGTATATTACATTATATCTAATGTAGATATGATAATAATAATATTGTTATTAATTGTATATTACATATCTAATGTAGATATAGTACAAATGATATTAACATTAAATGTACATTGATCTGTGTGAATGAATCAGTATATTACATTATACCTCATGTAGATATAGTCCTAATGATATTGTTATTGAATGTACATTGATCTGTGGGAATGAATCAGTATATTACATTATATCGAATGTAGATATAGTGCTAATGATGTTGTTATTAAATGTACATTGATCTATGTGTAGTAACCAGTATATTACATTATATCTAATGTAGATATGATAATAATAATATTGTTATTAATTGTATATTACATATCCAATGTAGATATAGTACTAATGATATTGGCATTAAATATACTTTGATCTGTGGGAATGAATCAGTATATTACATTATATCGAATGTAGATATAGTACTAATGATATTGTTATTAAATCTACATTACATATCTAATGTAGGTATAGTACTAATGATATTGGTATTATATGTACATTGATCTGTGGGAATGAATCAGTATATTACATTATACCTCATGTAGATATAGTGCTAATGATATTGTTATCAAATGAACATTGATCTGTGGGAATGAATCAGTCTATTACATTATATCTAATGTAGATATGGTAATAATAATATTGTTATTAACTGCACATTACATATCTAATGTAGATATAGTACTAATGATATTGGTATTATATGTACATTGATCTGTGGGAACGAATCAGTATATTACATTATATCGAATGTACATATAGTACTAATGATATTGGTATTATATGTACATTGATCTGTTGGAATGAATCTGTACATGACATTATATCTATTGGAGATATAGTACTAATGATATTGTTATTAAATGTACATTCATCTGTGGGAATGAATCAGTCTATTACATTATATCGAATGTAGATATAGTACCAATGATATTGTCATTAAATGTACATTGATCTGTGGGAATGAATCAGTATATTACATTATATCGAATGTAGATATAGTATTAATGATATTGTTATTAAATCTACATTACATATCTAATGTAGGTATGGTACTAATGATATTGTTATTAAATGTACATTGATCTGTTTGAATGAATCAGTCTATTACATTATATCTAATGTAGATATGGTAATAATAATATTGTTATTAACTGTACATTACATATCTAATGTAGATATAGTAATAATGATATTGTTATTAAATGTACATTGATCTGTGGGAATGAATCAGTATATTACATCATATCGAATGTAGATATAGTGCTAATGATGTTGTTATTAAATGTAAATTGATCTGTGGGTAGTAACCAGTATATTACATTATATCTAATGTAGATACGATAATAATAATATTGTTATTAATTGTATATTACATATCTAATGTAGATATAGTACTAATGATATTGGCATTAAATATACTTTGATCTGTGGGAATGAATCAGTATATTACATTATATCGAATGTAGATATAGTACTAATGATATTGTTATTAAATGTACATTACATATCTAATGTAGGTATAGTACTAATGATATTGGTATTAAATGTGCATTGATATGTGGGAATGAATCAGTCTATTACATTATATCGAATGTAGATATGATAATAATAATATTGTTATTAATTGTATATTACATATCTAATGTAGATATAGTACTAATGATATTGGCATTAAATATACTTTGATCTGTGGGAATGAATCAGTATATTACATTATATCGAATGTAGATATAGTACTAATGATGTTGTTATTAAATCTACGTTACATATCTAATGTAGGTATAGTACTAATGATATTGGTATTATATGTACATTGATCTGTGGGAATGAATCAGTATATTACATTATATCGAATGTAGATATAGTACTAATGATATTGTTATTAAATGTACATTGATCTGTGGGAGTGAATCAGTATATTACATTATATCGAATGTAGATATAGTACTAATGATATTGGTATGAAATGTACATTGATCTGTGGGAAGGAATCCGTATATCACATTATACCTAATGTAGATATGGTAATAACGATATTGTTTTTAAATGTACATTGAGCTGTGTGAATGAAGCAGTATATTACATTATACCGAATGTAGACATAGTGCTAATGATGTTGTTATTAAATGTACATTGATCTGTGGGTAATAATCAGTATATCACATTATATCTAATGTAGATATGATAATAATAATATTATTATTAATTGTATATTACATATCTAATGTAGATATAGTACTAATGATATTAACATTAAATGTACATTGATCTGTGTGAATGAATCAGTATATTACATTATATCGAATGTAGATATAGTGCTAATGATGTTGTTATTAAATGTACATTGATCTGTGGGTAATAATCAGTATATCACATTATATCTAATGTAGGTATGATAATAATAATATTGTTATTAATTGTATATTACATATCTAATGTAGATATAGTACTAATGATATTAACATTAAATGTACATTGATCTGTGTGAATGAATCAGTATATTACATTATACCTCATGTAGATATAGTGCTAACGATATTGTTATTAAATGTACATTGATCTGTGGGAATGAAACAGTATATTACATTATATCGAATGTAGATATAGTGCTAATGATGTTGTTATTAAATGTACATTGATCTGTGTGTAGTAACCAGTATATTACATTATATCTAATGTAGATATGATAATAATAATATTGTTATTAATTGTATATTACATATCCAATGTAGATATAGTACTAATGATATTGGCATGAAATATACTTTGATCTGTGGGAATGAATCAGTATATTACATTATATCGAATGTAGATATAGTACTAATGATATTGTTATTAAATCTACATTACATATCTAATGTAGGTATAGTACTAATGATATTGGTATTATATGTACATTGATCTGTGGGAATGAATCAGTATATTACATTATATTGAATGTAGATATAGTGCTAATGATGTTGTTATTAAATGTACATTGATCTGTGTGTAGTAACCAGTATATTACATTATATCTAATGTAGATATGATAATAATAATATTGCTATTAATTGTATATTACATATCTAATGTAGATATAGTACTAATGATATTGGCATTAAATATACTTTGATCTGTGGGAATGAATCAGTATATTACATTATATCGAATGTACATATAGTACTAATGATATTGGTATTATATGTACATTGTTCTGTTGGAATGAATCTGTACATGACATTATATCTATTGTAGATATAGTAATAATGGTATTGTTATTAAATGTACATTGATCTGTGGGAATGAATCAGTATATTACATTATATCGAATGTAGATATAGTGCTAATGATGTTGTTATTAAATGTACATTGATCTGTGGGAATGAATCAGTATATTACATTATACCTAATGTAGATATAGTAATAATGATATTGTTATTAAATGTACATTGATCTGTGGGAATGAATCAGTCTGTTACATTATATCTAATGTAGTTATGGTAATAATAATATTGTTATTAATTGTACATTACATATCTAATGTAGATATAGTACCAATGAAATTGGTATTAAATGTACATTGATCTGTGGGAATGAATTAGTATATTACATTATATCGAATGTAGATATAGTACTACTGATATTGGTGTTATATGTACATTGATCTGTTGGAATGAATCTATACATGACATTATATCTATTGTAGATATAGTAATAATGATATTGTTATTAAATGTACATTGATCTGTGGGAATGAATCAGTATATTACATTATATCGAATGTAGATATAGTGCCAATGATGTTGTTATTAAATGTACATTGATCTGTGTGTAGAAACCAGTATATTACATTATATCTAATGTAGATATGATAATAATAATATTGTTATTAATTGTATATTACATATCTAATGTAGATATAGTACTACTGATATTGGCATTAAATGTACATTGATCTGTGGGAATGAATCAGTATATTACATTATATCGAATGTAGATATAGTACTAATGATATTGTTATTAAATGTACATTACATATCTAATGTAGGTATAGTACTAATGATATTGGTATTAAATGTGCATTGATCTGTGGGTAGTAATCAGTATATTACATTATATCTAATGTAGATATGATAATAATAATATTGTTATTAATTGTATATTACATATCTAATGTAGATATAGTACTAATGATATTAACATTAAATGTACATCGATCTGTGTGAATGAATCAGTATATTACATTATACCTCATGTAGATATAGTGCTAATGATATTGTTATTAAATGAACATTGATCTGTGGGAATGAATCAGTATATTACATTATATCGAATGTAGATATAGTACCAATGATATTGTTATTGAATGTACATTGATCTGTGGGAATGAATCAGTATATTACATTATATCGAATGTAGATATAGTACAAGTGATGGTGTTTTTAAATGTACATTGATCTGTGGGTAGTAATCAGTATATTACATTATATCTAATGTAGATATGATAATAATAATATTGTTATTAATTGCATATTACATATCTAATGTAGATATGGTACTAATGATATTAACATTAAATGTACATTGATCTGTGGGAATGAATCAGTATATTACATTATACCTCATGTAGATATAGTGCTAATGATATTGTTATTAAATGAACATTGATCTGTGGGAATGAATCAGTGTATTACATTATATCGAATGTAGATATAGTCCCAATGATATTGTTATTAAGTGTACATTGATCTGTGGGAATGAATCAGTATATTACATTATATCGAATGTAGATATAGTACTACTGATATTGGTGTTATATGTACATTGATCTGTTGGAATGAATCTGTACATGACATTATATCTATTGTAGATATAGTAATAATGATATTGTTATTAAATGTACATTGATCTGTGGGAATGAATCAGTATATTACATTATATCGAATGTAGATATAGTGCCAATGATGTTGTTATTAAATGTACATTGATCTGTGTGTAGAAACCAGTATATTACATTATATCTAATGTAGATATGATAATAATAATATTGTTATTAATTGTATATTACATATCTAATGTAGATATAGTACTACTGATATTGGCATTAAATGTACATTGATCTGTGGGAATGAATCAGTATATTACATTATATCGAATGTAGATATAGTACTAATGATATTGTTATTAAATGTACATTACATATCTAATGTAGGTATAGTACTAATGATATTGGTATTAAATGTGCATTGATATGTGGGAATGAATCAGTCTATTACATTATATCGAATGTAGATATGATAATAATAATATTGTTATTAATTGTATATTACATATCTAATGTAGATATAGTACTAATGATATTGGCATTAAATATACTTTGATCTGTGGGAATGAATCAGTATATTACATTATATCGAATGTAGATATAGTACTAATGATATTGTTATTTAATGTACATTGATCTGTGGGAATGAATCAGTCTATTACATTATATCGAATGTAGATATAGTACCAATGATATTGTTATTAAATGTACATTGATCTGTGGGAATGAATCACTATATTACATTATATCGAATGTAGATATAGTACTAATGATATTGTTATTAAATCTACATTACATATCTAATGTAGGTATAGTACTAATGATATTGTTATTAAATGAACATTGATCTGTGGGAATGAATCAGTATATTACATTATATCGAATGTAGATATAGTACTAATGATATTGGTATTGAATGTACATTGATCTGTGGGAATGAATCAGTATATTACATTATATCGAATGTAGATATAGTACTAATGATATTGTTATTAAATCTACATTACATATCTAATGTAGGTATAGTACTAATGATATTGGTATTATATGTACATTGATCTGTGGGAATGAATCAGTTTATTACATTATACCTCATGTAGATATAGTGCTAATGATATTGTTATTAAATGAACATTGATCTGTGGGAATGAATCAGTATATTACATTATATCGAATGTAGATATAGTACTAATGATATTGGTATTAAATATACATTGATCTGTGGGAAGGAATCCGTATATCACATTATACCTAATGTAGATATGGTAATAACGATATTGTTTTTAAATGTACATTGATCTGTGGGAATGAAGCAGTATATTACATTATATCTCAGGCAGATATTTTGCTAATGAAATTGTTATTAAATGTACATTGATCTGTGGGAATGAATCAGTATATTACATTATACCTAATCTAGATATAGTAATAATGATATTGTTATTAAATGTACATTGATCTGTGGTAATGAATCAGTATATTACATTATATCGAATGTACATATAGTGCTAATGATGTTGTTACTAAATGTACATTGATCTGTGGGTAGTAGTCAGTATATTACATTATAACTAATGTAGATATGATAATAATAATATTGTTATTAATTGTGTATTACATATCTAACGTAGACATAGTATTAATGATATTGACATTAAATGTACTTTGATCTGTGGGAATGAATCAGTATATTACATTATATCTAATGTAGATATATTACTAATGATATTGTTATTAAATGTACATTGATTGTGGGAATGAATCAGTATATTACATTATATCGAATGTAGATATAGTACAAGTGACGGTGTTATTAAATGTACATTGATCTGTGGGTAGTAATCAGTATATTACATTATATCTAATGTAGATATAGTACCAATGGTATTGTTATTAAGTGTACATTGATCTGTGGGAATGAATAAGTATATTACATTATATCTAATGTAGATATGATAATAATAATATTGTTATTAATTGTATATTACATATCTAATGTAGATATAGTACTAATGATATTGGCATTAAATATACTTTGATCTGTGGGAATGAATCAGTATATTACATTATATCGAATGTAGATATAGTACCAATGATATTGTTATTAAGTGTACATTGATCTGTGTGAATGAATAAGTATATTACATTATATCGAATGTAGATATAGTGCTAATGATGTTGTTCTTAAATGTACATTGATCTGTGGGTAGTAGTCAGTATATTATATTATATCTAATGTAGATATGGTACTAATGATATTGTTATTAAATGTACATTGATCTGTGGGAATGAATCAGTGTATTACATCATACCGAATGTAGATATAGTGCTAATGATGTTGTTATTAAATGTACATTGATCTGTGTGTAGTAACCAGTATATTTCATTATATCTAATGTAGATATGATAATAATAATATTGTTATTAATTGTATATTACATATCTAATGTAGATATAGTACTAATGATATTGGCATTAAATATACTTTGACCTGTGGGAATGAATCAGTATATTACATTATATCGAATGTAGATATAGTACTAATGATATTGTTATTTAATGTACATTGATCTGTGGGAATGAATCAGTCTATTACATTATATCGAATGTAGATATAGTACCAATGATATTGTTATTAAATGTACATTGATCTGTGGGAATGAATCACTATATTACATTATATCGAATGTACATATAGTACTAATGATATTGTTATTAAATCTACATTACATATCTAATGTAGGTATAGTACTAATGATATTGTTATTAAATGAACATTGATCTGTGGGAATGAATCAGTATATTACATTATATCGAATGTCGATATAGTACTAATGATATTGGTATTGAATGTACATTGATCTGTGGGAATGAATCAGTATATTACATTATATCGGATGTAGATATAGTACTAATGATATTGTTATTAAATCTACATTACATATCTAATGTAGGTATAGTACTAATGATATTGGTATTATATGTACATTGATCTGTGGGAATGAATCAGTTTATTACATTATACCTCATGTAGATATAGTGCTAATGATATTGTTATTAAATGAACATTGATCTGTGGGAATGAATCAGTATATTACATTATATCGAATGTAGATATAGTACTAATGATATTGGTATTAAATATACATTGATCTGTGGGAAGGAATCCGTATATCACATTATACCTAATGTAGATATGGTAATAACGATATTGTTTTTAAATGTACATTGATCTGTGTGAATGAAGCAGTATATTACATTATATCTCAGGCAGATATTTTGCTAATGATATTGTTATTAAATGTACATTGATCTGTGGGAATGAATCAGTATATTACATTATACCTAATGTAGATATAGTAATAATGATATTGTTATTAAATGTACATTGATCTGTGGGAATGAATCAGTATATTACATTATATCGAATGTAGATATAGTGCTAATGATGTTGTTACTAAATGTACATTGATCTGTGGGTAGTAGTCAGTATATTACATTATAACTAATGTAGATATGATAATAATAATATTGTTATTAATTGTGTATTATATATCTAACGTAGATATAGTACTAATGATATTAACATTAAATGTACATTGATCTGTGGGAATGAATCAGTATATTACATTATACCTCATGTAGATATAGTGCTAATGATATTGTTATTAAATGAACATTGATCTGTGGGAATGAATCAGTATATTACATTATATCGAATGTACATATAGTACTAATGATATTGGTATTATATGTACACTGATCTGTTGGAACGAATCTGTACATAACATTATATCTATTGTGGATATAGTAATAATGATATTGTTATTAAATGTACATTGATCAGTGTGTAGTAACCAGTATATTACATTATATCTAATGTAGATATGATAATAATAATATTGCTATTAATTGTATATTACATATCTAATGTAGATATAGTACTAATGATATTGGCATTAAATATACTTTGATCTGTGGGAATGAATCAGTATATTACATTATATCGAATGTACATATAGTACTAATGATATTGGTATTATATGTACATTGTTCTGTTGGAATGAATCTGTACATGACATTATATCTATTGTAGATATAGTAATAATGGTATTGTTATTAAATGTACATTGATCTGTGGGAATGAATCAGTATATTACATTATATCGAATGTAGATATAGTGCTAATGATGTTGTTATTAAATGTACATTGATCTGTGTGTAGTAACCAGTATATTTCATTATATCTAATGTAGATATGATAATAATAATATTGTTATTAATTGTATATTACATATCTAATGTAGATATAGTACTAATGATATTGGCATTAAATATACTTTGATCTGTGGGAATGAATCAGTATATTACATTATATCGAATGTAGATATAGTACTAATGATATTGTTATTTAATGTACATTGATCTGTGGGAATGAATCAGTCTATTACATTATATCGAATGTAGATATAGTACCAATGATATTGTTATTAAATGTACATTGATCTGTGGGAATGAATCACTATATTACATTCTATCGAATGTAGATATAGTACTAATGATATTGTTATTAAATCTACATTACATATCTAATGTAGGTATAGTACTAATGATATTGTTATTAAATGAACATTGATCTGTGGGAATGAATCAGTATATTACATTATATCGAATGTAGATATAGTACTAATGATATTGGTATTAAATATACATTGATCTGTGGGAAGGAATCCGTATATCACATTATACCTAATGTAGATATGGTAATAACGATATTGTTTTTAAATGTACATTGATCTGTGTGAATGAAGCAGTATATTACATTATATCTCAGGCAGATATTTTGCTAATGATATTGTTATTAAATGTACATTGATCTGTGGGAATGAATCAGTATATTACATTATACCTAATGTAGGTATAGTACTAATGATATTGGTATTATATGTACATTGATCTGTGGGAATGAATCAGTATATTACATTATATCGAATGTACATATAGTACTAATGATATTGGTATTATATGTACATTGTTCTGTTGGAATGAATCTGTACATGACATTATATCTATTGTAGATATAGTAATAATGGTATTGTTATTAAATGTACATTGATCTGTGGGAATGAATCAGTATATTACATTATATCGAATGTAGATATAGTGCTAATGATGTTGTTATTGAATGTACATTGATCTGTGGGAATGAATCAGTATATTACATTATACCTAATGTAGATATAGTAATAATGATATTGTTATTAAATGTACATTGATCTGTGGGAATGAAGCAGTATATTACATTATATCTCAGGCAGATATTTTGCTAATGATATTGTTATTAAATGTACATTGATCTGTGGGAATGAATCAGTATATTACATTATACCTAATCTAGATATAGTAATAATGATATTGTTATTAAATGTACATTGATCTGTGGTAATGAATCAGTATATTACATTATATCGAATGTACATATAGTGCTAATGATGTTGTTACTAAATGTACATTGATCTGTGGGTAGTAGTCAGTATATTACATTATAACTAATGTAGATATGATAATAATAATATTGTTATTAATTGTGTATTACATATCTAACGTAGACATAGTATTAATGATATTGACATTAAATGTACTTTGATCTGTGGGAATGAATCAGTATATTACATTATATCTAATGTAGATATATTACTAATGATATTGTTATTAAATGTACATTGATTGTGGGAATGAATCAGTATATTACATTATATCGAATGTAGATATAGTACAAGTGACGGTGTTATTAAATGTACATTGATCTGTGGGTAGTAATCAGTATATTACATTATATCTAATGTAGATATAGTACCAATGGTATTGTTATTAAGTGTACATTGATCTGTGGGAATGAATAAGTATATTACATTATATCTAATGTAGATATGATAATAATAATATTGTTATTAATTGTATATTACATATCTAATGTAGATATAGTACTAATGATATTGGCATTAAATATACTTTGATCTGTGGGAATGAATCAGTATATTACATTATATCGAATGTAGATATAGTACCAATGATATTGTTATTAAGTGTACATTGATCTGTGTGAATGAATAAGTATATTACATTATATCGAATGTAGATATAGTGCCAATGATGTTGTTCTTAAATGTACATTGATCTGTGGGTAGTAGTCAGTATATTATATTATATCTAATGTAGATATGGTACTAATGATATTGTTATTAAATGTACATTGATCTGTGGGAATGAATCAGTGTATTACATCATACCGAATGTAGATATAGTGCTAATGATGTTGTTATTAAATGTACATTGATCTGTGTGTAGTAACCAGTATATTTCATTATATCTAATGTAGATATGATAATAATAATATTGTTATTAATTGTATATTACATATCTAATGTAGATATAGTACTAATGATATTGGCATTAAATATACTTTGATCTGTGGGAATGAATCAGTATATTACATTATATCGAATGTAGATATAGTACTAATGATATTGTTATTTAATGTACATTGATCTGTGGGAATGAATCAGTCTATTACATTATATCGAATGTAGATATAGTACCAATGATATTGTTATTAAATGTACATTGATCTGTGGGAATGAATCACTATATTACATTATATCGAATGTACATATAGTACTAATGATATTGTTATTAAATCTACATTACATATCTAATGTAGGTATAGTACTAATGATATTGTTATTAAATGAACATTGATCTGTGGGAATGAATCAGTATATTACATTATATCGAATGTCGATATAGTACTAATGATATTGGTATTGAATGTACATTGATCTGTGGGAATGAATCAGTATATTACATTATATCGGATGTAGATATAGTACTAATGATATTGTTATTAAATCTACATTACATATCTAATGTAGGTATAGTACTAATGATATTGGTATTATATGTACATTGATCTGTGGGAATGAATCAGTTTATTACATTATACCTCATGTAGATATAGTGCTAATGATATTGTTATTAAATGAACATTGATCTGTGGGAATGAATCAGTATATTACATTATATCGAATGTAGATATAGTACTAATGATATTGGTATTAAATATACATTGATCTGTGGGAAGGAATCCGTATATCACATTATACCTAATGTAGATATGGTAATAACGATATTGTTTTTAAATGTACATTGATCTGTGTGAATGAAGCAGTATATTACATTATATCTCAGGCAGATATTTTGCTAATGATATTGTTATTAAATGTACATTGATCTGTGGGAATGAATCAGTATATTACATTATACCTAATGTAGATATAGTAATAATGATATTGTTATTAAATGTACATTGATCTGTGGGAATGAATCAGTATATTACATTATATCGAATGTAGATATAGTGCTAATGATGTTGTTACTAAATGTACATTGATCTGTGGGTAGTAGTCAGTATATTACATTATAACTAATGTAGATATGATAATAATAATATTGTTATTAATTGTGTATTACATATCTAACGTAGATATAGTACTAATGATATTAACATTAAATGTACATTGATCTGTGGGAATGAATCAGTATATTACATTATACCTCATGTAGATATAGTGCTAATGATATTGTTATTAAATGAACATTGATCTGTGGGAATGAATCAGTATATTACATTATATCGAATGTACATATAGTACTAATGATATTGGTATTATATGTACACTGATCTGTTGGAACGAATCTGTACATAACATTATATCTATTGTGGATATAGTAATAATGATATTGTTATTAAATGTACATTGATCAGTGTGTAGTAACCAGTATATTACATTATATCTAATGTAGATATGATAATAATAATATTGCTATTAATTGTATATTACATATCTAATGTAGATATAGTACTAATGATATTGGCATTAAATATACTTTGATCTGTGGGAATGAATCAGTATATTACATTATATCGAATGTAGATATAGTACTAATGATATTGTTATTTAATGTACATTGATCTGTGGGAATGAATCAGTCTATTACATTATATCGAATGTAGATATAGTACCAATGATATTGTTATTAAATGTACATTGATCTGTGGGAATGAATCACTATATTACATTCTATCGAATGTAGATATAGTACTAATGATATTGTTATTAAATCTACATTACATATCTAATGTAGGTATAGTACTAATGATATTGTTATTAAATGAACATTGATCTGTGGGAATGAATCAGTATATTACATTATATCGAATGTAGATATAGTACTAATGATATTGGTATTAAATATACATTGATCTGTGGGAAGGAATCCGTATATCACATTATACCTAATGTAGATATGGTAATAACGATATTGTTTTTAAATGTACATTCATCTGAGTGAAGGAAGCAGTATATTACATTATATCTCAGGCAGATATTTTGCTAATGATATTGTTATTAAATGTACATTGATCTGTGGGAATGAATCAGTATATTACATTATACCTAATGTAGATATAGTAATAATGATATTGTTATTAAATGTACATTGATCTGTGGGAATGAATCAGTATATTACATTATATCGAATGTAGATATAGTGCTAATGATGTTGTTACTAAATGTACATTGATCTGTGGGTAGTAGTCAGTATATTACATTATAACTAATGTAGATATGATAATAATAATATTGTTATTAATTGTGTATTACATATCTAACGTAGATATAGTACTAATGATATTAACATTAAATGTACATTGATCTGTGGGAATGAATCAGTATATTACATTATACCTCATGTAGATATAGTGCTAATGATATTGTTATTAAATGAACATTGATCTGTGGGAATGAATCAGTATATTACATTATATCGAATGTACATATAGTACTAATGATATTGGTATTATATGTACACTGATCTGTTGGAACGAATCTGTACATGACATTATATCTATTGTGGATATAGTAATAATGATATTGTTATTAAATGTACATTGATCTGTGGGAATGAATCAGTATAATACATTATATCGAATGTAGATATAGTACTAATGATATTGTTATTAAATCTACATTACATATCTAATATAGGTATAGTACTAATGATATTGGTATTATATGTACATTGATCTGTGGGAATGAATCAGTGTATTACATTACATCGAATGTAGATATAGTGCTAATGATGTTGTTATTAAATGTACATTGATCAGTGTGTAGTAACCAGTATATCACATTATATCTAATGTAGATATGATAATAATAATATTGTTATTAATTGTATATTACATATCTAATGTAGATATAGTACTAATGATATTAACATTAAATGTACATTGATCTGTGTGAATGAATCAGTATATTACATTATACCTCATGTAGATATAGTGCTAATGATATTGTTATTGAATGTACATTGGTCTGTGGGAGTGAATCAGTATATTACATTATATAGAATGTAGATGTAGTGCTAATGATGTTGTTATTAAATGTACACTGATCTGTGGGTAGTAATCAGTACATTACATTATATCTAATGTAAATATGGTCATAATAATATTGTTATTAATTGTATATTACATATCTAATGTAGATATAGTACTAATGATATTGGCATTAAATATACTTTGATCTGTGGGAATGAATCAGTATATTACATTATATCGAATGTAGATATAGTACTAATGATATTGTTATTAAATGTACATTACATATCTAATGTAGGTATAGTACTAATGATATTGGTATTAAATGTGCATTGATATGTGGGAATGAATCAGTCTATTACATTATATCGAATGTAGATATGATAATAATAATATTGTTATTAATTGTATATTACATATCTAATGTAGATATAGTACTAATGATATTGGCATTAAATATACTTTGATCTGTGGGAATGAATCAGTATATTACATTATATCGAATGTAGATATAGTACTAATGATGTTGTTATTAAATCTACGTTACATATCTAATGTAGGTATAGTACTAATGATATTGTTATTAAATGTGCATTGATCTGTGGGAACGAATCAGTATATTACATTATATCGAATGTAGATATAGTACAAGTGATGGTGTTATTAAATGTACATTGATCTGTGGGTAGTAATCAGTATATTACATTATATCTAATGTAGATATGATAATAATAATATTGTTATTAATTGCATATTACATATCTAATGTAGATATGGTACTAATGATATTAACATTAAATGTACATTGATCTGTGGGAATGAATCAGTATATTACATTATACCTCATGTAGATATAGTGCTAATGATATTGTTATTAAATGAACATTGATCTGTGGGAATGAATCAGTGTATTACATTATATCGAATGTAGATATAGTCCCAATGATATTGTTATTAAGTGTACATTGATCTGTGGGAATGAATCAGTATATTACATTATATCGAATGTAGATATAGTACTACTGATATTGGTGTTATATGTACATTGATCTGTTGGAATGAATCTGTACATGACATTATATCTATTGTAGATATAGTAATAATGATATTGTTATTAAATGTACATTGATCTGTGGGAATGAATCAGTATATTACATTATATCGAATGTAGATATAGTGCCAATGATGTTGTTATTAAATGTACATTGATCTGTGTGTAGAAACCAGTATATTACATTATATCTAATGTAGATATGATAATAATAATATTGTTATTAATTGTATATTACATATCTAATGTAGATATAGTACTACTGATATTGGCATTAAATGTACATTGATCTGTGGGAATGAATCAGTATATTACATTATATCGAATGTAGATATAGTCCCAATGATATTGTTATTAAGTGTACATTGATCTGTGGGAATGAATCAGTATATTACATTATATCGAATATACATATAGTACTAATGATGTTGGTATTATATGTACATTGTTCTGTTGGAATGAATCTGTACATGACATTATATCTATTGTAGATATAGTAATAATGGTATTGTTATTAAATGTACATTGATCTGTGGGAATGAATCAGTATAATACATTATATCGAATGTAGATATAGTACTAATGATATTGTTATTAAATCTACATTACATATCTAATGTAGGTATAGTACTAATGATATTGGTATTATATGTACATTGATCTGTGGGAGTGAATCAGTATATTACATTACACCTTATGTAGATATAGTGCTAATGATATTGTTATTAAATGTACATTGATCTGTGGGAATGAAACAGTATATAACATTATATCGAATGTAGACATAGTGCTAATGATGTTGTTATTAAATGTACATTGATCTGTGTGTAGTAACCAGTATATTACATTATATCTAATGTAGATATGATAATAATAATATTGTTATTAATTGTATATTACATATCTAATGTAGATATAGTACTAATGATATTCGCATTAAATATACTTTGATCTGTGGGAATGAATCAGTATATTACATTATAACGAATGTAGATATAGTACTAATGATATTGTTATTAAATCTACATTACATATCTAATGTAGGTATAGTACTAATGATATTGGTATTATATGTACATTGATCTGTGGGAAGGAATCAGTATATTACATTATACCTCATGTAGATATAGTGCTAATGATATTGTTATTAAATATACTTTGATCTGTGGGAGTGAATCAGTATATTACATTATACCTCATGTAGATATAGTGCTAATGATATTGTTATTAAATGAACATTGATCTGTGGGAATGAATCAGTATATTACATTATATCGAATGTAGATATAGTCCCAATGATATTGTTATTAAGTGTACATTGTTCTGTGGGAATGAATCAGTATATTACATTATATCGAATGTAGATATAGTACAAGTGATGGTGTTATTAAATGTACATTGATCTGTGGGAACGAATCAGTATATTACATTATATCGAATGTACATATAGTACTAATGATATTGGTATTATGTGTACACTGATCTGTTGGAATGAATCTGTACATGACATTATATCTATTGTAGATATAGTAATAATGATATTGTTATTAAATGTACATTGATCTGTGGGAATGAATCAGTATAATACATTATATCGAATGTAGATATAGTACTAATGATATTGTTATTAAATCTACATTACATATCTAATGTAGGTATAGTACTAATGATATTGGTATTATATGTACATTGATCTGTGGGAATGAATCAGTATATTACATTACATCGAATGTAGATATAGTGCTAATGATGTTGTTATTAAATGTACATTGATCAGTGTGTAGTAACCAGTATATCACATTATATCTAATGTAGATATGATAATAATAATATTGTTATTAATTGTATATTACATATCTAATGTAGATATAGTACTAATGATATTCGCATTAAATATACTTTGATCTGTGGGAATGAATCAGTATATTACATTATATCGAATGTAGATATAGTACTAATGATATTGTTATTAAATCTACATTACATATCTAATGTAGGTATAGTACTAATGATATTGGTATTATATGTACATTGATCTGTGGGAATGAATCAGTATATTACATTATACCTCATGTAGATATAGTGCTAATGATATTGTTATTAAATGAACATTGATCTGTGGGAATGAATCAGTATATTACATTATATCGAATGTAGAAATAGTACTAATGATATTGGTATTAAATGTACATTGATCTGTGGGAATGAATCAGTATATTACATTATACCTAATGTAGATATAGTAATAATGATATTGTTATCAAATGTACATTGATCTGTGGAATGAATCAGTATATTACATTATATCGAATGTAGATATAGTGCTAATGATGTTGTTACTAAATGTACATTGATCTGTGGGAATGAATCAGTATATTACATTATATCTAATGTAGATATGATAATAATAATATTGTTATTAATTGTATATTACATATCTAATGTAGATATAGTACTAATGATATTAACATTAAATGTACATTGATCTGTGTGAATGAATCAGTATATTACATTATACCTCATGTAGATATAGTGCTAATGATATTGTTATTGAATGTACATTGGTCTGTGGGAGTGAATCAGTATATTACATTATATAGAATGTAGATGTAGTGCTAATGATGTTGTTATTAAATGTACACTGATCTGTGGGTAGTAATCAGTACATTACATTATATCTAATGTAAATATGGTCATAATAATATTGTTATTAATTGTATATTACATATCTAATGTAGATATAGTACTAATGATATTAACATTAAATGTACATTGATCTGTGTGAATGAATCAGTATATTACATTATACCTCATGTAGATATAGTGCTAATGATATTGTTATCAAATGAACATTGATCTGTGGGAATGAATCAGTATATTACATTATATCGAATGTAGATATAGTACCAATGATATTGTTATTAAGTGTACATTGATCTGTGGGAATGAATCAGTATATTACATTATATCGAATGTAGATGTAGTGGTAATGATGTTGTTCTTAAATGTACATTGATCTGTGGGTAGTAGTCAGTATATTATACTATATCTAATGTAGATATGGTACTGATGATATTGTTGTTAAATGTACATTGATCTGTGGGAATGAATCAGTATATTACATTATATCGAATGTAGATATAGTGCTAATGATGATGTTATTAAATGTACATTGATCTGTGGGTAGTAATCAAAATATTACATTATATCTAATGTAGATATGATAATAATAATATTATTATTAATTGTATATTACATATCTAATGTAGATATAGTACAAATGATATTAACATTAAATGTACATTGATCTGTGTGAATGAATCAGTATATTACATTATACCTCATGTAGATATAGTGCTAATGATATTGTTATTGAATGTACATTGATCTGTGGGAATGAATCAGTATATTACATTATATCGAATGTAGATATAGTGCTAATGATGATGTTATTAAATGTACATTGATCTGTGGGTAATAATCAGTATATCACATTATATCTAATGTAGGTATGATAATAATAATATTGTTATTAATTGTATATTACATATCTAATGTAGATATAGTACTAATGATATTAACATTAAATGTACATTGATCTGTGTGAATGAATCAGTATATTACATTATACCTCATGTAGATATAGTGCTAATGATATTGTTATTAAATGTACATTGATGTGTGGGAATGAAACAGTATATTACATTATATCGAATGTAGATATAGTGCTAATGATGTTGTTATTAAATGTACATTGATCTATGTGTAGTAACCAGTATATTACATTATATCTAATGTAGATATGATAATAATAATATTGTTATTAATTGTATATTACATATCCAATGTAGATATAGTACTAATGATATTGGCATTAAATATACTTTGATCTGTTGGAATGAATCAGTATATTACATTATATCGAATGTAGATATAGTACTAATGATATTGTTATTAAATCTACATTACATATCTAATGTAGGTATAGTACTAATGATATTGGTATTATATGTACATTGATCTGTGGGAATGAATCAGTATATTACATTATACCTCATGTAGATATAGTGCTAATGATATTGTTATCAAATGAACATTGATCTGTGGGAATGAATCAGTCTATTACATTATATCTAATGTAGATATGGTAATAATAATATTGTTATTAACTGCACATTACATATCTAATGTAGATATAGTACTAATGATATTGGTATTATATGTACATTGATCTGTGGGAACGAATCAGTATATTACATTATATCGAATGTACATATAGTACTAATGATATTGGTATTATATGTACATTGATCTGTTGGAATGAATCTGTACATGACATTATATCTATTGGAGATATAGTACTAATGATATTGTTATTAAATGTACATTCATCTGTGGGAATGAATCAGTCTATTACATTATATCGAATGTAGATATAGTACCAATGATATTGTTATTAAATGTACATTGATCTGTGGGAATGAATCAGTATATTACATTATATCGAATGTAGATATAGTATTAATGATATTGTTATTAAATCTACATTACATATCTAATGTAGGTATGGTACTAATGATATTGTTATTAAATGTACATTGATCTGTTTGAATGAATCAGTCTATTACATTATATCTAATGTAGATATGGTAATAATAATATTGTTATTAACTGTACATTACATATCTAATGTAGATATAGTAATAATGATATTGTTATTAAATGTACATTGATCTGTGGGAATGAATCAGTATATTACATCATATCGAATGTAGATATAGTGCTAATGATGTTGTTATTAAATGTAAATTGATCTGTGGGTAGTAACCAGCATATTACATTATATCTAATGTAGATACGATAATAATAATATTGTTATTAATTGTATATTACATATCTAATGTAGATATAGTACTAATGATATTGGCATTAAATATACTTTGATCTGTGGGAATGAATCAGTATATTACATTATATCGAATGTAGATATAGTACTAATGATATTGTTATTAAATGTACATTACATATCTAATGTAGGTATAGTACTAATGATATTGGTATTAAATGTGCATTGATATGTGGGAATGAATCAGTCTATTACATTATATCGAATGTAGATATGATAATAATAATATTGTTATTAATTGTATATTACATATCTAATGTAGATATAGTACTAATGATATTGGCATTAAATATACTTTGATCTGTGGGAATGAATCAGTATATTACATTATATCGAATGTAGATATAGTACTAATGATGTTGTTATTAAATCTACGTTACATATCTAATGTAGGTATAGTACTAATGATATTGGTATTATATGTACATTGATCTGTGGGAATGAATCAGTATATTACATTATATCGAATGTAGATATAGTACTAATGATATTGTTATTAAATGTACATTGATCTGTGGGAGTGAATCAGTATATTACATTATATCGAATGTAGATATAGTACTAATGATATTGGTATGAAATGTACATTGATCTGTGGGAAGGAATCCGTATATCACATTATACCTAATGTAGATATGGTAATAACGATATTGTTTTTAAATGTACATTGAGCTGTGTGAATGAAGCAGTATATTACATTATACCGAATGTAGACATAGTGCTAATGATGTTGTTATTAAATGTACATTGATCTGTGGGTAATAATCAGTATATCACATTATATCTAATGTAGATATGATAATAATAATATTATTATTAATTGTATATTACATATCTAATGTAGATATAGTACTAATGATATTAACATTAAATGTACATTGATCTGTGTGAATGAATCAGTATATTACATTATATCGAATGTAGATATAGTGCTAATGATGTTGTTATTAAATGTACATTGATCTGTGGGTAATAATCAGTATATCACATTATATCTAATGTAGGTATGATAATAATAATATTGTTATTAATTGTATATTACATATCTAATGTAGATATAGTACTAATGATATTAACATTAAATGTACATTGATCTGTGTGAATGAATCAGTATATTACATTATACCTCATGTAGATATAGTGCTAACGATATTGTTATTAAATGTACATTGATCTGTGGGAATGAAACAGTATATTACATTATATCGAATGTAGATATAGTGCTAATGATGTTGTTATTAAATGTACATTGATCTGTGTGTAGTAACCAGTATATTACATTATATCTAATGTAGATATGATAATAATAATATTGTTATTAATTGTATATTACATATCCAATGTAGATATAGTACTAATGATATTGGCATGAAATATACTTTGATCTGTGGGAATGAATCAGTATATTACATTATATCGAATGTAGATATAGTACTAATGATATTGTTATTAAATCTACATTACATATCTAATGTAGGTATAGTACTAATGATATTGGTATTATATGTACATTGATCTGTGGGAATGAATCAGTATATTACATTATATTGAATGTAGATATAGTGCTAATGATGTTGTTATTAAATGTACATTGATCTGTGTGTAGTAACCAGTATATTACATTATATCTAATGTAGATATGATAATAATAATATTGCTATTAATTGTATATTACATATCTAATGTAGATATAGTACTAATGATATTGGCATTAAATATACTTTGATCTGTGGGAATGAATCAGTATATTACATTATATCGAATGTACATATAGTACTAATGATATTGGTATTATATGTACATTGTTCTGTTGGAATGAATCTGTACATGACATTATATCTATTGTAGATATAGTAATAATGGTATTGTTATTAAATGTACATTGATCTGTGGGAATGAATCAGTATATTACATTATATCGAATGTAGATATAGTGCTAATGATGTTGTTATTAAATGTACATTGATCTGTGGGAATGAATCAGTATATTACATTATACCTAATGTAGATATAGTAATAATGATATTGTTATTAAATGTACATTGATCTGTGGGAATGAATCAGTCTGTTACATTATATCTAATGTAGTTATGGTAATAATAATATTGTTATTAATTGTACATTACATATCTAATGTAGATATAGTACCAATGAAATTGGTATTAAATGTACATTGATCTGTGTGTAGAAACCAGTATATTACATTATATCTAATGTAGATATGATAATAATAATATTGTTATTAATTGTATATTACATATCTAATGTAGATATAGTACTACTGATATTGGCATTAAATGTACATTGATCTGTGGGAATGAATCAGTATATTACATTATATCGAATGTAGATATAGTACTAATGATATTGTTATTAAATGTACATTACATATCTAATGTAGGTATAGTACTAATGATATTGGTATTAAATGTGCATTGATCTGTGGGTAGTAATCAGTATATTACATTATATCTAATGTAGATATGATAATAATAATATTGTTATTAATTGTATATTACATATCTAATGTAGATATAGTACTAATGATATTAACATTAAATGTACATCGATCTGTGTGAATGAATCAGTATATTACATTATACCTCATGTAGATATAGTGCTAATGATATTGTTATTAAATGAACATTGATCTGTGGGAATGAATCAGTATATTACATTATATCGAATGTAGATATAGTCCCAATGATATTGTTATTAAGTGTACATTGATCTGTGGGAATGAATCAGTATATTACATTATATCGAATGTACATATAGTACTAATGATGTTGGTATTATATGTACATTGTTCTGTTGGAATGAATCTGTACATGACATTATATCTGTTGTAGATATAGTAATAATGGTATTGTTATTAAATGTACATTGATCTGTGGGAATGAATCAGTATAATACATTATATCGAATGTAGATATAGTACTAATGATATTGTTATTAAATCTACATTACATATCTAATGTAGGTATAGTACTAATGATATTGTTATTAAATGTGCATTGATCTGTGGGAACGAATCAGTATATTACATTATATCTAATGTAGATATATTTCTAATGATATTGTTATTAAATGTACATTGATCTGTGGGAATGAATCAGTATATTACATTATATCGAATGTAGATATAGTACCAATGATATTGTTATTGAATGTACATTGATCTGTGGGAATGAATCAGTATATTACATTATATCGAATGTAGATATAGTACAAGTGATGGTGTTATTAAATGTACATTGATCTGTGGGTAGTAATCAGTATATTACATTATATCTAATGTAGATATGATAATAATAATATTGTTATTAATTGCATATTACATATCTAATGTAGATATGGTACTAATGATATTAACATTAAATGTACATTGATCTGTGGGAATGAATCAGTATATTACATTATACCTCATGTAGATATAGTGCTAATGATATTGTTATTAAATGAACATTGATCTGTGGGAATGAATCAGTGTATTACATTATATCGAATGTAGATATAGTCCCAATGATATTGTTATTAAGTGTACATTGATCTGTGGGAATGAATCAGTATATTACATTATATCGAATGTAGATATAGTACTACTGATATTGGTGTTATATGTACATTGATCTGTTGGAATGAATCTGTACATGACATTATATCTATTGTAGATATAGTAATAATGATATTGTTATTAAATGTACATTGATCTGTGGGAATGAATCAGTATATTACATTATATCGAATGTAGATATAGTGCCAATGATGTTGTTATTAAATGTACATTGATCTGTGTGTAGAAACCAGTATATTACATTATATCTAATGTAGATATGATAATAATAATATTGTTATTAATTGTATATTACATATCTAATGTAGATATAGTACTACTGATATTGGCATTAAATGTACATTGATCTGTGGGAATGAATCAGTATATTACATTATATCGAATGTAGATATAGTACTAATGATATTGTTATTAAATGTACATTACATATCTAATGTAGGTATAGTACTAATGATATTGGTATTAAATGTGCATTGATCTGTGGGTAGTAATCAGTATATTACATTATATCTAATGTAGATATGATAATAATAATATTGTTATTAATTGTATATTACATATCTAATGTAGATATAGTACTAATGATATTAACATTAAATGTACATCGATCTGTGTGAATGAATCAGTATATTACATTATACCTCATGTAGATATAGTGCTAATGATATTGTTATTAAATGAACATTGATCTGTGGGAATGAATCAGTATATTACATTATATCGAATGTAGATATAGTCCCAATGATATTGTTATTAAGTGTACATTGATCTGTGGGAATGAATCAGTATATTACATTATATCGAATATACATATAGTACTAATGATGTTGGTATTATATGTACATTGTTCTGTTGGAATGAATCTGTACATGACATTATATCTATTGTAGATATAGTAATAATGGTATTGTTATTAAATGTACATTGATCTGTGGGAATGAATCAGTATAATACATTATATCGAATGTAGATATAGTACTAATGATATTGTTATTAAATCTACATTACATATCTAATGTAGGTATAGTACTAATGATATTGGTATTATATGTACATTGATCTGTGGGAATGAATCAGTATATTACATTATACCTTATGTAGATATAGTGCTAATGATATTGTTATTAAATGTACATTGATCTGTGGGAATGAAACAGTATATAACATTATATCGAATGTAGACATAGTGCTAATGATGTTGTTATTAAATGTACATTGATCTGTGTGTAGTAACCAGTATATTACATTATATCTAATGTAGATATGATAATAATAATATTGTTATTAATTGTATATTACATATCTAATGTAGATATAGTACTAATGATATTCGCATTAAATATACTTTGATCTGTGGGAATGAATCAGTATATTACATTATAACGAATGTAGATATAGTACTAATGATATTGTTATTAAATCTACATTACATATCTAATGTAGGTATAGTACTAATGATATTGGTATTATATGTACATTGATCTGTGGGAAGGAATCAGTATATTACATTATACCTCATGTAGATATAGTGCTAATGATATTGTTATTAAATATACTTTGATCTGTGGGAGTGAATCAGTATATTACATTATACCTCATGTAGATATAGTGCTAATGATATTGTTATTAAATGAACATTGATCTGTGGGAATGAATCAGTATATTACATTATATCGAATGTAGATATAGTACAAGTGATGGTGTTATTAAATGTACATTGATCTGTGGGAACGAATCAGTATATTACATTATATCGAATGTACATATAGTACTAATGATATTGGTATTATGTGTACACTGATCTGTTGGAATGAATCTGTACATGACATTATATCTATTGTAGATATAGTAATAATGATATTGTTATTAAATGTACATTGATCTGTGGGAATGAATCAGTATAATACATTATATCGAATGTAGATATAGTACTAATGATATTGTTATTAAATGTACATTGATCTGTGGGAATGAATCAGTGTATTACATTATACCGAATGTAGATATAGTGCTAATGATGTTGTTATTAAATGTACATTGATCTGTGTGTAGTAACCAGTATATTTCATTATATCTAATGTAGATATGATAATAATAATATTGTTATTAATTGTATATTACATATCTAATGTAGATATAGTACTAATGATATTGGCATTAAATATACTTTGATCTGTGGGAATGAATCAGTATATTACATTATATCGAATGTAGATATAGTACTAATGATATTGTTATTTAATGTACATTGATCTGTGGGAATGAATCAGTCTATTACATTATATCGAATGTAGATATAGTACCAATGATATTGTTATTAAATGTACATTGATCTGTGGGAATGAATCACTATATTACATTATATCGAATGTAGATATAGTACTAATGATATTGTTATTAAATCTACATTACATATCTAATGTAGGTATAGTACTACTGATATTGTTATTAAATGAACATTGATCTGTGGGAATGAATCAGTATATTACATTATATCGAATGTAGATATAGTACTAATGATATTGGTATTGAATGTACATTGATCTGTGGGAATGAATCAGTATATTACATTATATCGAATGTAGATATAGTACTAATGATATTGTTATTAAATCTACATTACATATCTAATGTAGGTATAGTACTAATGATATTGGTATTATATGTACATTGATCTGTGGGAATGAGTCAGTTTATTACATTATACCTCATGTAAATATAGTGCTAATGATATTGTTATTAAATGAACATTGATCTGTGGGAATGAATCAGTATATTACATTATATCGAATGTAGATATAGTACTAATGATATTGGTATTAAATATACATTGATCTGTGGGAAGGAATCCGTATATCACATTATACCTAATGTAGATATGGTAATAACGATATTGTTTTTAAATGTACATTGATCTGTGTGAATGAAGCAGTATATTACATTATATCTCAGGCAGATATTTTGCTAATGATATTGTTATTAAATGTACATTGATCTGTGGGAATGAATCAGTATATTACATTATATCGAATGTAGATATAGTGCTAATGATGTTGTTACTAAATGTACATTGATCTGTGGGTAGTAGTCAGTATATTACATTATAACTAATGTAGATATGATAATAATAATATTGTTATTAATTGTGTATTACATATCTAACGGAGATATAGTACTAATGATATTAACATTAAATGTACATTGATCTGTGGGAATGAATCAGTATATTACATTATACCTCATGTAGATATAGTGCTAATGATATTGTTATTAAATGAACATTGATCTGTGGGAATGAATCAGTATATTACATTATATCGAATGTACATATAGTACTAATGATATTGGTATTATATGTACACTGATCTGTTGGAACGAATCTGTACATGACATTATATCTATTGTGGATATAGTAATAATGATATTGTTATTAAATGTACATTGATCTGTGGGAATGAATCAGTATATAACATTATATCGAATGTAGATATAGTACTAATGATATTGTTATTAAATCTACATGACATATCTAATGTAGGTATAGTACTAATGATATTGTTATTAAATGTGCATTGATCTGTGGGAACGAATCAGTATATTACATTATATCGAATGTAGATATAGTACTAATGATATTGTTATTTAATGTACATTGATCTGTGGGAATGAATCAGTCTATTACATTATATCTAATGTAGATATGATAATAATAATATTGTTATTAATTGTATATTACATATCTAATGTAGATATAGTACTACTGATATTGGCATTAAATGTACATTGATCTGTGGGAATGAATCAGTATATTACATTATATCGAATGTAGATATAGTACTAATGATATTGTTATTAAATGTACATTACATATCTAATGTAGGTATAGTACTAATGATATTGGTATTAAATGTGCATTGATATGTGGGAATGAATCAGTCTATTACATTATATCGAATGTAGATATGATAATAATAATATTGTTATTAATTGTATATTACATATCTAATGTAGATATAGTACTAATGATATTGGCATTAAATATACTTTGATCTGTGGGAATGAATCAGTATATTACATTATATCGAATGTAGATATAGTACTAATGATATTGTTATTTAATGTACATTGATCTGTGGGAATGAATCAGTCTATTACATTATATCGAATGTAGATATAGTACCAATGATATTGTTATTAAATGTACATTGATCTGTGGGAATGAATCACTATATTACATTATATCGAATGTAGATATAGTACTAATGATATTGTTATTAAATCTACATTACATATCTAATGTAGGTATAGTACTAATGATATTGTTATTAAATGAACATTGATCTGTGGGAATGAATCAGTATATTACATTATATCGAATGTAGATATAGTACTAATGATATTGGTATTGAATGTACATTGATCTGTGGGAATGAATCAGTATATTACATTATATCGAATGTAGATATAGTACTAATGATATTGTTATTAAATCTACATTACATATCTAATGTAGGTATAGTACTAATGATATTGGTATTATATGTACATTGATCTGTGGGAATGAATCAGTTTATTACATTATACCTCATGTAGATATAGTGCTAATGATATTGTTATTAAATGAACATTGATCTGTGGGAATGAATCAGTATATTACATTATATCGAATGTAGATATAGTACTAATGATATTGGTATTAAATATACATTGATCTGTGGGAAGGAATCCGTATATCACATTATACCTAATGTAGATATGGTAATAACGATATTGTTTTTAAATGTACATTGATCTGTGGGAATGAAGCAGTATATTACATTATATCTCAGGCAGATATTTTGCTAATGATATTGTTATTAAATGTACATTGATCTGTGGGAATGAATCAGTATATTACATTATACCTAATCTAGATATAGTAATAATGATATTGTTATTAAATGTACATTGATCTGTGGTAATGAATCAGTATATTACATTATATCGAATGTACATATAGTGCTAATGATGTTGTTACTAAATGTACATTGATCTGTGGGTAGTAGTCAGTATATTACATTATAACTAATGTAGATATGATAATAATAATATTGTTATTAATTGTGTATTACATATCTAACGTAGACATAGTATTAATGATATTGACATTAAATGTACTTTGATCTGTGGGAATGAATCAGTATATTACATTATATCTAATGTAGATATATTACTAATGATATTGTTATTAAATGTACATTGATTGTGGGAATGAATCAGTATATTACATTATATCGAATGTAGATATAGTACAAGTGACGGTGTTATTAAATGTACATTGATCTGTGGGTAGTAATCAGTATATTACATTATATCTAATGTAGATATAGTACCAATGGTATTGTTATTAAGTGTACATTGATCTGTGGGAATGAATAAGTATATTACATTATATCTAATGTAGATATGATAATAATAATATTGTTATTAATTGTATATTACATATCTAATGTAGATATAGTACTAATGATATTGGCATTAAATATACTTTGATCTGTGGGAATGAATCAGTATATTACATTATATCGAATGTAGATATAGTACCAATGATATTGTTATTAAGTGTACATTGATCTGTGTGAATGAATAAGTATATTACATTATATCGAATGTAGATATAGTGCAAATGATGTTGTTCTTAAATGTACATTGATCTGTGGGTAGTAGTCAGTATATTATATTATATCTAATGTAGATATGGTACTAATGATATTGTTATTAAATGTACATTGATCTGTGGGAATGAATCAGTGTATTACATCATACCGAATGTAGATATAGTGCTAATGATGTTGTTATTAAATGTACATTGATCTGTGTGTAGTAACCAGTATATTTCATTATATCCAATGTAGATATGATAATAATAATATTGTTATTAATTGTATATTACATATCTAATGTAGATATAGTACTAATGATATTGGCATTAAATATACTTTGATCTGTGGGAATGAATCAGTATATTACATTATATCGAATGTAGATATAGTACTAATGATATTGTTATTTAATGTACATTGATCTGTGGGAATGAATCAGTCTATTACATTATATCGAATGTAGATATAGTACCAATGATATTGTTATTAAATGTACATTGATCTGTGGGAATGAATCACTATATTACATTATATCGAATGTACATATAGTACTAATGATATTGTTATTAAATCTACATTACATATCTAATGTAGGTATAGTACTAATGATATTGTTATTAAATGAACATTGATCTGTGGGAATGAATCAGTATATTACATTATATCGAATGTCGATATAGTACTAATGATATTGGTATTGAATGTACATTGATCTGTGGGAATGAATCAGTATATTACATTATATCGGATGTAGATATAGTACTAATGATATTGTTATTAAATCTACATTACATATCTAATGTAGGTATAGTACTAATGATATTGGTATTATATGTACATTGATCTGTGGGAATGAATCAGTTTATTACATTATACCTCATGTAGATATAGTGCTAATGATATTGTTATTAAATGAACATTGATCTGTGGGAATGAATCAGTATATTACATTATATCGAATGTAGATATAGTACTAATGATATTGGTATTAAATATACATTGATCTGTGGGAAGGAATCCGTATATCACATTATACCTAATGTAGATATGGTAATAACGATATTGTTTTTAAATGTACATTGATCTGTGTGAATGAAGCAGTATATTACATTATATCTCAGGCAGATATTTTGCTAATGATATTGTTATTAAATGTACATTGATCTGTGGGAATGAATCAGTATATTACATTATACCTAATGTAGATATAGTAATAATGATATTGTTATTAAATGTACATTGATCTGTGGGAATGAATCAGTATATTACATTATATCGAATGTAGATATAGTGCTAATGATGTTGTTACTAAATGTACATTGATCTGTGGGTAGTAGTCAGTATATTACATTATAACTAATGTAGATATGATAATAATAATATTGTTATTAATTGTGTATTACATATCTAACGTAGATATAGTACTAATGATATTAACATTAAATGTACATTGATCTGTGGGAATGAATCAGTATATTACATTATACCTCATGTAGATATAGTGCTAATGATATTGTTATTAAATGAACATTGATCTGTGGGAATGAATCAGTATATTACATTATATCGAATGTACATATAGTACTAATGATATTGGTATTATATGTACACTGATCTGTTGGAACGAATCTGTACATAACATTATATCTATTGTGGATATAGTAATAATGATATTGTTATTAAATGTACATTGATCAGTGTGTAGTAACCAGTATATTACATTATATCTAATGTAGATATGATAATAATAATATTGCTATTAATTGTATATTACATATCTAATGTAGATATAGTACTAATGATATTGGCATTAAATATACTTTGATCTGTGGGAATGAATCAGTATATTACATTATATCGAATGTACATATAGTACTAATGATATTGGTATTATATGTACATTGTTCTGTTGGAATGAATCTGTACATGACATTATATCTATTGTAGATATAGTAATAATGGTATTGTTATTAAATGTACATTGATCTGTGGGAATGAATCAGTATATTACATTATATCGAATGTAGATATAGTGCTAATGATGTTGTTATTAAATGTACATTGATCTGTGTGTAGTAACCAGTATATTTCATTATATCTAATGTAGATATGATAATAATAATATTGTTATTAATTGTATATTACATATCTAATGTAGATATAGTACTAATGATATTGGCATTAAATATACTTTGATCTGTGGGAATGAATCAGTATATTACATTATATCGAATGTAGGTATAGTACTACTGATATTGTTATTAAATGAACATTGATCTGTGGGAATGAATCAGTATATTACATTATATCGAATGTAGATATAGTACTAATGATATTGGTATTGAATGTACATTGATCTGTGGGAATGAATCAGTATATTACATTATATCGAATGTAGATATAGTACTAATGATATTGTTATTAAATCTACATTACATATCTAATGTAGGTATAGTACTAATGATATTGGTATTATATGTACATTGATCTGTGGGAATGAATCAGTTTATTACATTATACCTCATGTAGATATAGTGCTAATGATATTGTTATTAAATGAACATTGATCTGTGGGAATGAATCAGTATATTACATTATATCGAATGTAGATATAGTACTAATGATATTGGTATTAAATATACATTGATCTGTGGGAAGGAATCCGTATATCACATTATACCTAATGTAGATATGGTAATAACGATATTGTTTTTAAATGTACATTGATCTGTGTGAATGAAGCAGTATATTACATTATATCTCAGGCAGATATTTTGCTAATGATATTGTTATTAAATGTACATTGATCTGTGGGAATGAATCAGTATATTACATTATATCGAATGTAGATATAGTGCTAATGATGTTGTTACTAAATGTACATTGATCTGTGGGTAGTAGTCAGTATATTACATTATAACAGATGTAGATATGATAATAATAATATTGTTATTAATTGTGTATTACATATCTAACGGAGATATAGTACTAATGATATTAACATTAAATGTACATTGATCTGTGGGAATGAATCAGTATATTACATTATACCTCATGTAGATATAGTGCTAATGATATTGTTATTAAATGAACATTGATCTGTGGGAATGAATCAGTATATTACATTATATCGAATGTACATATAGTACTAATGATATTGGTATTATATGTACACTGATCTGTTGGAACGAATCTGTACATGACATTATATCTATTGTGGATATAGTAATAATGATATTGTTATTAAATGTACATTGATCTGTGGGAATGAATCAGTATATAACATTATATCGAATGTAGATATAGTACTAATGATATTGTTATTAAATCTACATGACATATCTAATGTAGGTATAGTACTAATGATATTGTTATTAAATGTGCATTGATCTGTGGGAACGAATCAGTATATTACATTATATCGAATGTAGATATAGTACTAATGATATTGTTATTTAATGTACATTGATCTGTGGGAATGAATCAGTCTATTACATTATATCTAATGTAGATATGATAATAATAATATTGTTATTAATTGTATATTACATATCTAATGTAGATATAGTACTACTGATATTGGCATTAAATGTACATTGATCTGTGGGAATGAATCAGTATATTACATTATATCGAATGTAGATATAGTACTAATGATATTGTTATTAAATGTACATTACATATCTAATGTAGGTATAGTACTAATGATATTGGTATTAAATGTGCATTGATATGTGGGAATGAATCAGTCTATTACATTATATCGAATGTAGATATGATAATAATAATATTGTTATTAATTGTATATTACATATCTAATGTAGATATAGTACTAATGATATTGGCATTAAATATACTTTGATCTGTGGGAATGAATCAGTATATTACATTATATCGAATGTAGATATAGTACTAATGATATTGTTATTTAATGTACATTGATCTGTGGGAATGAATCAGTCTATTACATTATATCGAATGTAGATATAGTACCAATGATATTGTTATTAAATGTACATTGATCTGTGGGAATGAATCACTATATTACATTATATCGAATGTAGATATAGTACTAATGATATTGTTATTAAATCTACATTACATATCTAATGTAGGTATAGTACTAATGATATTGTTATTAAATGAACATTGATCTGTGGGAATGAATCAGTATATTACATTATATCGAATGTAGATTTAGTACTAATGATATTGGTATTGAATGTACATTGATCTGTGGGAATGAATCAGTATATTACATTATATCGAATGTAGATATAGTACTAATGATATTGTTATTAAATCTACATTACCTATCTAATGTAGGTATAGTACTAATGATATTGGTATTATATGTACATTGATCTGTGGGAATGAATCAGTTTATTACATTATACCTCATGTAGATATAGTGCTAATGATATTGTTATTAAATGAACATTGATCTGTGGGAATGAATCAGTATATTACATTATATCGAATGTAGATATAGTACTAATGATATTGGTATTAAGTATACATTGATCTGTGGGAAGGAATCCGTATATCACATTATACCTAATGTAGATATGGTAATAACGATATTGTTTTTAAATGTACATTGATCTGTGGGAATGAAGCAGTATATTACATTATATCTCAGGCAGATATTTTGCTAATGATATTGTTATTAAATGTACATTGATCTGTGGGAATGAATCAGTATATTACATTATACCTAATCTAGATATAGTAATAATGATATTGTTATTAAATGTACATTGATCTGTGGTAATGAATCAGTATATTACATTATATCGAATGTACATATAGTGCTAATGATGTTGTTACTAAATGTACATTGATCTGTGGGTAGTAGTCAGTATATTACATTATAACTAATGTAGATATGATAATAATAATATTGTTATTAATTGTGTATTACATATCTAACGTAGACATAGTATTAATGATATTGACATTAAATGTACTTTGATCTGTGGGAATGAATCAGTATATTACATTATATCTAATGTAGATATATTACTAATGATATTGTTATTAAATGTACATTGATTGTGGGAATGAATCAGTATATTACATTATATCGAATGTAGATATAGTACAAGTGACGGTGTTATTAAATGTACATTGATCTGTGGGTAGTAATCAGTATATTACATTATATCTAATGTAGATATAGTACCAATGGTATTGTTATTAAGTGTACATTGATCTGTGGGAATGAATAAGTATATTACATTATATCTAATGTAGATATGATAATAATAATATTGTTATTAATTGTATATTACATATCTAATGTAGATATAGTACTAATGATATTGGCATTAAATATACTTTGATCTGTGGGAATGAATCAGTATATTACATTATATCGAATGTAGATATAGTACCAATGATATTGTTATTAAGTGTACATTGATCTGTGTGAATGAATAAGTATATTACATTATATCGAATGTAGATATAGTGCTAATGATGTTGTTCTTAAATGTACATTGATCTGTGGGTAGTAGTCAGTATATTATATTATATCTAATGTAGATATGGTACTAATGATATTGTTATTAAATGTACATTGATCTGTGGGAATGAATCAGTGTATTACATCATACCGAATGTAGATATAGTGCTAATGATGTTGTTATTAAATGTACATTGATCTGTGTGTAGTAACCAGTATATTTCATTATATCTAATGTAGATATGATAATAATAATATTGTTATTAATTGTATATTACATATCTAATGTAGATATAGTACTAATGATATTGGCATTAAATATACTTTGATCTGTGGGAATGAATCAGTATATTACATTATATCGAATGTAGATATAGTACTAATGATATTGTTATTTAATGTACATTGATCTGTGGGAATGAATCAGTCTATTACATTATATCGAATGTAGATATAGTACCAATGATATTGTTATTAAATGTACATTGATCTGTGGGAATGAATCACTATATTACATTATATCGAATGTACATATAGTACTAATGATATTGTTATTAAATCTACATTACATATCTAATGTAGGTATAGTACTAATGATATTGTTATTAAATGAACATTGATCTGTGGGAATGAATCAGTATATTACATTATATCGAATGTACATATAGTACTAATGATATTGGTATTATATGTACACTGATCTGTTGGAACGAATCTGTACATAACATTATATCTATTGTGGATATAGTAATAATGATATTGTTATTAAATGTACATTGATCAGTGTGTAGTAACCAGTATATTACATTATATCTAATGTAGATATGCTAATAATAATATTGCTATTAATTGTATATTACATATCTAATGTAGATATAGTACTAATGATATTGGCATTAAATATACTTTGATCTGTGGGAATGAATCAGTATATTACATTATATCGAATGTACATATAGTACTAATGATATTGGTATTATATGTACATTGTTCTGTTGGAATGAATCTGTACATGACATTATATCTATTGTAGATATAGTAATAATGGTATTGTTATTAAATGTACATTGATCTGTGGGAATGAATCAGTATATTACATTATATCGAATGTAGATATAGTGCTAATGATGTTGTTATTAAATGTACATTGATCTGTGTGTAGTAACCAGTATATTTCATTATATCTAATGTAGATATGATAATAATAATATTGTTATTAATTGTATATTACATATCTAATGTAGATATAGTACTAATGATATTGGCATTAAATATACTTTGATCTGTGGGAATGAATCAGTATATTACATTATATCGAATGTAGATATAGTACTAATGATATTGTTATTTAATGTACATTGATCTGTGGGAATGAATCAGTCTATTACATTATATCGAATGTAGATATAGTACCAATGATATTGTTATTAAATGTACATTGATCTGTGGGAATGAATCACTATATTACATTCTATCGAATGTAGATATAGTACTAATGATATTGTTATTAAATCTACATTACATATCTAATGTAGGTATAGTATTAATGATATTGTTATTAAATGAACATTGATCTGTGGGAATGAATCAGTATATTACATTATATCGAATGTAGATATAGTACTAATGATATTGGTATTAAATATACATTGATCTGTGGGAATGAATCACTATATTACATTCTATCGAATGTAGATATAGTACTAATGATATTGTTATTAAATCTACATTACATATCTAATGTAGGTATAGTACTAATGATATTGTTATTAAATGAACATTGATCTGTGGGAATGAATCAGTATATTACATTATATCGAATGTAGAAATAGTACTAATGATATTGGTATTAAATGTACATTGATCTGTGGGAAGGAATCCGTATATTACATTATACCTAATGTAGATATGGTAATAACGATATTGCTTTTAAATGTACATTGATCTGTGTGAATGAAGCAGTATATTACATTATATCTCAGGCAGATATTTTGCTAATGATATTGTTATTAAATGTACATTGATCTGTGGGAATGAATCAGTATATTACATTATACCTAATGTAGATATAGTAATAATGATATTGTTATCAAATGTACATTGGTCTGTGGAATGAATCAGTATATTACATTATATCGAATGTAGATATAGTGCTAATGATGTTGTTACTAAATGTACATTGATCTGTGGGTAGTAGTCAGTATATTACATTATAACTAATGTAGATATGATAATAATAATATTGTTATTAATTGTGTATTACATATCTAACGTAGATATAGTACTAATGATATTGACATTAAATGTACTTTGATCTGTGGGAATGAATCAGTATATTACATTATATCTAATGTAGATATATTACTAATGATATTGTTATTAAATGTACATTGATCTGTGGGAATGAATCAGTATATTACATTATATCGAATGTAGATATAGTACAAGTGATGGTGTTATTAAATGTACATTGATCTGTGGGTAGTAATCAGTATATTACATTATATCTAATGTAGATATAGTACCAATGGTATTGTTATTAAGTGTACATTGATCTGTGGGAATGAATAAGTGTATTACATTATATCTAATGTAGATATGATAATAATAATATTGTTATTAATTGTATATTACATATCTAATGTAGATATAGTACTAATGATATTGGCATTAAATATACTTTGATCTGTGGGAATGAATCAGTATATTACATTATATCGAATGTAGATATAGTACCAATGATATTGTTATTAAGTGTACATTGATCTGTGTGAATGAATAAGTATATTACATTATATCGAATGTAGATATAGTGCTAATGATGTTGTTCTTAAATGTACATTGATCTGTGGGTAGTAACCAGTATATTTCATTATATCTAATGTAGATATGATAATAATAATATTGTTATTAATTGTATATTACATATCTAATGTAGATATAGTACTAATGATATTGGCATTAAATATACTTTGATCTGTGGGAATGAATCAGTATATTACATTATATCGAATGTAGATATAGTACTAATGATATTGTTATTTAATGTACATTGATCTGTGGGAATGAATCAGTCCATTACATTATATCGAATGTAGATATAGTACCAATGATATTGTTATTAAATGTACATTGATCTGTGGGAATGAATCACTATATTACATTATATCGAATGTAGATATAGTACTAATGATATTGTTATTAAATCTACATTACATATCTAATGTAGGTATAGTACTAATGATATTGTTATTAAATGAACATTGATCTGTGGGAATGAATCAGTATATTACATTATATCTAATGTAGATATATTACTAATGATATTGTTATTAAATGTACATTGATCTGTGGGAATGAATCAGTATATTACATTATATCGAATGTAGATATAGTACAAGTGATGGTGTTATTAAATGTACATTGATCTGTGGGTAGTAATCAGTATATTACATTATATCTAATGTAGATATAGTACCAATGGTATTGTTATTAAGTGTACATTGATCTGTGGGAATGAATAAGTGTATTACATTATATCTAATGTAGATATGATAATAATAATATTGTTATTAATTGTATATTACATATCTAATGTAGATATAGTACTAATGATATTGGCATTAAATATACTTTGATCTGTGGGAATGAATCAGTATATTACATTATATCGAATGTAGATATAGTACCAATGATATTGTTATTAAGTGTACATTGATCTGTGTGAATGAATAAGTATATTACATTATATCGAATGTAGATATAGTGCTAATGATGTTGTTCTTAAATGTACATTGATCTGTGGGTAGTAACCAGTATATTTCATTATATCTAATGTAGATATGATAATAATAATATTGTTATTAATTGTATATTACATATCTAATGTAGATATAGTACTAATGATATTGGCATTAAATATACTTTGATCTGTGGGAATGAATCAGTATATTACATTATATCGAATGTAGATATAGTACTAATGATATTGTTATTTAATGTACATTGATCTGTGGGAATGAATCAGTCTATTACATTATATCGAATGTAGATATAGTACCAATGATATTGTTATTAAATGTACATTGATCTGTGGGAATGAATCACTATATTACATTATATCGAATGTAGATATAGTACTAATGATATTGTTATTAAATCTACATTACATATCTAATGTAGGTATAGTACTAATGATATTGTTATTAAATGAACATTGATCTGTGGGAATGAATCAGTATATTACATTATATCGAATGTAGATATAGTACTAATGATATTGGTATTGAATGTACATTGATCTGTGGGAATGAATCAGTATATTACATTATATCGAATGTAGATATAGTACTAATGATATTGTTATTAAATCTACATTACATATCTAATGTAGGTATAGTACTAATGATATTGGTATTATATGTACATTGATCTGTGGGAATGAATCAGTTTATTACATTATACCTCATGTAGATATAGTGCTAATGATATTGTTATTAAATGAACATTGATCTGTGGGAATGAATCAGTATATTACATTATATCGAATGTAGATATAGTACTAATGATATTGGTATTAAATATACATTGATCTGTGGGAAGGAATCCGTATATCACATTATACCTAATGTAGATATGGTAATAACGATATTGTTTTTAAATGTACATTGATCTGTGTGAATGAAGCAGTATATTACATTATATCTCAGGCAGATATTTTGCTAATGATATTGTTATTAAATGTACATTGATCTGTGGGAATGAATCAGTATATTACATTATACCTAATGTAGATATAGTAATAATGATATTGTTATTAAATGTACATTGATCTGTGGGAATGAATCAGTATATTACATTATATCGAATGTAGATATAGTGCTAATGATGTTGTTACTAAATGTACATTGATCTGTGGGTAGTAGTCAGTATATTACATTATAACTAATGTAGATATGATAATAATAATATTGTTATTAATTGTGTATTACATATCTAACGTAGATATAGTACTAATGATATTAACATTAAATGTACATTGATCTGTGGGAATGAATCAGTATATTACATTATACCTCATGTAGATATAGTGCTAATGATATTGTTATTAAATGAACATTGATCTGTGGGAATGAATCAGTATATTACATTATACCTCATGTAGATATAGTGCTAATGATATTGTTATTAAATGAACATTGATCTGAGGGAATGAATCAGTATATTACATTATATCGAATGTAGAAATAGTACTAATGATATTGGTATTAAATGTACATTGATCTGTGGGAAGGAATCCGTATATTACATTATACCTAATGTAGATATGGTAATAACGATATTGTTTTTAAATGTACATTGATCTGTGTGAATGACGCAGTATATTACATTATATCTCAGGCAGATATTTTGCTAATGATATTGTTATTAAATGTACATTGATCTGTGGGAATGAATCAGTATATTACATTATACCTAATGTAGATATAGTAATAATGATATTGTTATCAAATGTACATTGATCTGTGGAATGAATCAGTATATTACATTATATCGAATGTAGATATAGTGCTAATGATGTTGTTACTAAATGTACATTGATCTGTGGGTAGTAGTCAGTATATTACATTATAACTAATGTAGATATGATAATAATAATATTGTTATTAATTGTGTATTACATATCTAACGTAGATATAGTACTAATGATATTGACATTAAATGTACTTTGATCTGTGGGAATGAATCAGTATATTACATTATATCTAATGTAGATATATTACTAATGATATTGTTATTAAATGTACATTGATCTGTGGGAATGAATCAGTATATTACATTATATCGAATGTAGATATAGTACAAGTGATGGTGTTATTAAATGTACATTGATCTGTGGGTAGTAATCAGTATATTACATTATATCTAATGTAGATATGGTAATAATAATATTGTTATTAATTGTATATTACATATCTAATGTAGATATAGTACTAATGATATTAACATTAAATGTACATTGATCTGTGGGAAGGAATCAGTATATTACATTATACCTCATGTAGATATAGTGCTAATGATATTGTTATTAAATGAACATTGATCTGTGGGAATGAATCAGTGTATTACATTATATCGAATGTAGATATAGTCCCAATGATATTGTTATTAAGTGTACATTGATCTGTGGGAATGAATCAGTATATTACATTATATCGAATGTACATATAGTACTAATGATGTTGGTATTATATGTACATTGTTCTGTTGGAATGAATCTGTACATGACATTATATCTATTGTAGATATAGTAATAATGGTATTGTTATTAAATGTACATTGATCTGTGGGAATGAATCAGTATAATACATTATATCGAATGTAGATATAGTACTAATGATATTGTTATTAAATCTACATTACATATCTAATGTAGGTATAGTACTAATGATATTGATATTATATGTACATTGATCTGTGGGAATGAATCAGTATATTACATTATACCTTATGTAGATATAGTGCTAATGATATTGTTATTAAATGTACATTGATCTGTGGGAATGAAACAGTATATTACATTATGTCGAATGTAGATATAGTCCCAATGATATTGTTATTAAGTGTACATTGATCTGTGGGAATGAATCAGTATATTACATTATATCGAATGTAGATATAGTACAAGTGATGGTGTTATTAAATGTACATTGATCTGTGGGTAGTAATCAGTATATTACATTATATCGAATGTACATATAGTACTAATGATATTGGTATTATATGTACATTGTTCTGTTGGAATGAATCTGTACATGACATTATATCTATTGTAGATATAGTAATAATGGTATTGTTATTAAATGTACATTGATCTGTGGGAATGAATCAGTATATTACATTATATCGAATGTAGATATAGTGCTAATGATGTTGTTACTAAATGTACATTGATCTGTGGGTAGTAGTCAGTATATTACATTATAACTAATGTAGATATGATAATAATAATATTGTTATTAATTGTGTATTACATATCTAACGTAGATATAGTACTAATGATATTAACATTAAATGTACATTGATCTGTGGGAATGAATCAGTATATTACATTATACCTCATGTAGATATAGTGCTAATGATATTGTTATTAAATGAACATTGATCTGTGGGAATGAATCAGTATATTACATTATATCGAATGTACATATAGTACTAATGATATTGGTATTATATGTACACTGATCTGTTGGAACGAATCTGTACATAACATTATATCTATTGTGGATATAGTAATAATGATATTGTTATTAAATGTACATTGATCAGTGTGTAGTAACCAGTATATTACATTATATCTAATGTAGATATGATAATAATAATATTGCTATTAATTGTATATTACATATCTAATGTAGATATAGTACTAATGATATTGGCATTAAATATACTTTGATCTGTGGGAATGAATCAGTATATTACATTATATCGAATGTACATATAGTACTAATGATATTGGTATTATATGTACATTGTTCTGTTGGAATGAATCTGTACATGACATTATATCTATTGTAGATATAGTAATAATGGTATTGTTATTAAATGTACATTGATCTGTGGGAATGAATCAGTATATTACATTATATCGAATGTAGATATAGTGCTAATGATGTTGTTACTAAATGTACATTGATCTGTGGGTAGTAGTCAGTATATTACATTATAACTAATGTAGATATGATAATAATAATATTGTTATTAATTGTATATTACATATCTAATGTAGATATAGTACTAATGATATTGGCATTAAATATACTTTGATCTGTGGGAATGAATCAGTATATTACATTATATCGAATGTAGATATAGTACCAATGATATTGTTATTAAGTGTACATTGATCTGTGTGAATGAATAAGTATATTACATTATATCGAATGTAGATATAGTGCTAATGATGTTGTTCTTAAATGTACATTGATCTGTGGGTAGTAACCAGTATATTTCATTATATCTAATGTAGATATGATAATAATAATATTGTTATTAATTGTATATTACATATCTAATGTAGATATAGTACTAATGATATTGGCATTAAATATACTTTGATCTGTGGGAATGAATCAGTATATTACATTATATCGAATGTAGATATAGTACTAATGATATTGTTATTTAATGTACATTGATCTGTGGGAATGAATCAGTCTATTACATTATATCGAATGTAGATATAGTACCAATGATATTGTTATTAAATGTACATTGATCTGTGGGAATGAATCACTATATTACATTATATCGAATGTAGATATAGTACTAATGATATTGTTATTAAATCTACATTACATATCTAATGTAGGTATAGTACTAATGATATTGTTATTAAATGAACATTGATCTGTGGGAATGAATCAGTATATTACATTATATCTAATGTAGATATATTACTAATGATATTGTTATTAAATGTACATTGATCTGTGGGAATGAATCAGTATATTACATTATATCGAATGTAGATATAGTGCTAATGATGTTGTTATTAAATGTACATTGATCTGTGGGAATGAATCAGTATATTACATTATACCTAATGTAGATATAGTAATAATGATATTGTTATTAAATGTACATTGATCTGTGGGAATGAATCAGTCTATTACATTATATCTAATGTAGTTATGGTAATAATAATATTGTTATTAATTGCACATTACATATCTAATGTAGATATAGTACTAATGATATTGGTATTAAATGTACATTGATCTGTGGGAATGAATTAGTATATTACATTATATCGAATGTAGATATAGTACTACTGATATTGGTGTTATATGTACATTGATCTGTTGGAATGAATCTATACATGACATTATATCTATTGTAGATATAGTAATAATGATATTGTTATTAAATGTACATTGATCTGTGGGAATGAATCAGTATATTACATTATATCGAATGTAGATATAGTACTAATGATATTGTTATTAAATGTACATTACATATCTAATGTAGGTATAGTACTAATGATATTGGTATTAAATGTGCATTGATATGTGGGAATGAATCAGTCTATTACATTATATCGAATGTAGATATGATAATAATAATATTGTTATTAATTGTATATTACATATCTAATGTAGATATAGTACTAATGATATTGGCATTAAATATACTTTGATCTGTGGGAATGAATCAGTATATTACATTATATCGAATGTAGATATAGTACTAATGATATTGTTATTAAATCTACATTACATATCTAATGTAGGTATAGTACTAATGATATTGGTATTATATGTACATTAATCTGTGGGAATGAATCAATATATTACATTATATCGAATGTAAATATAGTACTAATGATATTATTATTAAATGTACATTGATCTGTGGGAATGAATCAGTATATTACATTATACCTAATGTAGATATATAATAATGATATTGTTATTAAATGTACATTGATCTGTGGGAATGAATCAGTATATTACATTATATCGAATGTAGATATAGTGCTAATGATGTTGTTACTAAATGTACATTGATCTGTGGGTAGTAGTCAGTGTATTACATTATAACTAATGTAGATATGATAATAATAATATTGCTATTAATTGTGTATTACATTTCTAACGTAGATATAGTACTATTGATATTGACATTAAATGTACTTTGATCTGTGGGAATGAATCAGTATATTACATTATATCTAATGTAGATATATTACTAATGATATTGTTATTAAATGTACATTGATCTGTGGGAATGAATCAGTATATTACATTATTTCGAATGTAGATATAGTACCAATGATATTCTTATTAAATGTACATTGATCTGTGGGAATGAATCAGTATATTACATTATATCGAATGTAGATATAGTACAAGTGCTGGTGTTATTAAATGCACATTGCTCTGTGGGTAGTAATCAGTATATTACATTATATCTAATGTAGATATGATAATAATAATATTGTTATTAATTGTATATTACATATCTAATGTAGATATAGTACTAATGATATTAACATTAAATGTACATTGATCTGTGGGAATGAATCAGTATATCACATTATACCTCATGTAGATATAGTGCTAATGATATTGTTATTAAATGAACATTGATCTGTGGGAATGAATCAGTATATTACATTATATCGAATGTAGATATAGTCCCAATGATATTGTTATTAAGTGTACATTGATCTGTGGGAACGAATCAGTATATTACATTATATCGAATGTACATATAGTACTAATGATATTGGTATTATATGTACATTGTTCTGTTGGAATGAATCTGTTCATGACATTATATCTATTGTAGATATAGTAATAATGGTATTGTTATTAAATGTACATTGATCTGTGGGAATGAATCAGTATAATACATTATATCGCATGTAGATATAGTACTAATGATATTGTTATTAAATCTACATTACATATCTAATGTAGGTATGGTACTAATGATATTGTTATTAAATGAACATTGATCTGTGGGAATGAATCAGTATATTACATTATATCGAATGTAGATATAGTACTAATGATATTGGTATTAAATGTACATTGATCTGTGGGAAGGAATCCGTATATCACATTATACCTAATGTAGATATGGTAATAACGATATTGTTTTTAAATGTACATTGATCTGTGTGAATGAAGCAGTATATTACATTATATCTCAGGCAGATATTTTGCTAATGATATTGTTATTAAATGAACATTGATCTGTGGGAATGAATCAGTATATTACATTATACCTAATGTAGATATAGTAATAATGATATTGTTATTAAATGTACATTGATCTGTGGGAATGAATCAGTATATTACATTATACCTCATGTAGATATAGTGCTAATGATATTGTTATTATATGAACATTGATCTGTGGGAATGAATCAGTATATTACATTATGTCGAATGTAGATATAGTACTAATGATATTGTTATTAAATCTACATTACATATCTAATGTAGGTATAGTACTAATGATATTGTTATTAAATGTGCATTGATCTGTGGGAACGAATCAGTATATTACATTATATCTAATGTAGATATATTTCTAATGATATTGTTATTAAATGTACATTGATCTGTGGGAATGAATCAGTATATTACATTATATCGAATGTAGATATAGTACCAATGATATTGTTATTAAATGTACATTGATCTGTGGGAATGAACCAGCATATTACATTATATCGAATGTAGATATGATAATAATAATATTGTTATTAATTGTATATTACATATCTAATGTAGATATAGTACTAATGATATTAACATTAAATGTACATTGATCTGTGGGAATGAATCAGTATATTACATTATACCTCATGTAGATATAGTGCTAATGATATTGTTATTAAATGAACATTGATCTGTGGGAATGAATCAGTATATTACATTATATCGAATGTAGATATAGTCCCAATGATATTGTTATTAAGTGTACATTGATCTGTGGGAATGAATCAGTATATTACATTATATCGAATGTACATATAGTACTAATGATATTGGTATTATATGTACATTGTTCTGTTGGAATGAATCTGTACATGACATTATATCTATTGTAGATATAGTAATAATGGTATTGTTATTAAATGTACATTGATCTGTGGAAATGAATCAGTATAATACATTATATCGCATGTAGATATAGTACTAATGATATTGTTATTAAATCTACATTACATATCTAATGTAGGTATAGTGCTAGTGATATTGTTATTAAATGAACATTGATCTGTGGGAATGAATCAGTATATTACATTATATCGAATGTAGATATAGTACTAATGATATTGGTATTAAATGTACATTGATCTATGGGAAGGAATCCGTATATCACATTATACCTAATGTAGATATGGTAATAACGATATTGTTTTCAAATGTACATTGATCTGTGTGAATGAAGCAGTATATTACATTATATCTCAGGCAGATATTTTGCTAATGATATTGTTATTAAATGTTCATTGATCTGTGGGAATGAATCAGTATATTACATTATACCTAATGTAGATATAGTAATAATGATATTGTTATTAAATGTACATTGATCTGTGGGAATGAATCAGTATATTACATTATATCGAATGTAGATATAGTGCTAATGATGTTGTTATTGAATGTACATTGATCTGTGGGAATGAATCAGTATATTACATTATACCTAATGTAGATATAGTAATAATGATATTGTTATTAAATGTACATTGATCTGTGGGAATGAAGCAGTATATTACATTATATCTCAGGCAGATATTTTGCTAATGATATTGTTATTAAATGTACATTGATCTGTGGGAATGAATCAGTATATTACATTATACCTAATCTAGATATAGTAATAATGATATTGTTATTAAATGTACATTGATCTGTGGTAATGAATCAGTATATTACATTATATCGAATGTAGATATAGTGCTAATGATGTTGTTACTAAATGTACATTGATCTGTGGGTAGTAGTCAGTATATTACATTATAACTAATGTAGATATGATAATAATAATATTGTTATTAATTGTGTATTACATATCTAACGTAGACATAGTATTAATGATATTGACATTAAATGTACTTTGATCTGTGGGAATGAATCAGTATATTACATTATATCTAATGTAGATATATTACTAATGATATTGTTATTAAATGTACATTGATTGTGGGAATGAATCAGTATATTACATTATATCGAATGTAGATATAGTACAAGTGACGGTGTTATTAAATGTACATTGATCTGTGGGTAGTAATCAGTATATTACATTATATCTAATGTAGATATAGTACCAATGGTATTGTTATTAAGTGTACATTGATCTGTGGGAATGAATAAGTATATTACATTATATCTAATGTAGATATGATAATAATAATATTGTTATTAATTGTATATTACATATCTAATGTAGATATAGTACTAATGATATTGGCATTAAATATACTTTGATCTGTGGGAATGAATCAGTATATTACATTATATCGAATGTAGATATAGTACCAATGATATTGTTATTAAGTGTACATTGATCTGTGTGAATGAATAAGTATATTACATTATATCGAATGTAGATATAGTGCTAATGATGTTGTTCTTAAATGTACATTGATCTGTGGGTAGTAGTCAGTATATTATATTATATCTAATGTAGATATGGTACTAATGATATTGTTATTAAATGTACATTGATCTGTGGGAATGAATCAGTGTATTACATTATACCGAATGTAGATATAGTGCTAATGATGTTGTTATTAAATGTACATTGATCTGTGTGTAGTAACCAGTATATTTCATTATATCTAATGTAGATATGATAATAATAATATTGTTATTAATTGTATATTACATATCTAATGTAGATATAGTACTAATGATATTGGCATTAAATATACTTTGATCTGTGGGAATGAATCAGTATATTACATTATATCGAATGTAGATATAGTACTAATGATATTGTTATTTAATGTACATTGATCTGTGGGAATGAATCAGTCTATTACATTATATCGAATGTAGATATAGTACTAATGATATTGGTATTGAATGTACATTGATCTGTGGGAATGAATCAGTATATTACATTATATCGAATGTAGATATAGTACTAATGATATTGTTATTAAATCTACATTACATATCTAATGTAGGTATAGTACTAATGATATTGGTATTATATGTACATTGATCTGTGGGAATGAATCAGTTTATTACATTATACCTCATGTAGATATAGTGCTAATGATATTGTTATTAAATGAACATTGATCTGTGGGAATGAATCAGTATATTACATTATATCGAATGTAGATATAGTACAAGTGCTGGTGTTATTAAATGCACATTGCTCTGTGGGTAGTAATCAGTATATTACATTATATCTAATGTAGATATGATAATAATAATATTGTTATTAATTGTATATTACATATCTAATGTAGATATAGTACTAATGATATTAACATTAAATGTACATTGATCTGTGGGAATGAATCAGTATATCACATTATACCTCATGTAGATATAGTGCTAATGATATTGTTATTAAATGAACATTGATCTGTGGGAATGAATCAGTATATTACATTATATCGAATGTAGATATAGTCCCAATGATATTGTTATTAAGTGTACATTGATCTGTGGGAACGAATCAGTATATTACATTATATCGAATGTACATATAGTACTAATGATATTGGTATTATATGTACATTGTTCTGTTGGAATGAATCTGTTCATGACATTATATCTATTGTAGATATAGTAATAATGGTATTGTTATTAAATGTACATTGATCTGTGGGAATGAATCAGTATAATACATTATATCGCATGTAGATATAGTACTAATGATATTGTTATTAAATCTACATTACATATCTAATGTAGGTATGGTACTAATGATATTGTTATTAAATGAACATTGATCTGTGGGAATGAATCAGTATATTACATTATACCTCATGTAGATATAGTGCTAATGATATTGTTATTAAATGAACATTGATCTGTGGGAATGAATCAGTATATTACATTATACCTAATGTAGATATAGTAATAATGATATTGTTATTAAATGTACATTGATCTGTGGGAATGAATCAGTCTATTACATTATATCGAATGTAGATATAGTACCAATGATATTGTTATTAAATGTACATTGATCTGTGGGAATGAATCACTATATTACATTCTATCGAATGTAGATATAGTACTAATGATATTGTTATTAAATCTACATTACATATCTAATGTAGGTATAGTACTAATGATATTGTTATTAAATGAACATTGATCTGTGGGAATGAATCAGTATATTACATTATATCGAATGTAGATATAGTACTAATGATATTGGTATTAAATATACATTGATCTGTGGGAAGGAATCCGTATATCACATTATACCTAATGTAGATATGGTAATAACGATATTGTTTTTAAATGTACATTCATCTGTGTGAAGGAAGCAGTATATTACATTATATCTCAGGCAGATATTTTGCTAATGATATTGTTATTAAATGTACATTGATCTGTGGGAATGAATCAGTATATTACATTATACCTAATGTAGATATAGTAATAATGATATTGTTATTAAATGTACATTGATCTGTGGGAATGAATCAGTATATTACATTATATCGAATGTAGATATAGTGCTAATGATGTTGTTACTAAATGTACATTGATCTGTGGGTAGTAGTCAGTATATTACATTATAACTAATGTAGATATGATAATAATAATATTGTTATTAATTGTGTATTACATATCTAACGTAGATATAGTACTAATGATATTAACATTAAATGTACATTGATCTGTGGGAATGAATCAGTATATTACATTATACCTCATGTAGATATAGTGCTAATGATATTGTTATTAAATGAACATTGATCTGTGGGAATGAATCAGTATATTACATTATATCGAATGTACATATAGTACTAATGATATTGGTATTATATGTACACTGATCTGTTGGAACGAATCTGTACATGACATTATATCTATTGTGGATATAGTAATAATGATATTGTTATTAAATGTACATTGATCTGTGGGAATGAATCAGTATAATACATTATATCGAATGTAGATATAGTACTAATGATATTGTTATTAAATCTACATTACATATCTAATATAGGTATAGTACTAATGATATTGGTATTATATGTACATTGATCTGTGGGAATGAATCAGTGTATTACATTACATCGAATGTAGATATAGTGCTAATGATGTTGTTATTAAATGTACATTGATCAGTGTGTAGTAACCAGTATATCACATTATATCTAATGTAGATATGATAATAATAATATTGTTATTAATTGTATATTACATATCTAATGTAGATATAGTACTAATGATATTAACATTAAATGTACATTGATCTGTGTGAATGAATCAGTATATTACATTATACCTCATGTAGATATAGTGCTAATGATATTGTTATTGAATGTACATTGGTCTGTGGGAGTGAATCAGTATATTACATTATATAGAATGTAGATGTAGTGCTAATGATGTTGTTATTAAATGTACACTGATCTGTGGGTAGTAATCAGTACATTACATTATATCTAATGTAAATATGGTCATAATAATATTGTTATTAATTGTATATTACATATCTAATGTAGATATAGTACTAATGATATTGGCATTAAATATACTTTGATCTGTGGGAATGAATCAGTATATTACATTATATCGAATGTAGATATAGTACTAATGATATTGTTATTAAATGTACATTACATATCTAATGTAGGTATAGTACTAATGATATTGGTATTAAATGTGCATTGATATGTGGGAATGAATCAGTCTATTACATTATATCGAATGTAGATATGATAATAATAATATTGTTATTAATTGTATATTACATATCTAATGTAGATATAGTACTAATGATATTGGCATTAAATATACTTTGATCTGTGGGAATGAATCAGTATATTACATTATATCGAATGTAGATATAGTACTAATGATGTTGTTATTAAATCTACGTTACATATCTAATGTAGGTATAGTACTAATGATATTGTTATTAAATGAACATTGATCTGTGGGAATGAATCAGTATATTACATTATATCGAATGTAGATATAGTCCCAATGATATTGTTATTAAGTGTACATTGATCTGTGGGAATGAATCAGTATATTACATTATATCGAATGTACATATAGTACTAATGATGTTGGTATTATATGTACATTGTTCTGTTGGAATGAATCTGTACATGACATTATATCTATTGTAGATATAGTAATAATGGTATTGTTATTAAATGTACATTGATCTGTGGGAATGAATCAGTATAATACATTATATCGAATGTAGATATAGTACTAATGATATTGTTATTAAATCTACATTACATATCTAATGTAGGTATAGTACTAATGATATTGTTATTAAATGTGCATTGATCTGTGGGAACGAATCAGTATATTACATTATATCGAATGTAGATATAGTACAAGTGATGGTGTTATTAAATGTACATTGATCTGTGGGTAGTAATCAGTATATTACATTATATCTAATGTAGATATGATAATAATAATATTGTTATTAATTGCATATTACATATCTAATGTAGATATGGTACTAATGATATTAACATTAAATGTACATTGATCTGTGGGAATGAATCAGTATATTACATTATACCTCATGTAGATATAGTGCTAATGATATTGTTATTAAATGAACATTGATCTGTGGGAATGAATCAGTGTATTACATTATATCGAATGTAGATATAGTCCCAATGATATTGTTATTAAGTGTACATTGATCTGTGGGAATGAATCAGTATATTACATTATATCGAATGTAGATATAGTACTACTGATATTGGTGTTATATGTACATTGATCTGTTGGAATGAATCTGTACATGACATTATATCTATTGTAGATATAGTAATAATGATATTGTTATTAAATGTACATTGATCTGTGGGAATGAATCAGTATATTACATTATATCGAATGTAGATATAGTGCCAATGATGTTGTTATTAAATGTACATTGATCTGTGTGTAGAAACCAGTATATTACATTATATCTAATGTAGATATGATAATAATAATATTGTTATTAATTGTATATTACATATCTAATGTAGATATAGTACTACTGATATTGGCATTAAATGTACATTGATCTGTGGGAATGAATCAGTATATTACATTATATCGAATGTAGATATAGTCCCAATGATATTGTTATTAAGTGTACATTGATCTGTGGGAATGAATCAGTATATTACATTATATCGAATATACATATAGTACTAATGATGTTGGTATTATATGTACATTGTTCTGTTGGAATGAATCTGTACATGACATTATATCTATTGTAGATATAGTAATAATGGTATTGTTATTAAATGTACATTGATCTGTGGGAATGAATCAGTATAATACATTATATCGAATGTAGATATAGTACTAATGATATTGTTATTAAATCTACATTACATATCTAATGTAGGTATAGTACTAATGATATTGGTATTATATGTACATTGATCTGTGGGAGTGAATCAGTATATTACATTACACCTTATGTAGATATAGTGCTAATGATATTGTTATTAAATGTACATTGATCTGTGGGAATGAAACAGTATATAACATTATATCGAATGTAGACATAGTGCTAATGATGTTGTTATTAAATGTACATTGATCTGTGTGTAGTAACCAGTATATTACATTATATCTAATGTAGATATGATAATAATAATATTGTTATTAATTGTATATTACATATCTAATGTAGATATAGTACTAATGATATTCGCATTAAATATACTTTGATCTGTGGGAATGAATCAGTATATTACATTATAACGAATGTAGATATAGTACTAATGATATTGTTATTAAATCTACATTACATATCTAATGTAGGTATAGTACTAATGATATTGGTATTATATGTACATTGATCTGTGGGAAGGAATCAGTATATTACATTATACCTCATGTAGATATAGTGCTAATGATATTGTTATTAAATATACTTTGATCTGTGGGAGTGAATCAGTATATTACATTATACCTCATGTAGATATAGTGCTAATGATATTGTTATTAAATGAACATTGATCTGTGGGAATGAATCAGTATATTACATTATATCGAATGTAGATATAGTCCCAATGATATTGTTATTAAGTGTACATTGTTCTGTGGGAATGAATCAGTATATTACATTATATCGAATGTAGATATAGTACAAGTGATGGTGTTATTAAATGTACATTGATCTGTGGGAACGAATCAGTATATTACATTATATCGAATGTACATATAGTACTAATGATATTGGTATTATGTGTACACTGATCTGTTGGAATGAATCTGTACATGACATTATATCTATTGTAGATATAGTAATAATGATATTGTTATTAAATGTACATTGATCTGTGGGAATGAATCAGTATAATACATTATATCGAATGTAGATATAGTACTAATGATATTGTTATTAAATCTACATTACATATCTAATGTAGGTATAGTACTAATGATATTGGTATTATATGTACATTGATCTGTGGGAATGAATCAGTATATTACATTACATCGAATGTAGATATAGTGCTAATGATGTTGTTATTAAATGTACATTGATCAGTGTGTAGTAACCAGTATATCACATTATATCTAATGTAGATATGATAATAATAATATTGTTATTAATTGTATATTACATATCTAATGTAGATATAGTACTAATGATATTCGCATTAAATATACTTTGATCTGTGGGAATGAATCAGTATATTACATTATATCGAATGTAGATATAGTACTAATGATATTGTTATTAAATCTACATTACATATCTAATGTAGGTATAGTACTAATGATATTGGTATTATATGTACATTGATCTGTGGGAATGAATCAGTATATTACATTATACCTCATGTAGATATAGTGCTAATGATATTGTTATTAAATGAACATTGATCTGTGGGAATGAATCAGTATATTACATTATATCGAATGTAGAAATAGTACTAATGATATTGGTATTAAATGTACATTGATCTGTGGGAATGAATCAGTATATTACATTATACCTAATGTAGATATAGTAATAATGATATTGTTATCAAATGTACATTGATCTGTGGAATGAATCAGTATATTACATTATATCGAATGTAGATATAGTGCTAATGATGTTGTTACTAAATGTACATTGATCTGTGGGAATGAATCAGTATATTACATTATATCTAATGTAGATATGATAATAATAATATTGTTATTAATTGTATATTACATATCTAATGTAGATATAGTACTAATGATATTAACATTAAATGTACATTGATCTGTGTGAATGAATCAGTATATTACATTATACCTCATGTAGATATAGTGCTAATGATATTGTTATTGAATGTACATTGGTCTGTGGGAGTGAATCAGTATATTACATTATATAGAATGTAGATGTAGTGCTAATGATGTTGTTATTAAATGTACACTGATCTGTGGGTAGTAATCAGTACACTACATTATATCTAATGTAAATATGGTCATAATAATATTGTTATTAATTGTATATTACATATCTAATGTAGATATAGTACTAATGATATTAACATTAAATGTACATTGATCTGTGTGAATGAATCAGTATATTACATTATACCTCATGTAGATATAGTGCTAATGATATTGTTATCAAATGAACATTGATCTGTGGGAATGAATCAGTATATTACATTATATCGAATGTAGATATAGTACCAATGATATTGTTATTAAGTGTACATTGATCTGTGGGAATGAATCAGTATATTACATTATATCGAATGTAGATGTAGTGGTAATGATGTTGTTCTTAAATGTACATTGATCTGTGGGTAGTAGTCAGTATATTATACTATATCTAATGTAGATATGGTACTGATGATATTGTTGTTAAATGTACATTGATCTGTGGGAATGAATCAGTATATTACATTATATCGAATGTAGATATAGTGCTAATGATGATGTTATTAAATGTACATTGATCTGTGGGTAGTAATCAAAATATTACATTATATCTAATGTAGATATGATAATAATAATATTATTATTAATTGTATATTACATATCTAATGTAGATATAGTACAAATGATATTAACATTAAATGTACATTGATCTGTGTGAATGAATCAGTATATTACATTATACCTCATGTAGATATAGTGCTAATGATATTGTTATTGAATGTACATTGATCTGTGGGAATGAATCAGTATATTACATTATATCGAATGTAGATATAGTGCTAATGATGATGTTATTAAATGTACATTGATCTGTGGGTAATAATCAGTATATCACATTATATCTAATGTAGGTATGATAATAATAATATTGTTATTAATTGTATATTACATATCTAATGTAGATATAGTACTAATGATATTAACATTAAATGTACATTGATCTGTGTGAATGAATCAGTATATTACATTATACCTCATGTAGATATAGTGCTAATGATATTGTTATTAAATGTACATTGATGTGTGGGAATGAAACAGTATATTACATTATATCGAATGTAGATATAGTGCTAATGATGTTGTTATTAAATGTACATTGATCTATGTGTAGTAACCAGTATATTACATTATATCTAATGTAGATATGATAATAATAATATTGTTATTAATTGTATATTACATATCCAATGTAGATATAGTACTAATGATATTGGCATTAAATATACTTTGATCTGTTGGAATGAATCAGTATATTACATTATATCGAATGTAGATATAGTACTAATGATATTGTTATTAAATCTACATTACATATCTAATGTAGGTATAGTACTAATGATATTGGTATTATATGTACATTGATCTGTGGGAATGAATCAGTATATTACATTATACCTCATGTAGATATAGTGCTAATGATATTGTTATCAAATGAACATTGATCTGTGGGAATGAATCAGTCTATTACATTATATCTAATGTAGATATGGTAATAATAATATTGTTATTAACTGCACATTACATATCTAATGTAGATATAGTACTAATGATATTGGTATTATATGTACATTGATCTGTGGGAACGAATCAGTATATTACATTATATCGAATGTACATATAGTACTAATGATATTGGTATTATATGTACATTGATCTGTTGGAATGAATCTGTACATGACATTATATCTATTGGAGATATAGTACTAATGATATTGTTATTAAATGTACATTCATCTGTGGGAATGAATCAGTCTATTACATTATATCGAATGTAGATATAGTACCAATGATATTGTTATTAAATGTACATTGATCTGTGGGAATGAATCAGTATATTACATTATATCGAATGTAGATATAGTATTAATGATATTGTTATTAAATCTACATTACATATCTAATGTAGGTATGGTACTAATGATATTGTTATTAAATGTACATTGATCTGTTTGAATGAATCAGTCTATTACATTATATCTAATGTAGATATGGTAATAATAATATTGTTATTAACTGTACATTACATATCTAATGTAGATATAGTAATAATGATATTGTTATTAAATGTACATTGATCTGTGGGAATGAATCAGTATATTACATCATATCGAATGTAGATATAGTGCTAATGATGTTGTTATTAAATGTAAATTGATCTGTGGGTAGTAACCAGCATATTACATTATATCTAATGTAGATACGATAATAATAATATTGTTATTAATTGTATATTACATATCTAATGTAGATATAGTACTAATGATATTGGCATTAAATATACTTTGATCTGTGGGAATGAATCAGTATATTACATTATATCGAATGTAGATATAGTACTAATGATATTGTTATTAAATGTACATTACATATCTAATGTAGGTATAGTACTAATGATATTGGTATTAAATGTGCATTGATATGTGGGAATGAATCAGTCTATTACATTATATCGAATGTAGATATGATAATAATAATATTGTTATTAATTGTATATTACATATCTAATGTAGATATAGTACTAATGATATTGGCATTAAATATACTTTGATCTGTGGGAATGAATCAGTATATTACATTATATCGAATGTAGATATAGTACCAATGATATTGTTATTAAGTGTACATTGATCTGTGGGAATGAATCAGTATATTACATTATATCGAATGTAGATGTAGTGGTAATGATGTTGTTCTTAAATGTACATTGATCTGTGGGTAGTAGTCAGTATATTATACTATATCTAATGTAGATATGGTACTGATGATATTGTTGTTAAATGTACATTGATCTGTGGGAATGAATCAGTATATTACATTATATCGAATGTAGATATAGTGCTAATGATGATGTTATTAAATGTACATTGATCTGTGGGTAGTAATCAAAATATTACATTATATCTAATGTAGATATGATAATAATAATATTATTATTAATTGTATATTACATATCTAATGTAGATATAGTACAAATGATATTAACATTAAATGTACATTGATCTGTGTGAATGAATCAGTATATTACATTATACCTCATGTAGATATAGTGCTAATGATATTGTTATTGAATGTACATTGATCTGTGGGAATGAATCAGTATATTACATTATATCGAATGTAGATATAGTGCTAATGATGATGTTATTAAATGTACATTGATCTGTGGGTAATAATCAGTATATCACATTATATCTAATGTAGGTATGATAATAATAATATTGTTATTAATTGTATATTACATATCTAATGTAGATATAGTACTAATGATATTAACATTAAATGTACATTGATCTGTGTGAATGAATCAGTATATTACATTATACCTCATGTAGATATAGTGCTAATGATATTGTTATTAAATGTACATTGATGTGTGGGAATGAAACAGTATATTACATTATATCGAATGTAGATATAGTGCTAATGATGTTGTTATTAAATGTACATTGATCTATGTGTAGTAACCAGTATATTACATTATATCTAATGTAGATATGATAATAATAATATTGTTATTAATTGTATATTACATATCCAATGTAGATATAGTACTAATGATATTGGCATTAAATATACTTTGATCTGTTGGAATGAATCAGTATATTACATTATATCGAATGTAGATATAGTACTAATGATATTGTTATTAAATCTACATTACATATCTAATGTAGGTATAGTACTAATGATATTGGTATTATATGTACATTGATCTGTGGGAATGAATCAGTATATTACATTATACCTCATGTAGATATAGTGCTAATGATATTGTTATCAAATGAACATTGATCTGTGGGAATGAATCAGTCTATTACATTATATCTAATGTAGATATGGTAATAATAATATTGTTATTAACTGCACATTACATATCTAATGTAGATATAGTACTAATGATATTGGTATTATATGTACATTGATCTGTGGGAACGAATCAGTATATTACATTATATCGAATGTACATATAGTACTAATGATATTGGTATTATATGTACATTGATCTGTTGGAATGAATCTGTACATGACATTATATCTATTGGAGATATAGTACTAATGATATTGTTATTAAATGTACATTCATCTGTGGGAATGAATCAGTCTATTACATTATATCGAATGTAGATATAGTACCAATGATATTGTTATTAAATGTACATTGATCTGTGGGAATGAATCAGTATATTACATTATATCGAATGTAGATATAGTATTAATGATATTGTTATTAAATCTACATTACATATCTAATGTAGGTATGGTACTAATGATATTGTTATTAAATGTACATTGATCTGTTTGAATGAATCAGTCTATTACATTATATCTAATGTAGATATGGTAATAATAATATTGTTATTAACTGTACATTACATATCTAATGTAGATATAGTAATAATGATATTGTTATTAAATGTACATTGATCTGTGGGAATGAATCAGTATATTACATCATATCGAATGTAGATATAGTGCTAATGATGTTGTTATTAAATGTAAATTGATCTGTGGGTAGTAACCAGCATATTACATTATATCTAATGTAGATACGATAATAATAATATTGTTATTAATTGTATATTACATATCTAATGTAGATATAGTACTAATGATATTGGCATTAAATATACTTTGATCTGTGGGAATGAATCAGTATATTACATTATATCGAATGTAGATATAGTACTAATGATATTGTTATTAAATGTACATTACATATCTAATGTAGGTATAGTACTAATGATATTGGTATTAAATGTGCATTGATATGTGGGAATGAATCAGTCTATTACATTATATCGAATGTAGATATGATAATAATAATATTGTTATTAATTGTATATTACATATCTAATGTAGATATAGTACTAATGATATTGGCATTAAATATACTTTGATCTGTGGGAATGAATCAGTATATTACATTATATCGAATGTAGATATAGTACTAATGATGTTGTTATTAAATCTACGTTACATATCTAATGTAGGTATAGTACTAATGATATTGGTATTATATGTACATTGATCTGTGGGAATGAATCAGTATATTACATTATATCGAATGTAGATATAGTACTAATGATATTGTTATTAAATGTACATTGATCTGTGGGAGTGAATCAGTATATTACATTATATCGAATGTAGATATAGTACTAATGATATTGGTATGAAATGTACATTGATCTGTGGGAAGGAATCCGTATATCACATTATACCTAATGTAGATATGGTAATAACGATATTGTTTTTAAATGTACATTGAGCTGTGTGAATGAAGCAGTATATTACATTATACCGAATGTAGACATAGTGCTAATGATGTTGTTATTAAATGTACATTGATCTGTGGGTAATAATCAGTATATCACATTATATCTAATGTAGATATGATAATAATAATATTATTATTAATTGTATATTACATATCTAATGTAGATATAGTACTAATGATATTAACATTAAATGTACATTGATCTGTGTGAATGAATCAGTATATTACATTATATCGAATGTAGATATAGTGCTAATGATGTTGTTATTAAATGTACATTGATCTGTGGGTAATAATCAGTATATCACATTATATCTAATGTAGGTATGATAATAATAATATTGTTATTAATTGTATATTACATATCTAATGTAGATATAGTACTAATGATATTAACATTAAATGTACATTGATCTGTGTGAATGAATCAGTATATTACATTATACCTCATGTAGATATAGTGCTAACGATATTGTTATTAAATGTACATTGATCTGTGGGAATGAAACAGTATATTACATTATATCGAATGTAGATATAGTGCTAATGATGTTGTTATTAAATGTACATTGATCTGTGTGTAGTAACCAGTATATTACATTATATCTAATGTAGATATGATAATAATAATATTGTTATTAATTGTATATTACATATCCAATGTAGATATAGTACTAATGATATTGGCATGAAATATACTTTGATCTGTGGGAATGAATCAGTATATTACATTATATCGAATGTAGATATAGTACTAATGATATTGTTATTAAATCTACATTACATATCTAATGTAGGTATAGTACTAATGATATTGGTATTATATGTACATTGATCTGTGGGAATGAATCAGTATATTACATTATATTGAATGTAGATATAGTGCTAATGATGTTGTTATTAAATGTACATTGATCTGTGTGTAGTAACCAGTATATTACATTATATCTAATGTAGATATGATAATAATAATATTGCTATTAATTGTATATTACATATCTAATGTAGATATAGTACTAATGATATTGGCATTAAATATACTTTGATCTGTGGGAATGAATCAGTATATTACATTATATCGAATGTACATATAGTACTAATGATATTGGTATTATATGTACATTGTTCTGTTGGAATGAATCTGTACATGACATTATATCTATTGTAGATATAGTAATAATGGTATTGTTATTAAATGTACATTGATCTGTGGGAATGAATCAGTATATTACATTATATCGAATGTAGATATAGTGCTAATGATGTTGTTATTAAATGTACATTGATCTGTGGGAATGAATCAGTATATTACATTATACCTAATGTAGATATAGTAATAATGATATTGTTATTAAATGTACATTGATCTGTGGGAATGAATCAGTCTGTTACATTATATCTAATGTAGTTATGGTAATAATAATATTGTTATTAATTGTACATTACATATCTAATGTAGATATAGTACCAATGAAATTGGTATTAAATGTACATTGATCTGTGTGTAGAAACCAGTATATTACATTATATCTAATGTAGATATGATAATAATAATATTGTTATTAATTGTATATTACATATCTAATGTAGATATAGTACTACTGATATTGGCATTAAATGTACATTGATCTGTGGGAATGAATCAGTATATTACATTATATCGAATGTAGATATAGTACTAATGATATTGTTATTAAATGTACATTACATATCTAATGTAGGTATAGTACTAATGATATTGGTATTAAATGTGCATTGATCTGTGGGTAGTAATCAGTATATTACATTATATCTAATGTAGATATGATAATAATAATATTGTTATTAATTGTATATTACATATCTAATGTAGATATAGTACTAATGATATTAACATTAAATGTACATCGATCTGTGTGAATGAATCAGTATATTACATTATACCTCATGTAGATATAGTGCTAATGATATTGTTATTAAATGAACATTGATCTGTGGGAATGAATCAGTATATTACATTATATCGAATGTAGATATAGTCCCAATGATATTGTTATTAAGTGTACATTGATCTGTGGGAATGAATCAGTATATTACATTATATCGAATGTACATATAGTACTAATGATGTTGGTATTATATGTACATTGTTCTGTTGGAATGAATCTGTACATGACATTATATCTGTTGTAGATATAGTAATAATGGTATTGTTATTAAATGTACATTGATCTGTGGGAATGAATCAGTATAATACATTATATCGAATGTAGATATAGTACTAATGATATTGTTATTAAATCTACATTACATATCTAATGTAGGTATAGTACTAATGATATTGTTATTAAATGTGCATTGATCTGTGGGAACGAATCAGTATATTACATTATATCTAATGTAGATATATTTCTAATGATATTGTTATTAAATGTACATTGATCTGTGGGAATGAATCAGTATATTACATTATATCGAATGTAGATATAGTACCAATGATATTGTTATTGAATGTACATTGATCTGTGGGAATGAATCAGTATATTACATTATATCGAATGTAGATATAGTACAAGTGATGGTGTTATTAAATGTACATTGATCTGTGGGTAGTAATCAGTATATTACATTATATCTAATGTAGATATGATAATAATAATATTGTTATTAATTGCATATTACATATCTAATGTAGATATGGTACTAATGATATTAACATTAAATGTACATTGATCTGTGGGAATGAATCAGTATATTACATTATACCTCATGTAGATATAGTGCTAATGATATTGTTATTAAATGAACATTGATCTGTGGGAATGAATCAGTGTATTACATTATATCGAATGTAGATATAGTCCCAATGATATTGTTATTAAGTGTACATTGATCTGTGGGAATGAATCAGTATATTACATTATATCGAATGTAGATATAGTACTACTGATATTGGTGTTATATGTACATTGATCTGTTGGAATGAATCTGTACATGACATTATATCTATTGTAGATATAGTAATAATGATATTGTTATTAAATGTACATTGATCTGTGGGAATGAATCAGTATATTACATTATATCGAATGTAGATATAGTGCCAATGATGTTGTTATTAAATGTACATTGATCTGTGTGTAGAAACCAGTATATTACATTATATCTAATGTAGATATGATAATAATAATATTGTTATTAATTGTATATTACATATCTAATGTAGATATAGTACTACTGATATTGGCATTAAATGTACATTGATCTGTGGGAATGAATCAGTATATTACATTATATCGAATGTAGATATAGTACTAATGATATTGTTATTAAATGTACATTACATATCTAATGTAGGTATAGTACTAATGATATTGGTATTAAATGTGCATTGATCTGTGGGTAGTAATCAGTATATTACATTATATCTAATGTAGATATGATAATAATAATATTGTTATTAATTGTATATTACATATCTAATGTAGATATAGTACTAATGATATTAACATTAAATGTACATCGATCTGTGTGAATGAATCAGTATATTACATTATACCTCATGTAGATATAGTGCTAATGATATTGTTATTAAATGAACATTGATCTGTGGGAATGAATCAGTATATTACATTATATCGAATGTAGATATAGTCCCAATGATATTGTTATTAAGTGTACATTGATCTGTGGGAATGAATCAGTATATTACATTATATCGAATATACATATAGTACTAATGATGTTGGTATTATATGTACATTGTTCTGTTGGAATGAATCTGTACATGACATTATATCTATTGTAGATATAGTAATAATGGTATTGTTATTAAATGTACATTGATCTGTGGGAATGAATCAGTATAATACATTATATCGAATGTAGATATAGTACTAATGATATTGTTATTAAATCTACATTACATATCTAATGTAGGTATAGTACTAATGATATTGGTATTATATGTACATTGATCTGTGGGAATGAATCAGTATATTACATTATACCTTATGTAGATATAGTGCTAATGATATTGTTATTAAATGTACATTGATCTGTGGGAATGAAACAGTATATAACATTATATCGAATGTAGACATAGTGCTAATGATGTTGTTATTAAATGTACATTGATCTGTGTGTAGTAACCAGTATATTACATTATATCTAATGTAGATATGATAATAATAATATTGTTATTAATTGTATATTACATATCTAATGTAGATATAGTACTAATGATATTCGCATTAAATATACTTTGATCTGTGGGAATGAATCAGTATATTACATTATAACGAATGTAGATATAGTACTAATGATATTGTTATTAAATCTACATTACATATCTAATGTAGGTATAGTACTAATGATATTGGTATTATATGTACATTGATCTGTGGGAAGGAATCAGTATATTACATTATACCTCATGTAGATATAGTGCTAATGATATTGTTATTAAATATACTTTGATCTGTGGGAGTGAATCAGTATATTACATTATACCTCATGTAGATATAGTGCTAATGATATTGTTATTAAATGAACATTGATCTGTGGGAATGAATCAGTATATTACATTATATCGAATGTAGATATAGTACAAGTGATGGTGTTATTAAATGTACATTGATCTGTGGGAACGAATCAGTATATTACATTATATCGAATGTACATATAGTACTAATGATATTGGTATTATGTGTACACTGATCTGTTGGAATGAATCTGTACATGACATTATATCTATTGTAGATATAGTAATAATGATATTGTTATTAAATGTACATTGATCTGTGGGAATGAATCAGTATAATACATTATATCGAATGTAGATATAGTACTAATGATATTGTTATTAAATGTACATTGATCTGTGGGAATGAATCAGTGTATTACATTATACCGAATGTAGATATAGTGCTAATGATGTTGTTATTAAATGTACATTGATCTGTGTGTAGTAACCAGTATATTTCATTATATCTAATGTAGATATGATAATAATAATATTGTTATTAATTGTATATTACATATCTAATGTAGATATAGTACTAATGATATTGGCATTAAATATACTTTGATCTGTGGGAATGAATCAGTATATTACATTATATCGAATGTAGATATAGTACTAATGATATTGTTATTTAATGTACATTGATCTGTGGGAATGAATCAGTCTATTACATTATATCGAATGTAGATATAGTACCAATGATATTGTTATTAAATGTACATTGATCTGTGGGAATGAATCACTATATTACATTATATCGAATGTAGATATAGTACTAATGATATTGTTATTAAATCTACATTACATATCTAATGTAGGTATAGTACTACTGATATTGTTATTAAATGAACATTGATCTGTGGGAATGAATCAGTATATTACATTATATCGAATGTAGATATAGTACTAATGATATTGGTATTGAATGTACATTGATCTGTGGGAATGAATCAGTATATTACATTATATCGAATGTAGATATAGTACTAATGATATTGTTATTAAATCTACATTACATATCTAATGTAGGTATAGTACTAATGATATTGGTATTATATGTACATTGATCTGTGGGAATGAGTCAGTTTATTACATTATACCTCATGTAAATATAGTGCTAATGATATTGTTATTAAATGAACATTGATCTGTGCGAATGAATCAGTATATTACATTATATCGAATGTAGATATAGTACTAATGATATTGGTATTAAATATACATTGATCTGTGGGAAGGAATCCGTATATCACATTATACCTAATGTAGATATGGTAATAACGATATTGTTTTTAAATGTACATTGATCTGTGTGAATGAAGCAGTATATTACATTATATCTCAGGCAGATATTTTGCTAATGATATTGTTATTAAATGTACATTGATCTGTGGGAATGAATCAGTATATTACATTATATCGAATGTAGATATAGTGCTAATGATGTTGTTACTAAATGTACATTGATCTGTGGGTAGTAGTCAGTATATTACATTATAACTAATGTAGATATGATAATAATAATATTGTTATTAATTGTGTATTACATATCTAACGGAGATATAGTACTAATGATATTAACATTAAATGTACATTGATCTGTGGGAATGAATCAGTATATTACATTATACCTCATGTAGATATAGTGCTAATGATATTGTTATTAAATGAACATTGATCTGTGGGAATGAATCAGTATATTACATTATATCGAATGTACATATAGTACTAATGATATTGGTATTATATGTACACTGATCTGTTGGAACGAATCTGTACATGACATTATATCTATTGTGGATATAGTAATAATGATATTGTTATTAAATGTACATTGATCTGTGGGAATGAATCAGTATATAACATTATATCGAATGTAGATATAGTACTAATGATATTGTTATTAAATCTACATGACATATCTAATGTAGGTATAGTACTAATGATATTGTTATTAAATGTGCATTGATCTGTGGGAACGAATCAGTATATTACATTATATCGAATGTAGATATAGTACTAATGATATTGTTATTTAATGTACATTGATCTGTGGGAATGAATCAGTCTATTACATTATATCTAATGTAGATATGATAATAATAATATTGTTATTAATTGTATATTACATATCTAATGTAGATATAGTACTACTGATATTGGCATTAAATGTACATTGATCTGTGGGAATGAATCAGTATATTACATTATATCGAATGTAGATATAGTACTAATGATATTGTTATTAAATGTACATTACATATCTAATGTAGGTATAGTACTAATGATATTGGTATTAAATGTGCATTGATATGTGGGAATGAATCAGTCTATTACATTATATCGAATGTAGATATGATAATAATAATATTGTTATTAATTGTATATTACATATCTAATGTAGATATAGTACTAATGATATTGGCATTAAATATACTTTGATCTGTGGGAATGAATCAGTATATTACATTATATCGAATGTAGATATAGTACTAATGATATTGTTATTTAATGTACATTGATCTGTGGGAATGAATCAGTCTATTACATTATATCGAATGTAGATATAGTACCAATGATATTGTTATTAAATGTACATTGATCTGTGGGAATGAATCACTATATTACATTATATCGAATGTAGATATAGTACTAATGATATTGTTATTAAATCTACATTACATATCTAATGTAGGTATAGTACTAATGATATTGTTATTAAATGAACATTGATCTGTGGGAATGAATCAGTATATTACATTATATCGAATGTAGATATAGTACTAATGATATTGGTATTGAATGTACATTGATCTGTGGGAATGAATCAGTATATTACATTATATCGAATGTAGATATAGTACTAATGATATTGTTATTAAATCTACATTACATATCTAATGTAGGTATAGTACTAATGATATTGGTATTATATGTACATTGATCTGTGGGAATGAATCAGTTTATTACATTATACCTCATGTAGATATAGTGCTAATGATATTGTTATTAAATGAACATTGATCTGTGGGAATGAATCAGTATATTACATTATATCGAATGTAGATATAGTACTAATGATATTGGTATTAAATATACATTGATCTGTGGGAAGGAATCCGTATATCACATTATACCTAATGTAGATATGGTAATAACGATATTGTTTTTAAATGTACATTGATCTGTGGGAATGAAGCAGTATATTACATTATATCTCAGGCAGATATTTTGCTAATGATATTGTTATTAAATGTACATTGATCTGTGGGAATGAATCAGTATATTACATTATACCTAATCTAGATATAGTAATAATGATATTGTTATTAAATGTACATTGATCTGTGGTAATGAATCAGTATATTACATTATATCGAATGTACATATAGTGCTAATGATGTTGTTACTAAATGTACATTGATCTGTGGGTAGTAGTCAGTATATTACATTATAACTAATGTAGATATGATAATAATAATATTGTTATTAATTGTGTATTACATATCTAACGTAGACATAGTATTAATGATATTGACATTAAATGTACTTTGATCTGTGGGAATGAATCAGTATATTACATTATATCTAATGTAGATATATTACTAATGATATTGTTATTAAATGTACATTGATTGTGGGAATGAATCAGTATATTACATTATATCGAATGTAGATATAGTACAAGTGACGGTGTTATTAAATGTACATTGATCTGTGGGTAGTAATCAGTATATTACATTATATCTAATGTAGATATAGTACCAATGGTATTGTTATTAAGTGTACATTGATCTGTGGGAATGAATAAGTATATTACATTATATCTAATGTAGATATGATAATAATAATATTGTTATTAATTGTATATTACATATCTAATGTAGATATAGTACTAATGATATTGGCATTAAATATACTTTGATCTGTGGGAATGAATCAGTATATTACATTATATCGAATGTAGATATAGTACCAATGATATTGTTATTAAGTGTACATTGATCTGTGTGAATGAATAAGTATATTACATTATATCGAATGTAGATATAGTGCTAATGATGTTGTTCTTAAATGTACATTGATCTGTGGGTAGTAGTCAGTATATTATATTATATCTAATGTAGATATGGTACTAATGATATTGTTATTAAATGTACATTGATCTGTGGGAATGAATCAGTGTATTACATCATACCGAATGTAGATATAGTGCTAATGATGTTGTTATTAAATGTACATTGATCTGTGTGTAGTAACCAGTATATTTCATTATATCCAATGTAGATATGATAATAATAATATTGTTATTAATTGTATATTACATATCTAATGTAGATATAGTACTAATGATATTGGCATTAAATATACTTTGATCTGTGGGAATGAATCAGTATATTACATTATATCGAATGTAGATATAGTACTAATGATATTGTTATTTAATGTACATTGATCTGTGGGAATGAATCAGTCTATTACATTATATCGAATGTAGATATAGTACCAATGATATTGTTATTAAATGTACATTGATCTGTGGGAATGAATCACTATATTACATTATATCGAATGTACATATAGTACTAATGATATTGTTATTAAATCTACATTACATATCTAATGTAGGTATAGTACTAATGATATTGTTATTAAATGAACATTGATCTGTGGGAATGAATCAGTATATTACATTATATCGAATGTCGATATAGTACTAATGATATTGGTATTGAATGTACATTGATCTGTGGGAATGAATCAGTATATTACATTATATCGGATGTAGATATAGTACTAATGATATTGTTATTAAATCTACATTACATATCTAATGTAGGTATAGTATTAATGATATTGGTATTATATGTACATTGATCTGTGGGAATGAATCAGTTTATTACATTATACCTCATGTAGATATAGTGCTAATGATATTGTTATTAAATGAACATTGATCTGTGGGAATGAATCAGTATATTACATTATATCGAATGTAGATATAGTACTAATGATATTGGTATTAAATATACATTGATCTGTGGGAAGGAATCCGTATATCACATTATACCTAATGTAGATATGGTAATAACGATATTGTTTTTAAATGTACATTGATCTGTGTGAATGAAGCAGTATATTACATTATATCTCAGGCAGATATTTTGCTAATGATATTGTTATTAAATGTACATTGATCTGTGGGAATGAATCAGTATATTACATTATACCTAATGTAGATATAGTAATAATGATATTGTTATTAAATGTACATTGATCTGTGGGAATGAATCAGTATATTACATTATATCGAATGTAGATATAGTGCTAATGATGTTGTTACTAAATGTACATTGATCTGTGGGTAGTAGTCAGTATATTACATTATAACTAATGTAGATATGATAATAATAATATTGTTATTAATTGTGTATTACATATCTAACGTAGATATAGTACTAATGATATTAACATTAAATGTACATTGATCTGTGGGAATGAATCAGTATATTACATTATACCTCATGTAGATATAGTGCTAATGATATTGTTATTAAATGAACATTGATCTGTGGGAATGAATCAGTATATTACATTATATCGAATGTACATATAGTACTAATGATATTGGTATTATATGTACACTGATCTGTTGGAACGAATCTGTACATAACATTATATCTATTGTGGATATAGTAATAATGATATTGTTATTAAATGTACATTGATCAGTGTGTAGTAGCCAGTATATTACATTATATCTAATGTAGATATGATAATAATAATATTGCTATTAATTGTATATTACATATCTAATGTAGATATAGTACTAATGATATTGGCATTAAATATACTTTGATCTGTGGGAATGAATCAGTATATTACATTATATCGAATGTACATATAGTACTAATGATATTGGTATTATATGTACATTGTTCTGTTGGAATGAATCTGTACATGACATTATATCTATTGTAGATATAGTAATAATGGTATTGTTATTAAATGTACATTGATCTGTGGGAATGAATCAGTATATTACATTATATCGAATGTAGATATAGTGCTAATGATGTTGTTATTAAATGTACATTGATCTGTGTGTAGTAACCAGTATATTTCATTATATCTAATGTAGATATGATAATAATAATATTGTTATTAATTGTATATTACATATCTAATGTAGATATAGTACTAATGATATTGGCATTAAATATACTTTGATCTGTGGGAATGAATCAGTATATTACATTATATCGAATGTAGGTATAGTACTACTGATATTGTTATTAAATGAACATTGATCTGTGGGAATGAATCAGTATATTACATTATATCTAATGTAGATATGGTAATAATAATATTGTTATTAACTGCACATTACATATCTAATGTAGATATAGTAATAATGATATTGTTATTAAATGTACATTGATCTGTGGGAATGAATCAGTATATTACATCATATCGAATGTAGATATAGTGCTAATGATGTTGTTATTAAATGTAAATTGATCTGTGGGTAGTAACCAGCATATTACATTATATCTAATGTAGATACGATAATAATAATATTGTTATTAATTGTATATTACATATCTAATGTAGATATAGTACTAATGATATTGGCATTAAATATACTTTGATCTGTGGGAATGAATCAGTATATTACATTATATCGAATGTAGATATAGTACTAATGATATTGTTATTAAATGTACATTACATATCTAATGTAGGTATAGTACTAATGATATTGGTATTAAATGTGCATTGATATGTGGGAATGAATCAGTCTATTACATTATATCGAATGTAGATATGATAATAATAATATTGTTATTAATTGTATATTACATATCTAATGTAGATATAGTACTAATGATATTGGCATTAAATATACTTTGATCTGTGGGAATGAATCAGTATATTACATTATATCGAATGTAGATATAGTACTAATGATGTTGTTATTAAATCTACGTTACATATCTAATGTAGGTATAGTACTAATGATATTGGTATTATATGTACATTGATCTGTGGGAATGAATCAGTATATTACATTATATCGAATGTAGATATAGTACTAATGATATTGTTATTAAATGTACATTGATCTGTGGGAGTGAATCAGTATATTACATTATATCGAATGTAGATATAGTACTAATGATATTGGTATGAAATGTACATTGATCTGTGGGAAGGAATCCGTATATCACATTATACCTAATGTAGATATGGTAATAACGATATTGTTTTTAAATGTACATTGAGCTGTGTGAATGAAGCAGTATATTACATTATACCGAATGTAGACATAGTGCTAATGATGTTGTTATTAAATGTACATTGATCTGTGGGTAATAATCAGTATATCACATTATATCTAATGTAGATATGATAATAATAATATTATTATTAATTGTATATTACATATCTAATGTAGATATAGTACTAATGATATTAACATTAAATGTACATTGATCTGTGTGAATGAATCAGTATATTACATTATATCGAATGTAGATATAGTGCTAATGATGTTGTTATTAAATGTACATTGATCTGTGGGTAATAATCAGTATATCACATTATATCTAATGTAGGTATGATAATAATAATATTGTTATTAATTGTATATTACATATCTAATGTAGATATAGTACTAATGATATTAACATTAAATGTACATTGATCTGTGTGAATGAATCAGTATATTACATTATACCTCATGTAGATATAGTGCTAACGATATTGTTATTAAATGTACATTGATCTGTGGGAATGAAACAGTATATTACATTATATCGAATGTAGATATAGTGCTAATGATGTTGTTATTAAATGTACATTGATCTGTGTGTAGTAACCAGTATATTACATTATATCTAATGTAGATATGATAATAATAATATTGTTATTAATTGTATATTACATATCCAATGTAGATATAGTACTAATGATATTGGCATGAAATATACTTTGATCTGTGGGAATGAATCAGTATATTACATTATATCGAATGTAGATATAGTACTAATGATATTGTTATTAAATCTACATTACATATCTAATGTAGGTATAGTACTAATGATATTGGTATTATATGTACATTGATCTGTGGGAATGAATCAGTATATTACATTATATTGAATGTAGATATAGTGCTAATGATGTTGTTATTAAATGTACATTGATCTGTGTGTAGTAACCAGTATATTACATTATATCTAATGTAGATATGATAATAATAATATTGCTATTAATTGTATATTACATATCTAATGTAGATATAGTACTAATGATATTGGCATTAAATATACTTTGATCTGTGGGAATGAATCAGTATATTACATTATATCGAATGTACATATAGTACTAATGATATTGGTATTATATGTACATTGTTCTGTTGGAATGAATCTGTACATGACATTATATCTATTGTAGATATAGTAATAATGGTATTGTTATTAAATGTACATTGATCTGTGGGAATGAATCAGTATATTACATTATATCGAATGTAGATATAGTGCTAATGATGTTGTTATTAAATGTACATTGATCTGTGGGAATGAATCAGTATATTACATTATACCTAATGTAGATATAGTAATAATGATATTGTTATTAAATGTACATTGATCTGTGGGAATGAATCAGTCTGTTACATTATATCTAATGTAGTTATGGTAATAATAATATTGTTATTAATTGTACATTACATATCTAATGTAGATATAGTACCAATGAAATTGGTATTAAATGTACATTGATCTGTGTGTAGAAACCAGTATATTACATTATATCTAATGTAGATATGATAATAATAATATTGTTATTAATTGTATATTACATATCTAATGTAGATATAGTACTACTGATATTGGCATTAAATGTACATTGATCTGTGGGAATGAATCAGTATATTACATTATATCGAATGTAGATATAGTACTAATGATATTGTTATTAAATGTACATTACATATCTAATGTAGGTATAGTACTAATGATATTGGTATTAAATGTGCATTGATCTGTGGGTAGTAATCAGTATATTACATTATATCTAATGTAGATATGATAATAATAATATTGTTATTAATTGTATATTACATATCTAATGTAGATATAGTACTAATGATATTAACATTAAATGTACATCGATCTGTGTGAATGAATCAGTATATTACATTATACCTCATGTAGATATAGTGCTAATGATATTGTTATTAAATGAACATTGATCTGTGGGAATGAATCAGTATATTACATTATATCGAATGTAGATATAGTCCCAATGATATTGTTATTAAGTGTACATTGATCTGTGGGAATGAATCAGTATATTACATTATATCGAATGTACATATAGTACTAATGATGTTGGTATTATATGTACATTGTTCTGTTGGAATGAATCTGTACATGACATTATATCTGTTGTAGATATAGTAATAATGGTATTGTTATTAAATGTACATTGATCTGTGGGAATGAATCAGTATAATACATTATATCGAATGTAGATATAGTACTAATGATATTGTTATTAAATCTACATTACATATCTAATGTAGGTATAGTACTAATGATATTGTTATTAAATGTGCATTGATCTGTGGGAACGAATCAGTATATTACATTATATCTAATGTAGATATATTTCTAATGATATTGTTATTAAATGTACATTGATCTGTGGGAATGAATCAGTATATTACATTATATCGAATGTAGATATAGTACCAATGATATTGTTATTGAATGTACATTGATCTGTGGGAATGAATCAGTATATTACATTATATTGAATGTAGATATAGTACAAGTGATGGTGTTATTAAATGTACATTGATCTGTGGGTAGTAATCAGTATATTACATTATATCTAATGTAGATATGATAATAATAATATTGTTATTAATTGCATATTACATATCTAATGTAGATATGGTACTAATGATATTAACATTAAATGTACATTGATCTGTGGGAATGAATCAGTATATTACATTATACCTCATGTAGATATAGTGCTAATGATATTGTTATTAAATGAACATTGATCTGTGGGAATGAATCAGTGTATTACATTATATCGAATGTAGATATAGTCCCAATGATATTGTTATTAAGTGTACATTGATCTGTGGGAATGAATCAGTATATTACATTATATCGAATGTAGATATAGTACTACTGATATTGGTGTTATATGTACATTGATCTGTTGGAATGAATCTGTACATGACATTATATCTATTGTAGATATAGTAATAATGATATTGTTATTAAATGTACATTGATCTGTGGGAATGAATCAGTATATTACATTATATCGAATGTAGATATAGTGCCAATGATGTTGTTATTAAATGTACATTGATCTGTGTGTAGAAACCAGTATATTACATTATATCTAATGTAGATATGATAATAATAATATTGTTATTAATTGTATATTACATATCTAATGTAGATATAGTACTACTGATATTGGCATTAAATGTACATTGATCTGTGGGAATGAATCAGTATATTACATTATATCGAATGTAGATATAGTACTAATGATATTGTTATTAAATGTACATTACATATCTAATGTAGGTATAGTACTAATGATATTGGTATTAAATGTGCATTGATATGTGGGAATGAATCAGTCTATTACATTATATCGAATGTAGATATGATAATAATAATATTGTTATTAATTGTATATTACATATCTAATGTAGATATAGTACTAATGATATTGGCATTAAATATACTTTGATCTGTGGGAATGAATCAGTATATTACATTATATCGAATGTAGATATAGTACTAATGATGTTGTTATTAAATCTACGTTACATATCTAATGTAGGTATAGTACTAATGATATTGGTATTATATGTACATTGATCTGTGGGAATGAATCAGTATATTACATTATATCGAATGTAGATATAGTACTAATGATATTGTTATTAAATGTACATTGATCTGTGGGAGTGAATCAGTATATTACATTATATCGAATGTAGATATAGTACTAATGATATTGGTATGAAATGTACATTGATCTGTGGGAAGGAATCCGTATATCACATTATACCTAATGTAGATATGGTAATAACGATATTGTTTTTAAATGTACATTGAGCTGTGTGAATGAAGCAGTATATTACATTATACCGAATGTAGACATAGTGCTAATGATGTTGTTATTAAATGTACATTGATCTGTGGGTAATAATCAGTATATCACATTATATCTAATGTAGATATGATAATAATAATATTATTATTAATTGTATATTACATATCTAATGTAGATATAGTACTAATGATATTAACATTAAATGTACATTGATCTGTGTGAATGAATCAGTATATTACATTATATCGAATGTAGATATAGTGCTAATGATGTTGTTATTAAATGTACATTGATCTGTGGGTAATAATCAGTATATCACATTATATCTAATGTAGGTATGATAATAATAATATTGTTATTAATTGTATATTACATATCTAATGTAGATATAGTACTAATGATATTAACATTAAATGTACATTGATCTGTGTGAATGAATCAGTATATTACATTATACCTCATGTAGATATAGTGCTAACGATATTGTTATTAAATGTACATTGATCTGTGGGAATGAAACAGTATATTACATTATATCGAATGTAGATATAGTGCTAATGATGTTGTTATTAAATGTACATTGATCTGTGTGTAGTAACCAGTATATTACATTATATCTAATGTAGATATGATAATAATAATATTGTTATTAATTGTATATTACATATCCAATGTAGATATAGTACTAATGATATTGGCATGAAATATACTTTGATCTGTGGGAATGAATCAGTATATTACATTATATCGAATGTAGATATAGTACTAATGATATTGTTATTAAATCTACATTACATATCTAATGTAGGTATAGTACTAATGATATTGGTATTATATGTACATTGATCTGTGGGAATGAATCAGTATATTACATTATATTGAATGTAGATATAGTGCTAATGATGTTGTTATTAAATGTACATTGATCTGTGTGTAGTAACCAGTATATTACATTATATCTAATGTAGATATGATAATAATAATATTGCTATTAATTGTATATTACATATCTAATGTAGATATAGTACTAATGATATTGGCATTAAATATACTTTGATCTGTGGGAATGAATCAGTATATTACATTATATCGAATGTACATATAGTACTAATGATATTGGTATTATATGTACATTGTTCTGTTGGAATGAATCTGTACATGACATTATATCTATTGTAGATATAGTAATAATGGTATTGTTATTAAATGTACATTGATCTGTGGGAATGAATCAGTATATTACATTATATCGAATGTAGATATAGTGCTAATGATGTTGTTATTAAATGTACATTGATCTGTGGGAATGAATCAGTATATTACATTATACCTAATGTAGATATAGTAATAATGATATTGTTATTAAATGTACATTGATCTGTGGGAATGAATCAGTCTGTTACATTATATCTAATGTAGTTATGGTAATAATAATATTGTTATTAATTGTACATTACATATCTAATGTAGATATAGTACCAATGAAATTGGTATTAAATGTACATTGATCTGTGTGTAGAAACCAGTATATTACATTATATCTAATGTAGATATGATAATAATAATATTGTTATTAATTGTATATTACATATCTAATGTAGATATAGTACTACTGATATTGGCATTAAATGTACATTGATCTGTGGGAATGAATCAGTATATTACATTATATCGAATGTAGATATAGTACTAATGATATTGTTATTAAATGTACATTACATATCTAATGTAGGTATAGTACTAATGATATTGGTATTAAATGTGCATTGATCTGTGGGTAGTAATCAGTATATTACATTATATCTAATGTAGATATGATAATAATAATATTGTTATTAATTGTATATTACATATCTAATGTAGATATAGTACTAATGATATTAACATTAAATGTACATCGATCTGTGTGAATGAATCAGTATATTACATTATACCTCATGTAGATATAGTGCTAATGATATTGTTATTAAATGAACATTGATCTGTGGGAATGAATCAGTATATTACATTATATCGAATGTAGATATAGTCCCAATGATATTGTTATTAAGTGTACATTGATCTGTGGGAATGAATCAGTATATTACATTATATCGAATGTACATATAGTACTAATGATGTTGGTATTATATGTACATTGTTCTGTTGGAATGAATCTGTACATGACATTATATCTGTTGTAGATATAGTAATAATGGTATTGTTATTAAATGTACATTGATCTGTGGGAATGAATCAGTATAATACATTATATCGAATGTAGATATAGTACTAATGATATTGTTATTAAATCTACATTACATATCTAATGTAGGTATAGTACTAATGATATTGTTATTAAATGTGCATTGATCTGTGGGAACGAATCAGTATATTACATTATATCTAATGTAGATATATTTCTAATGATATTGTTATTAAATGTACATTGATCTGTGGGAATGAATCAGTATATTACATTATATCGAATGTAGATATAGTACCAATGATATTGTTATTGAATGTACATTGATCTGTGGGAATGAATCAGTATATTACATTATATTGAATGTAGATATAGTACAAGTGATGGTGTTATTAAATGTACATTGATCTGTGGGTAGTAATCAGTATATTACATTATATCTAATGTAGATATGATAATAATAATATTGTTATTAATTGCATATTACATATCTAATGTAGATATGGTACTAATGATATTAACATTAAATGTACATTGATCTGTGGGAATGAATCAGTATATTACATTATACCTCATGTAGATATAGTGCTAATGATATTGTTATTAAATGAACATTGATCTGTGGGAATGAATCAGTGTATTACATTATATCGAATGTAGATATAGTCCCAATGATATTGTTATTAAGTGTACATTGATCTGTGGGAATGAATCAGTATATTACATTATATCGAATGTAGATATAGTACTACTGATATTGGTGTTATATGTACATTGATCTGTTGGAATGAATCTGTACATGACATTATATCTATTGTAGATATAGTAATAATGATATTGTTATTAAATGTACATTGATCTGTGGGAATGAATCAGTATATTACATTATATCGAATGTAGATATAGTGCCAATGATGTTGTTATTAAATGTACATTGATCTGTGTGTAGAAACCAGTATATTACATTATATCTAATGTAGATATGATAATAATAATATTGTTATTAATTGTATATTACATATCTAATGTAGATATAGTACTACTGATATTGGCATTAAATGTACATTGATCTGTGGGAATGAATCAGTATATTACATTATATCGAATGTAGATATAGTACTAATGATATTGTTATTAAATGTACATTACATATCTAATGTAGGTATAGTACTAATGATATTGGTATTAAATGTGCATTGATCTGTGGGTAGTAATCAGTATATTACATTATATCTAATGTAGATATGATAATAATAATATTGTTATTAATTGTATATTACATATCTAATGTAGATATAGTACTAATGATATTAACATTAAATGTACATCGATCTGTGTGAATGAATCAGTATATTACATTATACCTCATGTAGATATAGTGCTAATGATATTGTTATTAAATGAACATTGATCTGTGGGAATGAATCAGTATATTACATTATATCGAATGTAGATATAGTCCCAATGATATTGTTATTAAGTGTACATTGATCTGTGGGAATGAATCAGTATATTACATTATATCGAATATACATATAGTACTAATGATGTTGGTATTATATGTACATTGTTCTGTTGGAATGAATCTGTACATGACATTATATCTATTGTAGATATAGTAATAATGGTATTGTTATTAAATGTACATTGATCTGTGGGAATGAATCAGTATAATACATTATATCGAATGTAGATATAGTACTAATGATATTGTTATTAAATCTACATTACATATCTAATGTAGGTATAGTACTAATGATATTGGTATTATATGTACATTGATCTGTGGGAATGAATCAGTATATTACATTATACCTTATGTAGATATAGTGCTAATGATATTGTTATTAAATGTACATTGATCTGTGGGAATGAAACAGTATATAACATTATATCGAATGTAGACATAGTGCTAATGATGTTGTTATTAAATGTACATTGATCTGTGTGTAGTAACCAGTATATTACATTATATCTAATGTAGATATGATAATAATAATATTGTTATTAATTGTATATTACATATCTAATGTAGATATAGTACTAATGATATTCGCATTAAATATACTTTGATCTGTGGGAATGAATCAGTATATTACATTATAACGAATGTAGATATAGTACTAATGATATTGTTATTAAATCTACATTACATATCTAATGTAGGTATAGTACTAATGATATTGGTATTATATGTACATTGATCTGTGGGAAGGAATCAGTATATTACATTATACCTCATGTAGATATAGTGCTAATGATATTGTTATTAAATATACTTTGATCTGTGGGAGTGAATCAGTATATTACATTATACCTCATGTAGATATAGTGCTAATGATATTGTTATTAAATGAACATTGATCTGTGGGAATGAATCAGTATATTACATTATATCGAATGTAGATATAGTACAAGTGATGGTGTTATTAAATGTACATTGATCTGTGGGAACGAATCAGTATATTACATTATATCGAATGTACATATAGTACTAATGATATTGGTATTATGTGTACACTGATCTGTTGGAATGAATCTGTACATGACATTATATCTATTGTAGATATAGTAATAATGATATTGTTATTAAATGTACATTGATCTGTGGGAATGAATCAGTATAATACATTATATCGAATGTAGATATAGTACTAATGATATTGTTATTAAATGTACATTGATCTGTGGGAATGAATCAGTGTATTACATTATACCGAATGTAGATATAGTGCTAATGATGTTGTTATTAAATGTACATTGATCTGTGTGTAGTAACCAGTATATTTCATTATATCTAATGTAGATATGATAATAATAATATTGTTATTAATTGTATATTACATATCTAATGTAGATATAGTACTAATGATATTGGCATTAAATATACTTTGATCTGTGGGAATGAATCAGTATATTACATTATATCGAATGTAGATATAGTACTAATGATATTGTTATTTAATGTACATTGATCTGTGGGAATGAATCAGTCTATTACATTATATCGAATGTAGATATAGTACCAATGATATTGTTATTAAATGTACATTGATCTGTGGGAATGAATCACTATATTACATTATATCGAATGTAGATATAGTACTAATGATATTGTTATTAAATCTACATTACATATCTAATGTAGGTATAGTACTACTGATATTGTTATTAAATGAACATTGATCTGTGGGAATGAATCAGTATATTACATTATATCGAATGTAGATATAGTACTAATGATATTGGTATTGAATGTACATTGATCTGTGGGAATGAATCAGTATATTACATTATATCGAATGTAGATATAGTACTAATGATATTGTTATTAAATCTACATTACATATCTAATGTAGGTATAGTACTAATGATATTGGTATTATATGTACATTGATCTGTGGGAATGAGTCAGTTTATTACATTATACCTCATGTAAATATAGTGCTAATGATATTGTTATTAAATGAACATTGATCTGTGGGAATGAATCAGTATATTACATTATATCGAATGTAGATATAGTACTAATGATATTGGTATTAAATATACATTGATCTGTGGGAAGGAATCCGTATATCACATTATACCTAATGTAGATATGGTAATAACGATATTGTTTTTAAATGTACATTGATCTGTGTGAATGAAGCAGTATATTACATTATATCTCAGGCAGATATTTTGCTAATGATATTGTTATTAAATGTACATTGATCTGTGGGAATGAATCAGTATATTACATTATATCGAATGTAGATATAGTGCTAATGATGTTGTTACTAAATGTACATTGATCTGTGGGTAGTAGTCAGTATATTACATTATAACTAATGTAGATATGATAATAATAATATTGTTATTAATTGTGTATTACATATCTAACGGAGATATAGTACTAATGATATTAACATTAAATGTACATTGATCTGTGGGAATGAATCAGTATATTACATTATACCTCATGTAGATATAGTGCTAATGATATTGTTATTAAATGAACATTGATCTGTGGGAATGAATCAGTATATTACATTATATCGAATGTACATATAGTACTAATGATATTGGTATTATATGTACACTGATCTGTTGGAACGAATCTGTACATGACATTATATCTATTGTGGATATAGTAATAATGATATTGTTATTAAATGTACATTGATCTGTGGGAATGAATCAGTATATAACATTATATCGAATGTAGATATAGTACTAATGATATTGTTATTAAATCTACATGACATATCTAATGTAGGTATAGTACTAATGATATTGTTATTAAATGTGCATTGATCTGTGGGAACGAATCAGTATATTACATTATATCGAATGTAGATATAGTACTAATGATATTGTTATTTAATGTACATTGATCTGTGGGAATGAATCAGTCTATTACATTATATCTAATGTAGATATGATAATAATAATATTGTTATTAATTGTATATTACATATCTAATGTAGATATAGTACTACTGATATTGGCATTAAATGTACATTGATCTGTGGGAATGAATCAGTATATTACATTATATCGAATGTAGATATAGTACTAATGATATTGTTATTAAATGTACATTACATATCTAATGTAGGTATAGTACTAATGATATTGGTATTAAATGTGCATTGATATGTGGGAATGAATCAGTCTATTACATTATATCGAATGTAGATATGATAATAATAATATTGTTATTAATTGTATATTACATATCTAATGTAGATATAGTACTAATGATATTGGCATTAAATATACTTTGATCTGTGGGAATGAATCAGTATATTACATTATATCGAATGTAGATATAGTACTAATGATATTGTTATTTAATGTACATTGATCTGTGGGAATGAATCAGTCTATTACATTATATCGAATGTAGATATAGTACCAATGATATTGTTATTAAATGTACATTGATCTGTGGGAATGAATCACTATATTACATTATATCGAATGTAGATATAGTACTAATGATATTGTTATTAAATCTACATTACATATCTAATGTAGGTATAGTACTAATGATATTGTTATTAAATGAACATTGATCTGTGGGAATGAATCAGTATATTACATTATATCGAATGTAGATATAGTACTAATGATATTGGTATTGAATGTACATTGATCTGTGGGAATGAATCAGTATATTACATTATATCGAATGTAGATATAGTACTAATGATATTGTTATTAAATCTACATTACATATCTAATGTAGGTATAGTACTAATGATATTGGTATTATATGTACATTGATCTGTGGGAATGAATCAGTTTATTACATTATACCTCATGTAGATATAGTGCTAATGATATTGTTATTAAATGAACATTGATCTGTGGGAATGAATCAGTATATTACATTATATCGAATGTAGATATAGTACTAATGATATTGGTATTAAATATACATTGATCTGTGGGAAGAAATCCGTATATCACATTATACCTAATGTAGATATGGTAATAACGATATTGTTTTTAAATGTACATTGATCTGTGGGAATGAAGCAGTATATTACATTATATCTCAGGCAGATATTTTGCTAATGATATTGTTATTAAATGTACATTGATCTGTGGGAATGAATCAGTATATTACATTATACCTAATCTAGATATAGTAATAATGATATTGTTATTAAATGTACATTGATCTGTGGTAATGAATCAGTATATTACATTATATCGAATGTACATATAGTGCTAATGATGTTGTTACTAAATGTACATTGATCTGTGGGTAGTAGTCAGTATATTACATTATAACTAATGTAGATATGATAATAATAATATTGTTATTAATTGTGTATTACATATCTAACGTAGACATAGTATTAATGATATTGACATTAAATGTACTTTGATCTGTGGGAATGAATCAGTATATTACATTATATCTAATGTAGATATATTACTAATGATATTGTTATTAAATGTACATTGATTGTGGGAATGAATCAGTATATTACATTATATCGAATGTAGATATAGTGCTAATGATGTTGTTCTTAAATGTACATTGATCTGTGGGTAGTAGTCAGTATATTATATTATATCTAATGTAGATATGGTACTAATGATATTGTTATTAAATGTACATTGATCTGTGGGAATGAATCAGTGTATTACATCATACCGAATGTAGATATAGTGCTAATGATGTTGTTATTAAATGTACATTGATCTGTGTGTAGTAACCAGTATATTTCATTATATCCAATGTAGATATGATAATAATAATATTGTTATTAATTGTATATTACATATCTAATGTAGATATAGTACTAATGATATTGGCATTAAATATACTTTGATCTGTGGGAATGAATCAGTATATTACATTATATCGAATGTAGATATAGTACTAATGATATTGTTATTTAATGTACATTGATCTGTGGGAATGAATCAGTCTATTACATTATATCGAATGTAGATATAGTACCAATGATATTGTTATTAAATGTACATTGATCTGTGGGAATGAATCACTATATTACATTATATCGAATGTACATATAGTACTAATGATATTGTTATTAAATCTACATTACATATCTAATGTAGGTATAGTACTAATGATATTGTTATTAAATGAACATTGATCTGTGGGAATGAATCAGTATATTACATTATATCGAATGTCGATATAGTACTAATGATATTGGTATTGAATGTACATTGATCTGTGGGAATGAATCAGTATATTACATTATATCGGATGTAGATATAGTACTAATGATATTGTTATTAAATCTACATTACATATCTAATGTAGGTATAGTACTAATGATATTGGTATTATATGTACATTGATCTGTGGGAATGAATCAGTTTATTACATTATACCTCATGTAGATATAGTGCTAATGATATTGTTATTAAATGAACATTGATCTGTGGGAATGAATCAGTATATTACATTATATCGAATGTAGATATAGTACTAATGATATTGGTATTAAATATACATTGATCTGTGGGAAGGAATCCGTATATCACATTATACCTAATGTAGATATGGTAATAACGATATTGTTTTTAAATGTACATTGATCTGTGTGAATGAAGCAGTATATTACATTATATCTCAGGCAGATATTTTGCTAATGATATTGTTATTAAATGTACATTGATCTGTGGGAATGAATCAGTATATTACATTATACCTAATGTAGATATAGTAATAATGATATTGTTATTAAATGTACATTGATCTGTGGGAATGAATCAGTATATTACATTATATCGAATGTAGATATAGTGCTAATGATGTTGTTACTAAATGTACATTGATCTGTGGGTAGTAGTCAGTATATTACATTATAACTAATGTAGATATGATAATAATAATATTGTTATTAATTGTGTATTACATATCTAACGTAGATATAGTACTAATGATATTAACATTAAATGTACATTGATCTGTGGGAATGAATCAGTATATTACATTATACCTCATGTAGATATAGTGCTAATGATATTGTTATTAAATGAACATTGATCTGTGGGAATGAATCAGTATATTACATTATATCGAATGTACATATAGTACTAATGATATTGGTATTATATGTACACTGATCTGTTGGAACGAATCTGTACATAACATTATATCTATTGTGGATATAGTAATAATGATATTGTTATTAAATGTACATTGATCAGTGTGTAGTAACCAGTATATTACATTATATCTAATGTAGATATGATAATAATAATATTGCTATTAATTGTATATTACATATCTAATGTAGATATAGTACTAATGATATTGGCATTAAATATACTTTGATCTGTGGGAATGAATCAGTATATTACATTATATCGAATGTACATATAGTACTAATGATATTGGTATTATATGTACATTGTTCTGTTGGAATGAATCTGTACATGACATTATATCTATTGTAGATATAGTAATAATGGTATTGTTATTAAATGTACATTGATCTGTGGGAATGAATCAGTATATTACATTATATCGAATGTAGATATAGTGCTAATGATGTTGTTATTAAATGTACATTGATCTGTGTGTAGTAACCAGTATATTTCATTATATCTAATGTAGATATGATAATAATAATATTGTTATTAATTGTATATTACATATCTAATGTAGATATAGTACTAATGATATTGGCATTAAATATACTTTGATCTGTGGGAATGAATCAGTATATTACATTATATCGAATGTAGGTATAGTACTACTGATATTGTTATTAAATGAACATTGATCTGTGGGAATGAATCAGTATATTACATTATATCGAATGTAGATATAGTACTAATGATATTGGTATTGAATGTACATTGATCTGTGGGAATGAATCAGTATATTACATTATATCGAATGTAGATATAGTACTAATGATATTGTTATTAAATCTACATTACATATCTAATGTAGGTATAGTACTAATGATATTGGTATTATATGTACATTGATCTGTGGGAATGAATCAGTTTATTACATTATACCTCATGTAGATATAGTGCTAATGATATTGTTATTAAATGAACATTGATCTGTGGGAATGAATCAGTATATTACATTATATCGAATGTAGATATAGTACTAATGATATTGGTATTAAATATACATTGATCTGTGGGAAGGAATCCGTATATCACATTATACCTAATGTAGATATGGTAATAACGATATTGTTTTTAAATGTACATTGATCTGTGTGAATGAAGCAGTATATTACATTATATCTCAGGCAGATATTTTGCTAATGATATTGTTATTAAATGTACATTGATCTGTGGGAATGAATCAGTATATTACATTATATCGAATGTAGATATAGTGCTAATGATGTTGTTACTAAATGTACATTGATCTGTGGGTAGTAGTCAGTATATTACATTATAACTAATGTAGATATGATAATAATAATATTGTTATTAATTGTGTATTACATATCTAACGGAGATATAGTACTAATGATATTAACATTAAATGTACATTGATCTGTGGGAATGAATCAGTATATTACATTATACCTCATGTAGATATAGTGCTAATGATATTGTTATTAAATGAACATTGATCTGTGGGAATGAATCAGTATATTACATTATATCGAATGTACATATAGTACTAATGATATTGGTATTATATGTACACTGATCTGTTGGAACGAATCTGTACATGACATTATATCTATTGTGGATATAGTAATAATGATATTGTTATTAAATGTACATTGATCTGTGGGAATGAATCAGTATATAACATTATATCGAATGTAGATATAGTACTAATGATATTGTTATTAAATCTACATGACATATCTAATGTAGGTATAGTACTAATGATATTGTTATTAAATGTGCATTGATCTGTGGGAACGAATCAGTATATTACATTATATCGAATGTAGATATAGTACTAATGATATTGTTATTTAATGTACATTGATCTGTGGGAATGAATCAGTCTATTACATTATATCTAATGTAGATATGATAATAATAATATTGTTATTAATTGTATATTACATATCTAATGTAGATATAGTACTACTGATATTGGCATTAAATGTACATTGATCTGTGGGAATGAATCAGTATATTACATTATATCGAATGTAGATATAGTACTAATGATATTGTTATTAAATGTACATTACATATCTAATGTAGGTATAGTACTAATGATATTGGTATTAAATGTGCATTGATATGTGGGAATGAATCAGTCTATTACATTATATCGAATGTAGATATGATAATAATAATATTGTTATTAATTGTATATTACATATCTAATGTAGATATAGTACTAATGATATTGGCATTAAATATACTTTGATCTGTGGGAATGAATCAGTATATTACATTATATCGAATGTAGATATAGTACTAATGATATTGTTATTTAATGTACATTGATCTGTGGGAATGAATCAGTCTATTACATTATATCGAATGTAGATATAGTACCAATGATATTGTTATTAAATGTACATTGATCTGTGGGAATGAATCACTATATTACATTATATCGAATGTAGATATAGTACTAATGATATTGTTATTAAATCTACATTACATATCTAATGTAGGTATAGTACTAATGATATTGTTATTAAATGAACATTGATCTGTGGGAATGAATCAGTATATTACATTATATCGAATGTAGATTTAGTACTAATGATATTGGTATTGAATGTACATTGATCTGTGGGAATGAATCAGTATATTACATTATATCGAATGTAGATATAGTACTAATGATATTGTTATTAAATCTACATTACCTATCTAATGTAGGTATAGTACTAATGATATTGGTATTATATGTACATTGATCTGTGGGAATGAATCAGTTTATTACATTATACCTCATGTAGATATAGTGCTAATGATATTGTTATTAAATGAACATTGATCTGTGGGAATGAATCAGTATATTACATTATATCGAATGTAGATATAGTACTAATGATATTGGTATTAAGTATACATTGATCTGTGGGAAGGAATCCGTATATCACATTATACCTAATGTAGATATGGTAATAACGATATTGTTTTTAAATGTACATTGATCTGTGGGAATGAAGCAGTATATTACATTATATCTCAGGCAGATATTTTGCTAATGATATTGTTATTAAATGTACATTGATCTGTGGGAATGAATCAGTATATTACATTATACCTAATCTAGATATAGTAATAATGATATTGTTATTAAATGTACATTGATCTGTGGTAATGAATCAGTATATTACATTATATCTAATGTAGATATAGTACCAATGGTATTGTTATTAAGTGTACATTGATCTGTGGGAATGAATAAGTATATTACATTATATCTAATGTAGATATGATAATAATAATATTGTTATTAATTGTATATTACATATCTAATGTAGATATAGTACTAATGATATTGGCATTAAATATACTTTGATCTGTGGGAATGAATCAGTATATTACATTATATCGAATGTAGATATAGTACCAATGATATTGTTATTAAGTGTACATTGATCTGTGTGAATGAATAAGTATATTACATTATATCGAATGTAGATATAGTGCTAATGATGTTGTTCTTAAATGTACATTGATCTGTGGGTAGTAGTCAGTATATTATATTATATCTAATGTAGATATGGTACTAATGATATTGTTATTAAATGTACATTGATCTGTGGGAATGAATCAGTGTATTACATCATACCGAATGTAGATATAGTGCTAATGATGTTGTTATTAAATGTACATTGATCTGTGTGTAGTAACCAGTATATTTCATTATATCTAATGTAGATATGATAATAATAATATTGTTATTAATTGTATATTACATATCTAATGTAGATATAGTACTAATGATATTGGCATTAAATATACTTTGATCTGTGGGAATGAATCAGTATATTACATTATATCGAATGTAGATATAGTACTAATGATATTGTTATTTAATGTACATTGATCTGTGGGAATGAATCAGTCTATTACATTATATCGAATGTAGATATAGTACCAATGATATTGTTATTAAATGTACATTGATCTGTGGGAATGAATCACTATATTACATTATATCGAATGTACATATAGTACTAATGATATTGTTATTAAATCTACATTACATATCTAATGTAGGTATAGTACTAATGATATTGTTATTAAATGAACATTGATCTGTGGGAATGAATCAGTATATTACATTATATCGAATGTCGATATAGTACTAATGATATTGGTATTGAATGTACATTGATCTGTGGGAATGAATCAGTATATTACATTATATCGGATGTAGATATAGTACTAATGATATTGTTATTAAATCTACATTACATATCTAATGTAGGTATAGTACTAATGATATTGGTATTATATGTACATTGATCTGTGGGAATGAATCAGTTTATTACATTATACCTCATGTAGATATAGTGCTAATGATATTGTTATTAAATGAACATTGATCTGTGGGAATGAATCAGTATATTACATTATATCGAATGTAGATATAGTACTAATGATATTGGTATTAAATATACATTGATCTGTGGGAAGGAATCCGTATATCACATTATACCTAATGTAGATATGGTAATAACGATATTGTTTTTAAATGTACATTGATCTGTGTGAATGAAGCAGTATATTACATTATATCTCAGGCAGATATTTTGCTAATGATATTGTTATTAAATGTACATTGATCTGTGGGAATGAATCAGTATATTACATTATACCTAATGTAGATATAGTAATAATGATATTGTTATTAAATGTACATTGATCTGTGGGAATGAATCAGTATATTACATTATATCGAATGTAGATATAGTGCTAATGATGTTGTTACTAAATGTACATTGATCTGTGGGTAGTAGTCAGTATATTACATTATAACTAATGTAGATATGATAATAATAATATTGTTATTAATTGTGTATTACATATCTAACGTAGATATAGTACTAATGATATTAACATTAAATGTACATTGATCTGTGGGAATGAATCAGTATATTACATTATACCTCATGTAGATATAGTGCTAATGATATTGTTATTAAATGAACATTGATCTGTGGGAATGAATCAGTATATTACATTATATCGAATGTACATATAGTACTAATGATATTGGTATTATATGTACACTGATCTGTTGGAACGAATCTGTACATAACATTATATCTATTGTGGATATAGTAATAATGATATTGTTATTAAATGTACATTGATCAGTGTGTAGTAACCAGTATATTACATTATATCTAATGTAGATATGATAATAATAATATTGCTATTAATTGTATATTACATATCTAATGTAGATATAGTACTAATGATATTGGCATTAAATATACTTTGATCTGTGGGAATGAATCAGTATATTACATTATATCGAATGTACATATAGTACTAATGATATTGGTATTATATGTACATTGTTCTGTTGGAATGAATCTGTACATGACATTATATCTATTGTAGATATAGTAATAATGGTATTGTTATTAAATGTACATTGATCTGTGGGAATGAATCAGTATATTACATTATATCGAATGTAGATATAGTGCTAATGATGTTGTTATTAAATGTACATTGATCTGTGTGTAGTAACCAGTATATTTCATTATATCTAATGTAGATATGATAATAATAATATTGTTATTAATTGTATATTACATATCTAATGTAGATATAGTACTAATGATATTGGCATTAAATATACTTTGATCTGTGGGAATGAATCAGTATATTACATTATATCGAATGTAGATATAGTACTAATGATATTGTTATTTAATGTACATTGATCTGTGGGAATGAATCAGTCTATTACATTATATCGAATGTAGATATAGTACCAATGATATTGTTATTAAATGTACATTGATCTGTGGGAATGAATCACTATATTACATTCTATCGAATGTAGATATAGTACTAATGATATTGTTATTAAATCTACATTACATATCTAATGTAGGTATAGTATTAATGATATTGTTATTAAATGAACATTGATCTGTGGGAATGAATCAGTATATTACATTATATCGAATGTAGATATAGTACTAATGATATTGGTATTAAATATACATTGATCTGTGGGAATGAATCACTATATTACATTCTATCGAATGTAGATATAGTACTAATGATATTGTTATTAAATCTACATTACATATCTAATGTAGGTATAGTACTAATGATATTGTTATTAAATGAACATTGATCTGTGGGAATGAATCAGTATATTACATTATATCGAATGTAGAAATAGTACTAATGATATTGGTATTAAATGTACATTGATCTGTGGGAAGGAATCCGTATATTACATTATACCTAATGTAGATATGGTAATAACGATATTGCTTTTAAATGTACATTGATCTGTGTGAATGAAGCAGTATATTACATTATATCTCAGGCAGATATTTTGCTAATGATATTGTTATTAAATGTACATTGATCTGTGGGAATGAATCAGTATATTACATTATACCTAATGTAGATATAGTAATAATGATATTGTTATCAAATGTACATTGGTCTGTGGAATGAATCAGTATATTACATTATATCGAATGTAGATATAGTGCTAATGATGTTGTTACTAAATGTACATTGATCTGTGGGTAGTAGTCAGTATATTACATTATAACTAATGTAGATATGATAATAATAATATTGTTATTAATTGTGTATTACATATCTAACGTAGATATAGTACTAATGATATTGACATTAAATGTACTTTGATCTGTGGGAATGAATCAGTATATTACATTATATCTAATGTAGATATATTACTAATGATATTGTTATTAAATGTACATTGATCTGTGGGAATGAATCAGTATATTACATTATATCGAATGTAGATATAGTACAAGTGATGGTGTTATTAAATGTACATTGATCTGTGGGTAGTAATCAGTATATTACATTATATCTAATGTAGATATAGTACCAATGGTATTGTTATTAAGTGTACATTGATCTGTGGGAATGAATAAGTGTATTACATTATATCTAATGTAGATATGATAATAATAATATTGTTATTAATTGTATATTACATATCTAATGTAGATATAGTACTAATGATATTGGCATTAAATATACTTTGATCTGTGGGAATGAATCAGTATATTACATTATATCGAATGTAGATATAGTACCAATGATATTGTTATTAAGTGTACATTGATCTGTGTGAATGAATAAGTATATTACATTATATCGAATGTAGATATAGTGCTAATGATGTTGTTCTTAAATGTACATTGATCTGTGGGTAGTAACCAGTATATTTCATTATATCTAATGTAGATATGATAATAATAATATTGTTATTAATTGTATATTACATATCTAATGTAGATATAGTACTAATGATATTGGCATTAAATATACTTTGATCTGTGGGAATGAATCAGTATATTACATTATATCGAATGTAGATATAGTACTAATGATATTGTTATTTAATGTACATTGATCTGTGGGAATGAATCAGTCCATTACATTATATCGAATGTAGATATAGTACCAATGATATTGTTATTAAATGTACATTGATCTGTGGGAATGAATCACTATATTACATTATATCGAATGTAGATATAGTACTAATGATATTGTTATTAAATCTACATTACATATCTAATGTAGGTATAGTACTAATGATATTGTTATTAAATGAACATTGATCTGTGGGAATGAATCAGTATATTACATTATATCTAATGTAGATATATTACTAATGATATTGTTATTAAATGTACATTGATCTGTGGGAATGAATCAGTATATTACATTATATCGAATGTAGATATAGTACAAGTGATGGTGTTATTAAATGTACATTGATCTGTGGGTAGTAATCAGTATATTACATTATATCTAATGTAGATATAGTACCAATGGTATTGTTATTAAGTGTACATTGATCTGTGGGAATGAATAAGTGTATTACATTATATCTAATGTAGATATGATAATAATAATATTGTTATTAATTGTATATTACATATCTAATGTAGATATAGTACTAATGATATTGGCATTAAATATACTTTGATCTGTGGGAATGAATCAGTATATTACATTATATCGAATGTAGATATAGTACCAATGATATTGTTATTAAGTGTACATTGATCTGTGTGAATGAATAAGTATATTACATTATATCGAATGTAGATATAGTGCTAATGATGTTGTTCTTAAATGTACATTGATCTGTGGGTAGTAACCAGTATATTTCATTATATCTAATGTAGATATGATAATAATAATATTGTTATTAATTGTATATTACATATCTAATGTAGATATAGTACTAATGATATTGGCATTAAATATACTTTGATCTGTGGGAATGAATCAGTATATTACATTATATCGAATGTAGATATAGTACTAATGATATTGTTATTTAATGTACATTGATCTGTGGGAATGAATCAGTCTATTACATTATATCGAATGTAGATATAGTACCAATGATATTGTTATTAAATGTACATTGATCTGTGGGAATGAATCACTATATTACATTATATCGAATGTAGATATAGTACTAATGATATTGTTATTAAATCTACATTACATATCTAATGTAGGTATAGTACTAATGATATTGTTATTAAATGAACATTGATCTGTGGGAATGAATCAGTATATTACATTATATCGAATGTAGATATAGTACTAATGATATTGGTATTGAATGTACATTGATCTGTGGGAATGAATCAGTATATTACATTATATCGAATGTAGATATAGTACTAATGATATTGTTATTAAATCTACATTACATATCTAATGTAGGTATAGTACTAATGATATTGGTATTATATGTACATTGATCTGTGGGAATGAATCAGTTTATTACATTATACCTCATGTAGATATAGTGCTAATGATATTGTTATTAAATGAACATTGATCTGTGGGAATGAATCAGTATATTACATTATATCGAATGTAGATATAGTACTAATGATATTGGTATTAAATATACATTGATCTGTGGGAAGGAATCCGTATATCACATTATACCTAATGTAGATATGGTAATAACGATATTGTTTTTAAATGTACATTGATCTGTGTGAATGAAGCAGTATATTACATTATATCTCAGGCAGATATTTTGCTAATGATATTGTTATTAAATGTACATTGATCTGTGGGAATGAATCAGTATATTACATTATACCTAATGTAGATATAGTAATAATGATATTGTTATTAAATGTACATTGATCTGTGGGAATGAATCAGTATATTACATTATATCGAATGTAGATATAGTGCTAATGATGTTGTTACTAAATGTACATTGATCTGTGGGTAGTAGTCAGTATATTACATTATAACTAATGTAGATATGATAATAATAATATTGTTATTAATTGTGTATTACATATCTAACGTAGATATAGTACTAATGATATTAACATTAAATGTACATTGATCTGTGGGAATGAATCAGTATATTACATTATACCTCATGTAGATATAGTGCTAATGATATTGTTATTAAATGAACATTGATCTGTGGGAATGAATCAGTATATTACATTATATCGAATGTACATATAGTACTAATGATATTGGTATTATATGTACACTGATCTGTTGGAACGAATCTGTACATAACATTATATCTATTGTGGATATAGTAATAATGATATTGTTATTAAATGTACATTGATCAGTGTGTAGTAACCAGTATATTACATTATATCTAATGTAGATATGATAATAATAATATTGCTATTAATTGTATATTACATATCTAATGTAGATATAGTACTAATGATATTGGCATTAAATATACTTTGATCTGTGGGAATGAATCAGTATATTACATTATATCGAATGTACATATAGTACTAATGATATTGGTATTATATGTACATTGTTCTGTTGGAATGAATCTGTACATGACATTATATCTATTGTAGATATAGTAATAATGGTATTGTTATTAAATGTACATTGATCTGTGGGAATGAATCAGTATATTACATTATATCGAATGTAGATATAGTGCTAATGATGTTGTTACTAAATGTACATTGATCTGTGGGTAGTAGTCAGTATATTACATTATAACTAATGTAGATATGATAATAATAATATTGTTATTAATTGTGTATTACATATCTAACGTAGATATAGTACTAATGATATTGACATTAAATGTACTTTGATCTGTGGGAATGAATCAGTATATTACATTATATCTAATGTAGATATATTACTAATGATATTGTTATTAAATGTACATTGATCTGTGGGAATGAATCAGTATATTACATTATATCGAATGTAGATATAGTACAAGTGATGGTGTTATTAAATGTACATTGATCTGTGGGTAGTAATCAGTATATTACATTATATCTAATGTAGATATAGTACCAATGGTATTGTTATTAAGTGTACATTGATCTGTGGGAATGAATAAGTGTATTACATTATATCTAATGTAGATATGATAATAATAATATTGTTATTAATTGTATATTACATATCTAATGTAGATATAGTACTAATGATATTGGCATTAAATATACTTTGATCTGTGGGAATGAATCAGTATATTACATTATATCGAATGTAGATATAGTACCAATGATATTGTTATTAAGTGTACATTGATCTGTGTGAATGAATAAGTATATTACATTATATCGAATGTAGATATAGTGCTAATGATGTTGTTCTTAAATGTACATTGATCTGTGGGTAGTAACCAGTATATTTCATTATATCTAATGTAGATATGATAATAATAATATTGTTATTAATTGTATATTACATATCTAATGTAGATATAGTACTAATGATATTGGCATTAAATATACTTTGATCTGTGGGAATGAATCAGTATATTACATTATATCGAATGTAGATATAGTACTAATGATATTGTTATTTAATGTACATTGATCTGTGGGAATGAATCAGTCTATTACATTATATCGAATGTAGATATAGTACCAATGATATTGTTATTAAATGTACATTGATCTGTGGGAATGAATCACTATATTACATTATATCGAATGTAGATATAGTACTAATGATATTGTTATTAAATCTACATTACATATCTAATGTAGGTATAGTACTAATGATATTGTTATTAAATGAACATTGATCTGTGGGAATGAATCAGTATATTACATTATATCTAATGTAGATATATTACTAATGATATTGTTATTAAATGTACATTGATCTGTGGGAATGAATCAGTATATTACATTATATCGAATGTAGATATAGTGCTAATGATGTTGTTATTAAATGTACATTGATCTGTGGGAATGAATCAGTATATTACATTATACCTAATGTAGATATAGTAATAATGATATTGTTATTAAATGTACATTGATCTGTGGGAATGAATCAGTCTATTACATTATATCTAATGTAGTTATGGTAATAATAATATTGTTATTAATTGCACATTACATATCTAATGTAGATATAGTACTAATGATATTGGTATTAAATGTACATTGATCTGTGGGAATGAATTAGTATATTACATTATATCGAATGTAGATATAGTACTACTGATATTGGTGTTATATGTACATTGATCTGTTGGAATGAATCTATACATGACATTATATCTATTGTAGATATAGTAATAATGATATTGTTATTAAATGTACATTGATCTGTGGGAATGAATCAGTATATTACATTATATCGAATGTAGATATAGTACTAATGATATTGTTATTAAATGTACATTACATATCTAATGTAGGTATAGTACTAATGATATTGGTATTAAATGTGCATTGATATGTGGGAATGAATCAGTCTATTACATTATATCGAATGTAGATATGATAATAATAATATTGTTATTAATTGTATATTACATATCTAATGTAGATATAGTACTAATGATATTGGCATTAAATATACTTTGATCTGTGGGAATGAATCAGTATATTACATTATATCGAATGTAGATATAGTACTAATGATATTGTTATTAAATCTACATTACATATCTAATGTAGGTATAGTACTAATGATATTGGTATTATATGTACATTAATCTGTGGGAATGAATCAATATATTACATTATATCGAATGTAAATATAGTACTAATGATATTATTATTAAATGTACATTGATCTGTGGGAATGAATCAGTATATTACATTATACCTAATGTAGATATATAATAATGATATTGTTATTAAATGTACATTGATCTGTGGGAATGAATCAGTATATTACATTATATCGAATGTAGATATAGTGCTAATGATGTTGTTACTAAATGTACATTGATCTGTGGGTAGTAGTCAGTGTATTACATTATAACTAATGTAGATATGATAATAATAATATTGCTATTAATTGTGTATTACATTTCTAACGTAGATATAGTACTATTGATATTGACATTAAATGTACTTTGATCTGTGGGAATGAATCAGTATATTACATTATATCTAATGTAGATATATTACTAATGATATTGTTATTAAATGTACATTGATCTGTGGGAATGAATCAGTATATTACATTATTTCGAATGTAGATATAGTACCAATGATATTCTTATTAAATGTACATTGATCTGTGGGAATGAATCAGTATATTACATTATATCGAATGTAGATATAGTACAAGTGCTGGTGTTATTAAATGCACATTGCTCTGTGGGTAGTAATCAGTATATTACATTATATCTAATGTAGATATGATAATAATAATATTGTTATTAATTGTATATTACATATCTAATGTAGATATAGTACTAATGATATTAACATTAAATGTACATTGATCTGTGGGAATGAATCAGTATATCACATTATACCTCATGTAGATATAGTGCTAATGATATTGTTATTAAATGAACATTGATCTGTGGGAATGAATCAGTATATTACATTATATCGAATGTAGATATAGTCCCAATGATATTGTTATTAAGTGTACATTGATCTGTGGGAACGAATCAGTATATTACATTATATCGAATGTACATATAGTACTAATGATATTGGTATTATATGTACATTGTTCTGTTGGAATGAATCTGTTCATGACATTATATCTATTGTAGATATAGTAATAATGGTATTGTTATTAAATGTACATTGATCTGTGGGAATGAATCAGTATAATACATTATATCGCATGTAGATATAGTACTAATGATATTGTTATTAAATCTACATTACATATCTAATGTAGGTATGGTACTAATGATATTGTTATTAAATGAACATTGATCTGTGGGAATGAATCAGTATATTACATTATATCGAATGTAGATATAGTACTAATGATATTGGTATTAAATGTACATTGATCTGTGGGAAGGAATCCGTATATCACATTATACCTAATGTAGATATGGTAATAACGATATTGTTTTTAAATGTACATTGATCTGTGTGAATGAAGCAGTATATTACATTATATCTCAGGCAGATATTTTGCTAATGATATTGTTATTAAATGAACATTGATCTGTGGGAATGAATCAGTATATTACATTATACCTAATGTAGATATAGTAATAATGATATTGTTATTAAATGTACATTGATCTGTGGGAATGAATCAGTATATTACATTATACCTCATGTAGATATAGTGCTAATGATATTGTTATTATATGAACATTGATCTGTGGGAATGAATCAGTATATTACATTATGTCGAATGTAGATATAGTACTAATGATATTGTTATTAAATCTACATTACATATCTAATGTAGGTATAGTACTAATGATATTGTTATTAAATGTGCATTGATCTGTGGGAACGAATCAGTATATTACATTATATCTAATGTAGATATATTTCTAATGATATTGTTATTAAATGTACATTGATCTGTGGGAATGAATCAGTATATTACATTATATCGAATGTAGATATAGTACCAATGATATTGTTATTAAATGTACATTGATCTGTGGGAATGAACCAGCATATTACATTATATCGAATGTAGATATAGTACAAGTGATGGTGTTATTAAATGTACATTGATCTGTGGGTAGTAATCAGTATATTACATTATATCTAATGTAGATATGATAATAATAATATTGTTATTAATTGTATATTACATATCTAATGTAGATATAGTACTAATGATATTAACATTAAATGTACATTGATCTGTGGGAATGAATCAGTATATTACATTATACCTCATGTAGATATAGTGCTAATGATATTGTTATTAAATGAACATTGATCTGTGGGAATGAATCAGTATATTACATTATATCGAATGTAGATATAGTCCCAATGATATTGTTATTAAGTGTACATTGATCTGTGGGAATGAATCAGTATATTACATTATATCGAATGTACATATAGTACTAATGATATTGGTATTATATGTACATTGTTCTGTTGGAATGAATCTGTACATGACATTATATCTATTGTAGATATAGTAATAATGGTATTGTTATTAAATGTACATTGATCTGTGGAAATGAATCAGTATAATACATTATATCGCATGTAGATATAGTACTAATGATATTGTTATTAAATCTACATTACATATCTAATGTAGGTATAGTGCTAGTGATATTGTTATTAAATGAACATTGATCTGTGGGAATGAATCAGTATATTACATTATATCGAATGTAGATATAGTACTAATGATATTGGTATTAAATGTACATTGATCTATGGGAAGGAATCCGTATATCACATTATACCTAATGTAGATATGGTAATAACGATATTGTTTTCAAATGTACATTGATCTGTGTGAATGAAGCAGTATATTACATTATATCTCAGGCAGATATTTTGCTAATGATATTGTTATTAAATGTTCATTGATCTGTGGGAATGAATCAGTATATTACATTATACCTAATGTAGATATAGTAATAATGATATTGTTATTAAATGTACATTGATCTGTGGGAATGAATCAGTATATTACATTATATCGAATGTAGATATAGTGCTAATGATGTTGTTATTGAATGTACATTGATCTGTGGGAATGAATCAGTATATTACATTATACCTAATGTAGATATAGTAATAATGATATTGTTATTAAATGTACATTGATCTGTGGGAATGAAGCAGTATATTACATTATATCTGAGGCAGATATTTTGCTAATGATATTGTTATTAAATGTACATTGATCTGTGGGAATGAATCAGTATATTACATTATACCTAATCTAGATATAGTAATAATGATCTTGTTATTAAATGTACATTGATCTGTGGTAATGAATCAGTATATTACATTATATCGAATGTAGATATAGTGCTAATGATGTTGTTACTAAATGTACATTGATCTGTGGGTAGTAGTCAGTATATTACATTATAACTAATGTAGATATGATAATAATAATATTGTTATTAATTGTGTATTACATATCTAACGTAGACATAGTATTAATGATATTGACATTAAATGTACTTTGATCTGTGGGAATGAATCAGTATATTACATTATATCTAATGTAGATATATTACTAATGATATTGTTATTAAATGTACATTGATTGTGGGAATGAATCAGTATATTACATTATATCGAATGTAGATATAGTACAAGTGACGGTGTTATTAAATGTACATTGATCTGTGGGTAGTAATCAGTATATTACATTATATCTAATGTAGATATAGTACCAATGGTATTGTTATTAAGTGTACATTGATCTGTGGGAATGAATAAGTATATTACATTATATCTAATGTAGATATGATAATAATAATATTGTTATTAATTGTATATTACATATCTAATGTAGATATAGTACTAATGATATTGGCATTAAATATACTTTGATCTGTGGGAATGAATCAGTATATTACATTATATCGAATGTAGATATAGTACCAATGATATTGTTATTAAGTGTACATTGATCTGTGTGAATGAATAAGTATATTACATTATATCGAATGTAGATATAGTGCTAATGATGTTGTTCTTAAATGTACATTGATCTGTGGGTAGTAGTCAGTATATTATATTATATCTAATGTAGATATGGTACTAATGATATTGTTATTAAATGTACATTGATCTGTGGGAATGAATCAGTGTATTACATTATACCGAATGTAGATATAGTGCTAATGATGTTGTTATTAAATGTACATTGATCTGTGTGTAGTAACCAGTATATTTCATTATATCTAATGTAGATATGATAATAATAATATTGTTATTAATTGTATATTACATATCTAATGTAGATATAGTACTAATGATATTAACATTAAATGTACATTGATCTGTGGGAATGAATCAGTATATCACATTATACCTCATGTAGATATAGTGCTAATGATATTGTTATTAAATGAACATTGATCTGTGGGAATGAATCAGTATATTACATTATATCGAATGTAGATATAGTGCTAATGATGTTGTTCTTAAATGTACATTGATCTGTGGGTAGTAGTCAGTATATTATATTATATCTAATGTAGATATGGTACTAATGATATTGTTATTAAATGTACATTGATCTGTGGGAATGAATCAGTGTATTACATCATACCGAATGTAGATATAGTGCTAATGATGTTGTTATTAAATGTACATTGATCTGTGTGTAGTAACCAGTATATTTCATTATATCTAATGTAGATATGATAATAATAATATTGTTATTAATTGTATATTACATATCTAATGTAGATATAGTACTAATGATATTGGCATTAAATATACTTTGATCTGTGGGAATGAATCAGTATATTACATTATATCGAATGTAGATATAGTACTAATGATATTGTTATTTAATGTACATTGATCTGTGGGAATGAATCAGTCTATTACATTATATCGAATGTAGATATAGTACCAATGATATTGTTATTAAATGTACATTGATCTGTGGGAATGAATCACTATATTACATTATATCGAATGTACATATAGTACTAATGATATTGTTATTAAATCTACATTACATATCTAATGTAGGTATAGTACTAATGATATTGTTATTAAATGAACATTGATCTGTGGGAATGAATCAGTATATTACATTATATCGAATGTCGATATAGTACTAATGATATTGGTATTGAATGTACATTGATCTGTGGGAATGAATCAGTATATTACATTATATCGGATGTAGATATAGTACTAATGATATTGTTATTAAATCTACATTACATATCTAATGTAGGTATAGTACTAATGATATTGGTATTATATGTACATTGATCTGTGGGAATGAATCAGTTTATTACATTATACCTCATGTAGATATAGTGCTAATGATATTGTTATTAAATGAACATTGATCTGTGGGAATGAATCAGTATATTACATTATATCGAATGTAGATATAGTACTAATGATATTGGTATTAAATATACATTGATCTGTGGGAAGGAATCCGTATATCACATTATACCTAATGTAGATATGGTAATAACGATATTGTTTTTAAATGTACATTGATCTGTGTGAATGAAGCAGTATATTACATTATATCTCAGGCAGATATTTTGCTAATGATATTGTTATTAAATGTACATTGATCTGTGGGAATGAATCAGTATATTACATTATACCTAATGTAGATATAGTAATAATGATATTGTTATTAAATGTACATTGATCTGTGGGAATGAATCAGTATATTACATTATATCGAATGTAGATATAGTGCTAATGATGTTGTTACTAAATGTACATTGATCTGTGGGTAGTAGTCAGTATATTACATTATAACTAATGTAGATATGATAATAATAATATTGTTATTAATTGTGTATTACATATCTAACGTAGATATAGTACTAATGATATTAACATTAAATGTACATTGATCTGTGGGAATGAATCAGTATATTACATTATACCTCATGTAGATATAGTGCTAATGATATTGTTATTAAATGAACATTGATCTGTGGGAATGAATCAGTATATTACATTATATCGAATGTACATATAGTACTAATGATATTGGTATTATATGTACACTGATCTGTTGGAACGAATCTGTACATAACATTATATCTATTGTGGATATAGTAATAATGATATTGTTATTAAATGTACATTGATCAGTGTGTAGTAACCAGTATATTACATTATATCTAATGTAGATATGATAATAATAATATTGCTATTAATTGTATATTACATATCTAATGTAGATATAGTACTAATGATATTGGCATTAAATATACTTTGATCTGTGGGAATGAATCAGTATATTACATTATATCGAATGTACATATAGTACTAATGATATTGGTATTATATGTACATTGTTCTGTTGGAATGAATCTGTACATGACATTATATCTATTGTAGATATAGTAATAATGGTATTGTTATTAAATGTACATTGATCTGTGGGAATGAATCAGTATATTACATTATATCGAATGTAGATATAGTGCTAATGATGTTGTTATTAAATGTACATTGATCTGTGTGTAGTAACCAGTATATTTCATTATATCTAATGTAGATATGATAATAATAATATTGTTATTAATTGTATATTACATATCTAATGTAGATATAGTACTAATGATATTGGCATTAAATATACTTTGATCTGTGGGAATGAATCAGTATATTACATTATATCGAATGTAGATATAGTACTAATGATATTGTTATTTAATGTACATTGATCTGTGGGAATGAATCAGTCTATTACATTATATCGAATGTAGATATAGTACCAATGATATTGTTATTAAATGTACATTGATCTGTGGGAATGAATCACTATATTACATTCTATCGAATGTAGATATAGTACTAATGATATTGTTATTAAATCTACATTACATATCTAATGTAGGTATAGTATTAATGATATTGTTATTAAATGAACATTGATCTGTGGGAATGAATCAGTATATTACATTATATCGAATGTAGATATAGTACTAATGATATTGGTATTAAATATACATTGATCTGTGGGAATGAATCACTATATTACATTCTATCGAATGTAGATATAGTACTAATGATATTGTTATTAAATCTACATTACATATCTAATGTAGGTATAGTACTAATGATATTGTTATTAAATGAACATTGATCTGTGGGAATGAATCAGTATATTACATTATATCGAATGTAGAAATAGTACTAATGATATTGGTATTAAATGTACATTGATCTGTGGGAAGGAATCCGTATATTACATTATACCTAATGTAGATATGGTAATAACGATATTGCTTTTAAATGTACATTGATCTGTGTGAATGAAGCAGTATATTACATTATATCTCAGGCAGATATTTTGCTAATGATATTGTTATTAAATGTACATTGATCTGTGGGAATGAATCAGTATATTACATTATACCTAATGTAGATATAGTAATAATGATATTGTTATCAAATGTACATTGGTCTGTGGAATGAATCAGTATATTACATTATATCGAATGTAGATATAGTGCTAATGATGTTGTTACTAAATGTACATTGATCTGTGGGTAGTAGTCAGTATATTACATTATAACTAATGTAGATATGATAATAATAATATTGTTATTAATTGTGTATTACATATCTAACGTAGATATAGTACTAATGATATTGACATTAAATGTACTTTGATCTGTGGGAATGAATCAGTATATTACATTATATCTAATGTAGATATATTACTAATGATATTGTTATTAAATGTACATTGATCTGTGGGAATGAATCAGTATATTACATTATATCGAATGTAGATATAGTACAAGTGATGGTGTTATTAAATGTACATTGATCTGTGGGTAGTAATCAGTATATTACATTATATCTAATGTAGATATAGTACCAATGGTATTGTTATTAAGTGTACATTGATCTGTGGGAATGAATAAGTGTATTACATTATATCTAATGTAGATATGATAATAATAATATTGTTATTAATTGTATATTACATATCTAATGTAGATATAGTACTAATGATATTGGCATTAAATATACTTTGATCTGTGGGAATGAATCAGTATATTACATTATATCGAATGTAGATATAGTACCAATGATATTGTTATTAAGTGTACATTGATCTGTGTGAATGAATAAGTATATTACATTATATCGAATGTAGATATAGTGCTAATGATGTTGTTCTTAAATGTACATTGATCTGTGGGTAGTAACCAGTATATTTCATTATATCTAATGTAGATATGATAATAATAATATTGTTATTAATTGTATATTACATATCTAATGTAGATATAGTACTAATGATATTGGCATTAAATATACTTTGATCTGTGGGAATGAATCAGTATATTACATTATATCGAATGTAGATATAGTACTAATGATATTGTTATTTAATGTACATTGATCTGTGGGAATGAATCAGTCCATTACATTATATCGAATGTAGATATAGTACCAATGATATTGTTATTAAATGTACATTGATCTGTGGGAATGAATCACTATATTACATTATATCGAATGTAGATATAGTACTAATGATATTGTTATTAAATCTACATTACATATCTAATGTAGGTATAGTACTAATGATATTGTTATTAAATGAACATTGATCTGTGGGAATGAATCAGTATATTACATTATATCTAATGTAGATATATTACTAATGATATTGTTATTAAATGTACATTGATCTGTGGGAATGAATCAGTATATTACATTATATCGAATGTAGATATAGTACAAGTGATGGTGTTATTAAATGTACATTGATCTGTGGGTAGTAATCAGTATATTACATTATATCTAATGTAGATATAGTACCAATGGTATTGTTATTAAGTGTACATTGATCTGTGGGAATGAATAAGTGTATTACATTATATCTAATGTAGATATGATAATAATAATATTGTTATTAATTGTATATTACATATCTAATGTAGATATAGTACTAATGATATTGGCATTAAATATACTTTGATCTGTGGGAATGAATCAGTATATTACATTATATCGAATGTAGATATAGTACCAATGATATTGTTATTAAGTGTACATTGATCTGTGTGAATGAATAAGTATATTACATTATATCGAATGTAGATATAGTGCTAATGATGTTGTTCTTAAATGTACATTGATCTGTGGGTAGTAACCAGTATATTTCATTATATCTAATGTAGATATGATAATAATAATATTGTTATTAATTGTATATTACATATCTAATGTAGATATAGTACTAATGATATTGGCATTAAATATACTTTGATCTGTGGGAATGAATCAGTATATTACATTATATCGAATGTAGATATAGTACTAATGATATTGTTATTTAATGTACATTGATCTGTGGGAATGAATCAGTCTATTACATTATATCGAATGTAGATATAGTACCAATGATATTGTTATTAAATGTACATTGATCTGTGGGAATGAATCACTATATTACATTATATCGAATGTAGATATAGTACTAATGATATTGTTATTAAATCTACATTACATATCTAATGTAGGTATAGTACTAATGATATTGTTATTAAATGAACATTGATCTGTGGGAATGAATCAGTATATTACATTATATCGAATGTAGATATAGTACTAATGATATTGGTATTGAATGTACATTGATCTGTGGGAATGAATCAGTATATTACATTATATCGAATGTAGATATAGTACTAATGATATTGTTATTAAATCTACATTACATATCTAATGTAGGTATAGTACTAATGATATTGGTATTATATGTACATTGATCTGTGGGAATGAATCAGTTTATTACATTATACCTCATGTAGATATAGTGCTAATGATATTGTTATTAAATGAACATTGATCTGTGGGAATGAATCAGTATATTACATTATATCGAATGTAGATATAGTACTAATGATATTGGTATTAAATATACATTGATCTGTGGGAAGGAATCCGTATATCACATTATACCTAATGTAGATATGGTAATAACGATATTGTTTTTAAATGTACATTGATCTGTGTGAATGAAGCAGTATATTACATTATATCTCAGGCAGATATTTTGCTAATGATATTGTTATTAAATGTACATTGATCTGTGGGAATGAATCAGTATATTACATTATACCTAATGTAGATATAGTAATAATGATATTGTTATTAAATGTACATTGATCTGTGGGAATGAATCAGTATATTACATTATATCGAATGTAGATATAGTGCTAATGATGTTGTTACTAAATGTACATTGATCTGTGGGTAGTAGTCAGTATATTACATTATAACTAATGTAGATATGATAATAATAATATTGTTATTAATTGTGTATTACATATCTAACGTAGATATAGTACTAATGATATTAACATTAAATGTACATTGATCTGTGGGAATGAATCAGTATATTACATTATACCTCATGTAGATATAGTGCTAATGATATTGTTATTAAATGAACATTGATCTGTGGGAATGAATCAGTATATTACATTATATCGAATGTACATATAGTACTAATGATATTGGTATTATATGTACACTGATCTGTTGGAACGAATCTGTACATAACATTATATCTATTGTGGATATAGTAATAATGATATTGTTATTAAATGTACATTGATCAGTGTGTAGTAACCAGTATATTACATTATATCTAATGTAGATATGATAATAATAATATTGCTATTAATTGTATATTACATATCTAATGTAGATATAGTACTAATGATATTGGCATTAAATATACTTTGATCTGTGGGAATGAATCAGTATATTACATTATATCGAATGTACATATAGTACTAATGATATTGGTATTATATGTACATTGTTCTGTTGGAATGAATCTGTACATGACATTATATCTATTGTAGATATAGTAATAATGGTATTGTTATTAAATGTACATTGATCTGTGGGAATGAATCAGTATATTACATTATATCGAATGTAGATATAGTGCTAATGATGTTGTTACTAAATGTACATTGATCTGTGGGTAGTAGTCAGTATATTACATTATAACTAATGTAGATATGATAATAATAATATTGTTATTAATTGTGTATTACATATCTAACGTAGATATAGTACTAATGATATTGACATTAAATGTACTTTGATCTGTGGGAATGAATCAGTATATTACATTATATCTAATGTAGATATATTACTAATGATATTGTTATTAAATGTACATTGATCTGTGGGAATGAATCAGTATATTACATTATATCGAATGTAGATATAGTACAAGTGATGGTGTTATTAAATGTACATTGATCTGTGGGTAGTAATCAGTATATTACATTATATCTAATGTAGATATAGTACCAATGGTATTGTTATTAAGTGTACATTGATCTGTGGGAATGAATAAGTGTATTACATTATATCTAATGTAGATATGATAATAATAATATTGTTATTAATTGTATATTACATATCTAATGTAGATATAGTACTAATGATATTGGCATTAAATATACTTTGATCTGTGGGAATGAATCAGTATATTACATTATATCGAATGTAGATATAGTACCAATGATATTGTTATTAAGTGTACATTGATCTGTGTGAATGAATAAGTATATTACATTATATCGAATGTAGATATAGTGCTAATGATGTTGTTCTTAAATGTACATTGATCTGTGGGTAGTAACCAGTATATTTCATTATATCTAATGTAGATATGATAATAATAATATTGTTATTAATTGTATATTACATATCTAATGTAGATATAGTACTAATGATATTGGCATTAAATATACTTTGATCTGTGGGAATGAATCAGTATATTACATTATATCGAATGTAGATATAGTACTAATGATATTGTTATTTAATGTACATTGATCTGTGGGAATGAATCAGTCTATTACATTATATCGAATGTAGATATAGTACCAATGATATTGTTATTAAATGTACATTGATCTGTGGGAATGAATCACTATATTACATTATATCGAATGTAGATATAGTACTAATGATATTGTTATTAAATCTACATTACATATCTAATGTAGGTATAGTACTAATGATATTGTTATTAAATGAACATTGATCTGTGGGAATGAATCAGTATATTACATTATATCTAATGTAGATATATTACTAATGATATTGTTATTAAATGTACATTGATCTGTGGGAATGAATCAGTATATTACATTATATCGAATGTAGATATAGTGCTAATGATGTTGTTATTAAATGTACATTGATCTGTGGGAATGAATCAGTATATTACATTATACCTAATGTAGATATAGTAATAATGATATTGTTATTAAATGTACATTGATCTGTGGGAATGAATCAGTCTATTACATTATATCTAATGTAGTTATGGTAATAATAATATTGTTATTAATTGCACATTACATATCTAATGTAGATATAGTACTAATGATATTGGTATTAAATGTACATTGATCTGTGGGAATGAATTAGTATATTACATTATATCGAATGTAGATATAGTACTACTGATATTGGTGTTATATGTACATTGATCTGTTGGAATGAATCTATACATGACATTATATCTATTGTAGATATAGTAATAATGATATTGTTATTAAATGTACATTGATCTGTGGGAATGAATCAGTATATTACATTATATCGAATGTAGATATAGTACTAATGATATTGTTATTAAATGTACATTACATATCTAATGTAGGTATAGTACTAATGATATTGGTATTAAATGTGCATTGATATGTGGGAATGAATCAGTCTATTACATTATATCGAATGTAGATATGATAATAATAATATTGTTATTAATTGTATATTACATATCTAATGTAGATATAGTACTAATGATATTGGCATTAAATATACTTTGATCTGTGGGAATGAATCAGTATATTACATTATATCGAATGTAGATATAGTACTAATGATATTGTTATTAAATCTACATTACATATCTAATGTAGGTATAGTACTAATGATATTGGTATTATATGTACATTAATCTGTGGGAATGAATCAATATATTACATTATATCGAATGTAAATATAGTACTAATGATATTATTATTAAATGTACATTGATCTGTGGGAATGAATCAGTATATTACATTATACCTAATGTAGATATATAATAATGATATTGTTATTAAATGTACATTGATCTGTGGGAATGAATCAGTATATTACATTATATCGAATGTAGATATAGTGCTAATGATGTTGTTACTAAATGTACATTGATCTGTGGGTAGTAGTCAGTGTATTACATTATAACTAATGTAGATATGATAATAATAATATTGCTATTAATTGTGTATTACATTTCTAACGTAGATATAGTACTATTGATATTGACATTAAATGTACTTTGATCTGTGGGAATGAATCAGTATATTACATTATATCTAATGTAGATATATTACTAATGATATTGTTATTAAATGTACATTGATCTGTGGGAATGAATCAGTATATTACATTATTTCGAATGTAGATATAGTACCAATGATATTCTTATTAAATGTACATTGATCTGTGGGAATGAATCAGTATATTACATTATATCGAATGTAGATATAGTACAAGTGCTGGTGTTATTAAATGCACATTGCTCTGTGGGTAGTAATCAGTATATTACATTATATCTAATGTAGATATGATAATAATAATATTGTTATTAATTGTATATTACATATCTAATGTAGATATAGTACTAATGATATTAACATTAAATGTACATTGATCTGTGGGAATGAATCAGTATATCACATTATACCTCATGTAGATATAGTGCTAATGATATTGTTATTAAATGAACATTGATCTGTGGGAATGAATCAGTATATTACATTATATCGAATGTAGATATAGTCCCAATGATATTGTTATTAAGTGTACATTGATCTGTGGGAACGAATCAGTATATTACATTATATCGAATGTACATATAGTACTAATGATATTGGTATTATATGTACATTGTTCTGTTGGAATGAATCTGTTCATGACATTATATCTATTGTAGATATAGTAATAATGGTATTGTTATTAAATGTACATTGATCTGTGGGAATGAATCAGTATAATACATTATATCGCATGTAGATATAGTACTAATGATATTGTTATTAAATCTACATTACATATCTAATGTAGGTATGGTACTAATGATATTGTTATTAAATGAACATTGATCTGTGGGAATGAATCAGTATATTACATTATATCGAATGTAGATATAGTACTAATGATATTGGTATTAAATGTACATTGATCTGTGGGAAGGAATCCGTATATCACATTATACCTAATGTAGATATGGTAATAACGATATTGTTTTTAAATGTACATTGATCTGTGTGAATGAAGCAGTATATTACATTATATCTCAGGCAGATATTTTGCTAATGATATTGTTATTAAATGAACATTGATCTGTGGGAATGAATCAGTATATTACATTATACCTAATGTAGATATAGTAATAATGATATTGTTATTAAATGTACATTGATCTGTGGGAATGAATCAGTATATTACATTATACCTCATGTAGATATAGTGCTAATGATATTGTTATTATATGAACATTGATCTGTGGGAATGAATCAGTATATTACATTATGTCGAATGTAGATATAGTACTAATGATATTGTTATTAAATCTACATTACATATCTAATGTAGGTATAGTACTAATGATATTGTTATTAAATGTGCATTGATCTGTGGGAACGAATCAGTATATTACATTATATCTAATGTAGATATATTTCTAATGATATTGTTATTAAATGTACATTGATCTGTGGGAATGAATCAGTATATTACATTATATCGAATGTAGATATAGTACCAATGATATTGTTATTAAATGTACATTGATCTGTGGGAATGAACCAGCATATTACATTATATCGAATGTAGATATAGTACAAGTGATGGTGTTATTAAATGTACATTGATCTGTGGGTAGTAATCAGTATATTACATTATATCTAATGTAGATATGATAATAATAATATTGTTATTAATTGTATATTACATATCTAATGTAGATATAGTACTAATGATATTAACATTAAATGTACATTGATCTGTGGGAATGAATCAGTATATTACATTATACCTCATGTAGATATAGTGCTAATGATATTGTTATTAAATGAACATTGATCTGTGGGAATGAATCAGTATATTACATTATATCGAATGTAGATATAGTCCCAATGATATTGTTATTAAGTGTACATTGATCTGTGGGAATGAATCAGTATATTACATTATATCGAATGTACATATAGTACTAATGATATTGGTATTATATGTACATTGTTCTGTTGGAATGAATCTGTACATGACATTATATCTATTGTAGATATAGTAATAATGGTATTGTTATTAAATGTACATTGATCTGTGGAAATGAATCAGTATAATACATTATATCGCATGTAGATATAGTACTAATGATATTGTTATTAAATCTACATTACATATCTAATGTAGGTATAGTGCTAGTGATATTGTTATTAAATGAACATTGATCTGTGGGAATGAATCAGTATATTACATTATATCGAATGTAGATATAGTACTAATGATATTGGTATTAAATGTACATTGATCTATGGGAAGGAATCCGTATATCACATTATACCTAATGTAGATATGGTAATAACGATATTGTTTTCAAATGTACATTGATCTGTGTGAATGAAGCAGTATATTACATTATATCTCAGGCAGATATTTTGCTAATGATATTGTTATTAAATGTTCATTGATCTGTGGGAATGAATCAGTATATTACATTATACCTAATGTAGATATAGTAATAATGATATTGTTATTAAATGTACATTGATCTGTGGGAATGAATCAGTATATTACATTATATCGAATGTAGATATAGTGCTAATGATGTTGTTATTGAATGTACATTGATCTGTGGGAATGAATCAGTATATTACATTATACCTAATGTAGATATAGTAATAATGATATTGTTATTAAATGTACATTGATCTGTGGGAATGAAGCAGTATATTACATTATATCTGAGGCAGATATTTTGCTAATGATATTGTTATTAAATGTACATTGATCTGTGGGAATGAATCAGTATATTACATTATACCTAATCTAGATATAGTAATAATGATCTTGTTATTAAATGTACATTGATCTGTGGTAATGAATCAGTATATTACATTATATCGAATGTAGATATAGTGCTAATGATGTTGTTACTAAATGTACATTGATCTGTGGGTAGTAGTCAGTATATTACATTATAACTAATGTAGATATGATAATAATAATATTGTTATTAATTGTGTATTACATATCTAACGTAGACATAGTATTAATGATATTGACATTAAATGTACTTTGATCTGTGGGAATGAATCAGTATATTACATTATATCTAATGTAGATATATTACTAATGATATTGTTATTAAATGTACATTGATTGTGGGAATGAATCAGTATATTACATTATATCGAATGTAGATATAGTACAAGTGACGGTGTTATTAAATGTACATTGATCTGTGGGTAGTAATCAGTATATTACATTATATCTAATGTAGATATAGTACCAATGGTATTGTTATTAAGTGTACATTGATCTGTGGGAATGAATAAGTATATTACATTATATCTAATGTAGATATGATAATAATAATATTGTTATTAATTGTATATTACATATCTAATGTAGATATAGTACTAATGATATTGGCATTAAATATACTTTGATCTGTGGGAATGAATCAGTATATTACATTATATCGAATGTAGATATAGTACCAATGATATTGTTATTAAGTGTACATTGATCTGTGTGAATGAATAAGTATATTACATTATATCGAATGTAGATATAGTGCTAATGATGTTGTTCTTAAATGTACATTGATCTGTGGGTAGTAGTCAGTATATTATATTATATCTAATGTAGATATGGTACTAATGATATTGTTATTAAATGTACATTGATCTGTGGGAATGAATCAGTGTATTACATTATACCGAATGTAGATATAGTGCTAATGATGTTGTTATTAAATGTACATTGATCTGTGTGTAGTAACCAGTATATTTCATTATATCTAATGTAGATATGATAATAATAATATTGTTATTAATTGTATATTACATATCTAATGTAGATATAGTACTAATGATATTGGCATTAAATATACTTTGATCTGTGGGAATGAATCAGTATATTACATTATATCGAATGTAGATATAGTACTAATGATATTGTTATTTAATGTACATTGATCTGTGGGAATGAATCAGTCTATTACATTATATCGAATGTAGATATAGTACTAATGATATTGGTATTGAATGTACATTGATCTGTGGGAATGAATCAGTATATTACATTATATCGAATGTAGATATAGTACTAATGATATTGTTATTAAATCTACATTACATATCTAATGTAGGTATAGTACTAATGATATTGGTATTATATGTACATTGATCTGTGGGAATGAATCAGTTTATTACATTATACCTCATGTAGATATAGTGCTAATGATATTGTTATTAAATGAACATTGATCTGTGGGAATGAATCAGTATATTACATTATATCGAATGTAGATATAGTACAAGTGCTGGTGTTATTAAATGCACATTGCTCTGTGGGTAGTAATCAGTATATTACATTATATCTAATGTAGATATGATAATAATAATATTGTTATTAATTGTATATTACATATCTAATGTAGATATAGTACTAATGATATTAACATTAAATGTACATTGATCTGTGGGAATGAATCAGTATATCACATTATACCTCATGTAGATATAGTGCTAATGATATTGTTATTAAATGAACATTGATCTGTGGGAATGAATCAGTATATTACATTATATCGAATGTAGATATAGTCCCAATGATATTGTTATTAAGTGTACATTGATCTGTGGGAACGAATCAGTATATTACATTATATCGAATGTACATATAGTACTAATGATATTGGTATTATATGTACATTGTTCTGTTGGAATGAATCTGTTCATGACATTATATCTATTGTAGATATAGTAATAATGGTATTGTTATTAAATGTACATTGATCTGTGGGAATGAATCAGTATAATACATTATATCGCATGTAGATATAGTACTAATGATATTGTTATTAAATCTACATTACATATCTAATGTAGGTATGGTACTAATGATATTGTTATTAAATGAACATTGATCTGTGGGAATGTATCAGTATATTACATTATATCGAATGTAGATATAGTACTAATGATATTGGTATTAAATGTACATTGATCTGTGGGAAGGAATCCGTATATCACATTATACCTAATGTAGATATGGTAATAACGATATTGTTTTTAAATGTACATTGATCTGTGTGAATGAAGCAGTATATTACATTATATCTCAGGCAGATATTTTGCTAATGATATTGTTATTAAATGAACATTGATCTGTGGGAATGAATCAGTATATTACATTATACCTAATGTAGATATAGTAATAATGATATTGTTATTAAATGTACATTGATCTGTGGGAATGAATCAGTATATTACATTATACCTCATGTAGATATAGTGCTAATGATATTGTTATTAAATGAACATTGATCTGTGGGAATGAATCAGTATATTACATTATGTCGAATGTAGATATAGTACTAATGATATTGTTATTAAATCTACATTACATATCTAATGTAGGTATAGTACTAATGATATTGTTATTAAATGTGCATTGATCTGTGGGAACGAATCAGTATATTACATTATATCTAATGTAGATATATTTCTAATGATATTGTTATTAAATGTACATTGATCTGTGGGAATGAATCAGTATATTACATTATATCGAATGTAGATATAGTACCAATGATATTGTTATTAAATGTACATTGATCTGTGGGAATGAATCAGTATATTACATTATATCGAATGTAGATATAGTACATGTGATGGTGTTATTAAATGTACATTGATCTGTGGGTAGTAATCAGTATATTACATTATATCTAATGTAGATATGATAATAATAATATTGTTATTAATTGTATATTACATATCTAATGTAGATATAGTACTAATGATATTAACATTAAATGTACATTGATCTGTGGGAATGAATCAGTATATTACATTATACCTCATGTAGATATAGTGCTAATGATATTGTTATTAAATGAACATTGATCTGTGGGAATGAATCAGTATATTACATTATATCGAATGTAGATATAGTCCCAATGATATTGTTATTAAGTGTACATTGATCTGTGGGAATGAATCAGTATATTACATTATATCGAATGTACATATAGTACTAATGATATTGGTATTATATGTACATTGTTCTGTTGGAATGAATCTGTACATGACATTATATCTATTGTAGATATAGTAATAATAGTATTGTTATTAAATGTACATTGATCTGTGGAAATGAATCAGTATAATACATTATATCGCATGTAGATATAGTACTAATGATATTGTTATTAAATCTACATTACATATCTAATGTAGGTATAGTGCTAGTGATATTGTTATTAAATGAACATTGATCTGTGGGAATGAATCAGTATATTACATTATATCGAATGTAGATATAGTACTAATGATATTGGTATTAAATGTACATTGATCTATGGGAAGGAATCCGTATATCACATTATACCTAATGTAGATATGGTAATAACGATATTGTTTTCAAATGTACATTGATCTGTGTGAATGAAGCAGTATATTACATTATATCTCAGGCAGATATTTTGCTAATGATATTGTTATTAAATGTTCATTGATCTGTGGGAATGAATCAGTATATTACATTATACCTAATGTAGATATAGTAATAATGATATTGTTATTAAATGTACATTGATCTGTGGGAATGAATCAGTATATTACATTATATCGAATGTAGATATAGTGCTAATGATGTTGTTATTGAATGTACATTGATCTGTGGGAATGAATCAGTATATTACATTATACCTAATGTAGATATAGTAATAATGATATTGTTATTAAATGTACATTGATCTGTGGGAATGAAGCAGTATATTACATTATATCTCAGGCAGATATTTTGCTAATGATATTGTTATTAAATGTACATTGATCTGCGGGAATGAATCAGTATATTACATTATACCTAATCTAGATATAGTAATAATGATATTGTTATTAAATGTACATTGATCTGTGGTAATGAATCAGTATATTACATTATATCGAATGTAGATATAGTACTAATGATATTGTTATTTAATGTACATTGATCTGTGGGAATGAATCAGTCTATTACATTATATCGAATGTAGATATAGTACTAATGATATTGGTATTGAATGTACATTGATCTGTGGGAATGAATCAGTATATTACATTATATCGAATGTAGATATAGTACTAATGATATTGTTATTAAATCTACATTACATATCTAATGTAGGTATAGTACTAATGATATTGGTATTATATGTACATTGATCTGTGGGAATGAATCAGTTTATTACATTATACCTCATGTAGATATAGTGCTAATGATATTGTTATTAAATGAACATTGATCTGTGGGAATGAATCAGTATATTACATTATATCGAATGTAGATATAGTACTAATGATATTGGTATTAAATATACATTGATCTGTGGGAAGGAATCCGTATATCACATTATACCTAATGTAGATATGGTAATAACGATATTGTTTTTAAATGTACATTGATCTGTGTGAATGAAGCAGTATATTACATTATATCTCAGGCAGATATTTTGCTAATGATATTGTTATGAAATGTACATTGATCTGTGGGAATGAATCAGTATATTACATTATACCTAATGTAGATATAGTAATAATGATATTGTTATTAAATGTACATTGATCTGTGGGAATGAATCAGTATATTACATTATATCGAATGTAGATATAGTGCTAATGATGTTGTTACTAAATGTACATTGATCTGTGGGTAGTAGTCAGTATATTACATTATAACTAATGTAGATATGATAATAATAATATTGTTATTAATTGTGTACTACATATCTAACGTAGATATAGTACTAATGATATTAACATTAAATGTACATTGATCTGTGGGAATGAATCAGTATATTACATTATACCTCATGTAGATATAGTGCTAATGATATTGTTATTAAATGTACATTGATCTGTGTGTAGTAACCAGTATATTACATTATATCTAATGTAGATATGATAATAATAATATTGTTATTAATTGTATATTACATATCTAATGTAGATATAGTACTAATGATATTCGCATTTAATATACTTTGATCTGTGGGAATGAATCAGTATATTACATTATAACGAATGTAGATATAGTACTAATGATATTGTTATTAAATCTACATTACATATCTAATGTAGGTATAGTACTAATGATATTGGTATTATATGTACATTGATCTGTGGGAAGGAATCCGTATATTACATTATACCTAATGTAGATATGGTAATAACGATATTGTTTTTAAATGTACATTGATCTGTGTGAATGAAGCAGTATATTACATTATATCGAATTTAGATATAGTGCTAATGATGTTGTTACTAAATGTACATTGATCTGTGGGTAGTAGTCAGTATATTACATTATAACTAATGTAGATATGATAATAATAATATTGTGATTAATTGTATATTACATATCTAATGTAGATATAGTACTAATGATATTGGCATTAAATATACTTTAATCTGTGGGAATGAATCAGTATATTACATTATACCTCATGTAGATATAGTGCTAATGATATTGTTATTAAATGAACATTGATCTGTGGGAATGAATCAGTATATTACATTATATCGAATGTAGATATAGTGCTAATGATGTTGTTACTAAATGTACATTGATCTGTGGGTAGTAGTCAGTATATTACATTATATCTAATGTAGATATGGTAATAATAATATTGTTATTAATTGTATATTACATATCTAATGTAGATATAGTACTAATGATATTAACATTAAATGTACATTGATCTGTGGGAAGGAATCAGTATATTACATTATACCTCATGTAGATATAGTGCTAATGATATTGTTATTAAATGAACATTGATCTGTGGGAATGAATCAGTATATTACATTATATCGAATGTAGATATAGTCCCAATGATATTGTTATTAAGTGTACATTGATCTGTGGGAATGAATCAGTATATTACATTATATCGAATGTAGATATAGTACAAGTGATGGTGTTATTAAATGTACATTGATCTGTGGGAACGAATCAGTATATTACATTATATCGAATGTACATATAGTACTAATGATATTGGTATTATGTGTACACTGATCTGTTGGAATGAATCTGTACATGACATTATATCTATTGTAGATATAGTAATAATGATATTGTTATTAAATGTACATTGATCTGTGGGAATGAATCAGTATAATACATTATATCGAATGTAGATATAGTACTAATGATATTGTTATTAAATCTACATTACATATCTAATGTAGGTATAGTACTAATGATATTGGTATTATATGTACATTGATCTGTGGGAATGAATCAGTATATTACATTATACCTTATGTAGATATAGTGCTAATGATATTGTTATTAAATGTACATTGATCTGTGGGAATGAAACAGTATATAACATTATATCGAATGTAGACATAGTGCTAATGATGTTGTTATTAAATGTACATTGATCTGTGTGTAGTAACCAGTATATTACATTATATCTAATGTAGATATGATAATAATAATATTGTTATTAATTGTATATTACATATCTAATGTAGATATAGTACTAATGATATTCGCATTAAATATACTTTGATCTGTGGGAATGAATCAGTATATTACATTATAACGAATGTAGATATAGTACTAATGATATTGTTATTAAATCTACATTACATATCTAATGTAGGTATAGTACTAATGATATTGGTATTATATGTACATTGATATGTGGGAAGGAATCCGTATATTACATTATACCTAATGTAGATATGGTAATAACGATATTGTTTTTAAATGTACATTGATCTGTGTGAATGAAGCAGTATATTACATTATATCGAATTTGGATATAGTGCTAATGATGTTGTTACTAAATGTACATTGATCTGTGGGTAGTAGTCAGTATATTACATTATAACTAATGTAGACATGATAATAATAATATTGTGATTAATTGTATATTACATATCTAATGTAGATATAGTACTAATGATATTGGCATTAAATATACTTTGATCTGTGGGAATGAATCAGTATATTACATTATACCTCATGTAGATATAGTGCTAATGATATTGTTATTAAATGAACATTGATCTGTGGGAATGAATCAGTATATTACATTATATCGAATGTAGATATAGTCCCAATGATATTGTTATTAAGTGTACACTGATCTGTGGGAATGAATCAGTATATTACATTATATCGAATGTAGATATAGTACAAGTGATGGTGTTATTAAATGTACATTGATCTGTGGGAACGAATCAGTATATTACATTATATCGAATGTACATATAGTACTAATGATATTGGTATTATGTGTACACTGATCTGTTGGAATGAATCTGTACATGACATTATATCTATTGTAGATATAGTAATAATGATATTGTTATTAAATGTACATTGATCTGTGGGAATGAATCAGTATAATACATTATATCGAATGTAGATATAGTACTAATGATATTGTTATTAAATCTACATTACATATCTAATGTAGGTATAGTACTAATGATATTGGTATTATATGTACATTGATCTGTGGGAATGAATCAGTGTATTACATTATATCGAATGTAGATATAGTGCTAATGATGTTGTTATTAAATGTACATTGATCAGTGTGTAGTAACCAGTATATTACATTATATCTAATGTAGATATGATAATAATAATATTGTTATTAAATGTACATTACATATCTAATGTAGGTATAGTACTAATGATATTGGTATTAAATGTGCATTGATATGTGGGAATGAATCAGTCTATTACATTATATCGAATGTAGATATGATAATAATAATATTGTTATTAATTGTATATTACATATCTAATGTAGATATAGTACTAATGATATTGGCATTAAATATACTTTGATCTGTGGGAATGAATCAGTATATTACATTATATCGAATGTACATATAGTACTAATGATATTGGTATTATATGTACATTGTTCTGTTGGAATGAATCTGTACATGACATTATATCTATTGTAGATATAGTAATAATGGTATTGTTATTAAATGTACATTGATCTGTGGGAATGAATCAGTATATTACATTATATCGAATGTAGATATAGTGCTAATGATGTTGTTATTGAATGTACATTGATCTGTGGGAATGAATCAGTATATTACATTATACCTAATGTAGATATAGTAATAATGATATTGTTATTAAATGTACATTGATCTGTGGGAATGAAGCAGTATATTACATTATATCTCAGGCAGATATTTTGCTAATGATATTGTTATTAAATGTACATTGATCTGTGGGAATGAATCAGTATATTACATTATACCTAATCTAGATATAGTAATAATGATATTGTTATTAAATGTACATTGATCTGTGGTAATGAATCAGTATATTACATTATATCGAATGTACATATAGTGCTAATGATGTTGTTACTAAATGTACATTGATCTGTGGGTAGTAGTCAGTATATTACATTATAACTAATGTAGATATGATAATAATAATATTGTTATTAATTGTGTATTACATATCTAACGTAGACATAGTATTAATGATATTGACATTAAATGTACTTTGATCTGTGGGAATGAATCAGTATATTACATTATATCTAATGTAGATATATTACTAATGATATTGTTATTAAATGTACATTGATTGTGGGAATGAATCAGTATATTACATTATATCGAATGTAGATATAGTACAAGTGACGGTGTTATTAAATGTACATTGATCTGTGGGTAGTAATCAGTATATTACATTATATCTAATGTAGATATAGTACCAATGGTATTGTTATTAAGTGTACATTGATCTGTGGGAATGAATAAGTATATTACATTATATCTAATGTAGATATGATAATAATAATATTGTTATTAATTGTATATTACATATCTAATGTAGATATAGTACTAATGATATTGGCATTAAATATACTTTGATCTGTGGGAATGAATCAGTATATTACATTATATCGAATGTAGATATAGTACCAATGATATTGTTATTAAGTGTACATTGATCTGTGTGAATGAATAAGTATATTACATTATATCGAATGTAGATATAGTGCTAATGATGTTGTTCTTAAATGTACATTGATCTGTGGGTAGTAGTCAGTATATTATATTATATCTAATGTAGATATGGTACTAATGATATTGTTATTAAATGTACATTGATCTGTGGGAATGAATCAGTGTATTACATTATACCGAATGTAGATATAGTGCTAATGATGTTGTTATTAAATGTACATTGATCTGTGTGTAGTAACCAGTATATTTCATTATATCTAATGTAGATATGATAATAATAATATTGTTATTAATTGTATATTACATATCTAATGTAGATATAGTACTAATGATATTGGCATTAAATATACTTTGATCTGTGGGAATGAATCAGTATATTACATTATATCGAATGTAGATATAGTACTAATGATATTGTTATTTAATGTACATTGATCTGTGGGAATGAATCAGTCTATTACATTATATCGAATGTAGATATAGTACTAATGATATTGGCATTGAATGTACATTGATCTGTGGGAATGAATCAGTATATTACATTATATCGAATGTAGATATAGTACTAATGATATTGTTATTAAATCTACATTGCATATCTAATGTAGGTATAGTACTAATGATATTGGTATTATATGTACATTGATCTGTGGGAATGAATCAGTTTATTACATTATACCTCATGTAGATATAGTGCTAATGATATTGTTATTAAATGAACATTGATCTGTGGGAATGAATCAGTATATTACATTATATCGAATGTAGATATAGTACAAGTGCTGGTGTTATTAAATGCACATTGCTCTGTGGGTAGTAATCAGTATATTACATTATATCTAATGTAGATATGATAATAATAATATTGTTATTAATTGTATATTACATATCTAATGTAGATATAGTACTAATGATATTAACATTAAATGTACATTGATCTGTGGGAATGAATCAGTATATCACATTATACCTCATGTAGATATAGTGCTAATGATATTGTTATTAAATGAACATTGATCTGTGGGAATGAATCAGTATATTACATTATATCGAATGTAGATATAGTCCCGATGATATTGTTATTAAGTGTACATTGATCTGTGGGAACGAATCAGTATATTACATTATATCGAATGTACATATAGTACTAATGATATTGGTATTATATGTACATTGTTCTGTTGGAATGAATCTGTTCATGACATTATATCTATTGTAGATATAGTAATAATGGTATTGTTATTAAATGTACATTGATCTGTGGGAATGAATCAGTATAATACATTATATCGCATGTAGATATAGTACTAATGATATTGTTATTAAATCTACATTACATATCTAATGTAGGTATGGTACTAATGATATTGTTATTAAATGAACATTGATCTGTGGGAATGAATCAGTATATTACATTATACCTAATGTAGATATAGTAATAATGATATTGTTATTAAATGTACATTGATCTGTGGGAATGAAGCAGTATATTACATTATATCTCAGGCAGATATTTTGCTAATGATATTGTTATTAAATGTACATTGATCTGTGGGAATGAATCAGTATATTACATTATACCTAATCTAGATATAGTAATAATGATATTGTTATTAAATGTACATTGATCTGTGGTAATGAATCAGTATATTACATTATATCGAATGTAGATATAGTGCTAATGATGTTGTTACTAAATGTACATTGATCTGTGGGTAGTAGTCAGTATATTACATTATAACTAATGTAGATATGATAATAATAATATTGTTATTAATTGTGTATTACATATCTAACGTAGACATAGTATTAATGATATTGACATTAAATGTACTTTGATCTGTGGGAATGAATCAGTATATTACATTATATCTAATGTAGATATATTACTAATGATATTGTTATTAAATGTACATTGATTGTGGGAATGAATCAGTATATTGCATTATATCGAATGTAGATATAGTACAAGTGACGGTGTTATTAAATGTACATTGATCTGTGGGTAGTAATCAGTATATTACATTATATCTAATGTAGATATAGTACCAATGGTATTGTTATTAAGTGTACATTGATCTGTGGGAATGAATAAGTATATTACATTATATCTAATGTAGATATGATAATAATAATATTGTTATTAATTGTATATTACATATCTAATGTAGATATAGTACTAATGATATTGGCATTAAATATACTTTGATCTGTGGGAATGAATCAGTATATTACATTATATCGAATGTAGATATAGTACCAATGATATTGTTATTAAGTGTACATTGATCTGTGTGAATGAATAAGTATATTACATTATATCGAATGTAGATATAGTGCTAATGATGTTGTTCTTAAATGTACATTGATCTGTGGGTAGTAGTCAGTATATTATATTATATCTAATGTAGATATGGTACTAATGATATTGTTATTAAATGTACATTGATCTGTGCCAATGAATCAGTGTATTACATTATACCGAATGTAGATATAGTGCTAATGATGTTGTTATTAAATGTACATTGATCTGTGTGTAGTAACCAGTATATTTCATTATATCTAATGTAGATATGATAATAATAATATTGTTATTAATTGTATATTACATATCTAATGTAGATATAGTACTAATGATATTGGCATTAAATATACTTTGATCTGTGGGAATGAATCAGTATATTACATTATATCGAATGTAGATATAGTACTAATGATATTGTTATTTAATGTACATTGATCTGTGGGAATGAATCAGTCTATTACATTATATCGAATGTAGATATAGTACTAATGATATTGGTATTGAATGTACATTGATCTGTGGGAATGAATCAGTATATTACATTATATCGAATGTAGATATAGTACTAATGATATTGTTATTAAATCTACATTACATATCTAATGTAGGTATAGTACTAATGATATTGGTATTATATGTACATTGATCTGTGGGAAGGAATCAGTATATTACATTATACCACATGTAGATATAGTGCTAATGATATTGTTATTAAATGAACATTGATCTGTGGGAATGAATCAGTATATTACATTATATCGAATGTAGATATAGTGCTAATGATGTTGTTACTAAATGTACATTGATCTGTGGGTAGTAGTCAGTATATTACATTATATCTAATGTAGATATGGTAATAATAATATTGTTATTAATTGTATATTACATATCTAATGTAGATATAGTACTAATGATATTAACATTAAATGTACATTGATCTGTGGGAAGGAATCAGTATATTACATTATACCTCATGTAGATATAGTGCTAATGATATTGTTATTAAATGAACATTGATCTGTGGGAATGAATCAGTATATTACATTATATCGAATGTAGATATAGTCCCAATGATATTGTTATTAAGTGTACACTGATCTGTGGGAATGAATCAGTATATTACATTATATCGAATGTAGATATAGTACAAGTGATGGTGTTATTAAATGTACATTGATCTGTGGGAACGAATCAGTATATTACATTATATCGAATGTACATATAGTACTAATGATATTGGTATTATGTGTACACTGATCTGTTGGAATGAATCTGTACATGACATTATATCTATTGTAGATATAGTAATAATGATATTGTTATTAAATGTACATTGATCTGTGGGAATGAATCAGTATAATACATTATATCGAATGTAGATATAGTACTAATGATATTGTTATTAAATCTACATTACATATCTAATGTAGGTATAGTACTAATGATATTGGTATTATATGTACATTGATCTGTGGGAATGAATCAGTGTATTACATTATATCGAATGTAGATATAGTGCTAATGATGTTGTTATTAAATGTACATTGATCAGTGTGTAGTAACCAGTATATTACATTATATCTAATGTAGATATGATAATAATAATATTGTTATTAAATGTACATTACATATCTAATGTAGGTATAGTACTAATGATAATGGTATTAAATGTGCATTGATATGTGGGAATGAATCAGTCTATTACATTATATCGAATGTAGATATGATAATAATAATATTGTTATTAATTGTATATTACATATCTAATGTAGATATAGTACTAATGATATTGGCATTAAATATACTTTGATCTGTGGGAATGAATCAGTATATTACATTATATCGAATGTACATATAGTACTAATGATATTGGTATTATATGTACATTGTTCTGTTGGAATGAATCTGTACATGACATTATATCTATTGTAGATATAGTAATAATGGTATTGTTATTGAATGTACATTGATCTGTGGGAATGAATCAGTATATTACATTATATCGAATGTAGATATAGTGCTAATGATGTTGTTATTGAATGTACATTGATCTGTGGGAATGAATCAGTATATTACATTATACCTAATGTAGATATAGTAATAATGATATTGTTATTAAATGTACATTGATCTGTGGGAATGAAGCAGTATATTACATTATATCTCAGGCAGATATTTTGCTAATGATATTGTTATTAAATGTACATTGATCTGTGGGAATGAATCAGTATATTACATTATACCTAATCTAGATATAGTAATAATGATATTGTTATTAAATGTACATTGATCTGTGGTAATGAATCAGTATATTACATTATATCGAATGTACATATAGTGCTAATGATGTTGTTACTAAATGTACATTGATCTGTGGGTAGTAGTCAGTATATTACATTATAACTAATGTAGATATGATAATAATAATATTGTTATTAATTGTGTATTACATATCTAACGTAGACATAGTATTAATGATATTGACATTAAATGTACTTTGATCTGTGGGAATGAATCAGTATATTACATTATATCTAATGTAGATATATTACTAATGATATTGTTATTAAATGTACATTGATTGTGGGAATGAATCAGTATATTACATTATATCGAATGTAGATATAGTACAAGTGACGGTGTTATTAAATGTACATTGATCTGTGGGTAGTAATCAGTATATTACATTATATCTAATGTAGATATAGTACCAATGGTATTGTTATTAAGTGTACATTGATCTGTGGGAATGAATAAGTATATTACATTATATCTAATGTAGATATGATAATAATAATATTGTTATTAATTGTATATTACATATCTAATGTAGATATAGTACTAATGATATTGGCATTAAATATACTTTGATCTGTGGGAATGAATCAGTATATTACATTATATCGAATGTAGATATAGTACCAATGATATTGTTATTAAGTGTACATTGATCTGTGTGAATGAATAAGTATATTACATTATATCGAATGTAGATATAGTGCTAATGATGTTGTTCTTAAATGTACATTGATCTGTGGGTAGTAGTCAGTATATTATATTATATCTAATGTAGATATGGTACTAATGATATTGTTATTAAATGTACATTGATCTGTGGGAATGAATCAGTGTATTACATCATACCGAATGTAGATATAGTGCTAATGATGTTGTTATTAAATGTACATTGATCTGTGTGTAGTAACCAGTATATTTCATTATATCTAATGTAGATATGATAATAATAATATTGTTATTAATTGTATATTACATATCTAATGTAGATATAGTACTAATGATATTGGCATTAAATATACTTTGATCTGTGGGAATGAATCAGTATATTACATTATATCGAATGTAGATATAGTACTAATGATATTGTTATTTAATGTACATTGATCTGTGGGAATGAATCAGTCTATTACATTATATCGAATGTAGATATAGTACCAATGATATTGTTATTAAATGTACATTGATCTGTGGGAATGAATCACTATATTACATTATATCGAATGTACATATAGTACTAATGATATTGTTATTAAATCTACATTACATATCTAATGTAGGTATAGTACTAATGATATTGTTATTAAATGAACATTGATCTGTGGGAATGAATCAGTATATTACATTATATCGAATGTCGATATAGTACTAATGATATTGGTATTGAATGTACATTGATCTGTGGGAATGAATCAGTATATTACATTATATCGGATGTAGATATAGTACTAATGATATTGTTATTAAATCTACATTACATATCTAATGTAGGTATAGTACTAATGATATTGGTATTATATGTACATTGATCTGTGGGAATGAATCAGTTTATTACATTATACCTCATGTAGATAAGGTGCTAATGATGTCGTTACTAAATGTACATTGATCTGTGGGTAGTAGTCAGTATATTACATTATAACTAATGTAGATATGATAATAATAATATTGTTATTAATTGTGTATTACATATCTAACGTAGATATAGTACTAATGATATTAACATTAAATGTACATTGATCTGTGGGAATGAATCAGTATATTACATTATACCTCATGTAGATATAGTGCTAATGATATTGTTATTAAATGAACATTGATCTGTGGGAATGAATCAGTATATTACATTATATCGAATGTACATATAGTACTAATGATATTGGTATTATATGTACACTGATCTGTTGGAACGAATCTGTACATGACATTATATCTATTGTGGATATAGTAATAATGATATTGTTATTAAATGTACATTGATCAGTGTGTAGTAACCAGTATATTACATTATATCTAATGTAGATATGATAATAATAATATTGCTATTAATTGTATATTACATATCTAATGTAGATATAGTACTAATGATCCGGATGCGGACGTCCAGCGCAACCCGGCTCGTCCCCAGGTGGCGGATAGGGGAACGGCCAGCAGATATGCTGGTTAGCTGCGAAATAAGGGCCTCGCGTTGAGGCCACGAATAAGCAGTCGCGGACCAAATGGACTAGGGGAAGGAACCCCGAATTAAGAAACCAAATATGGAGCAGTCCAAATGTAATACTTCGACTACGGTGCAGGGGAGGGATACCCCAGTACCGGCGCTCAGGGGTGAGAAAGCGGGCCCCGAGGCGTCGTTATCCGACAACCGCAGCGCTATGGTGGTGGCTGACCTGGCCTACATAGTGTATAATGCCACAGGCAGCAAGGTCGCGGATCCTCCTACCCCAGATGATATCTGGGGAAAATTGAAGGAGGTGGACGCAGTGGAATGCGCCCAGTTGACGGGGATGCGTCAAGTCTTGGGAGCAATGAAGGCGGCGACAGAGAAGCAGAGGAATATCGCCAATCCCGTCAAGGAGGGCATCCCCCGCCTTGGCGAGTTGGTCGATCTTCTCTGTTTCAGCAGGATAACGCGCTGCAAAGCGCTCAGGGCGCTTGAAACTTCGGCGCCCATGTCCCCGGCGACACCACCTCCTTCTACTCCGGCCGTTGCTACACCCTCTCAAAAGAGGACGAGGGCAACCCTCTCCAGCCCGGAGGAAAAGGAAGAGGAGAAGAGGAGGAAAACGAGAGCCCAGGGTTCGGAGTCCTGGGCCACGGTCGTAAGGAAGAGAAAGGGAAAGGACGCCTCCGGTAGCCAGAGTGTGCCCGAAGAGGGCAAGGAACTAAAAACCCCGCCCGCACCACAGAAGGGCGGGGGCAAGAACAAAAAAAAGGTGCCGGTGAAAAACCCGGCAACAAAGTCGAAGCCAGCGGAAACGCCGGCGACGATTAAGAAAGGGAAGAAGAAGAAGAAAAGGAAAAACCGGCCGCGCTCCAACAGGAGCGCGGTGGTAGTCAAGCCTACGGAGGGCAAGAGCTACGCGGAAGTTCTCGGGGCAATCCGCACGAAAGTGCGCCCCGAGGAATCCGAGACGGTAATCCGCACGGTCCGGAAAACGAGGGAAGGAGCAATCCTCCTCGAGCTGGAACGTTGCGGAAACCAGGCCGCCCTCCAAACGGCAATCCAGGAGGCCGTGGGGCGGTCCGGGGAGGCCAGGATCCTCACCAGCCGTGTTCGGCTAGAGGTCCTGGACATGGACTGCCTCGCCACTTCCGCGGAAGTGGAGGAAGCGGTGCGGCATATACTCGGCGACGACATGAGCGGTCAGCTCAAGGTGGCCGTTTTCGCGCCAAACGCGCGTGAGATGCGGATGGCGGTCGTCGAGCTCGACGAAACGCCCGCCCGAAAGCTCCTGGAAAAGGGGAAGCTGCGCGTCGGCTGGATCCGTTGCCGTCTACGGCAGCGGACGGACGTGCAGCGCTGCTTCCGTTGCCTTGGATTTGGACACCGGAAGCAGGAGTGCAAGGGGCCGGACCGCAGCGGCCTCTGTTGGAAGTGCGGCCAACAGGGGCACAAGGCGACCGCCTGCACCACCAAACCGCGCTGCTTCCTCTGCTCCGATGGAGCAGAGGGCGCACAGCCCCCGGAGCACGTTCCAGGCTCCGGGGCATGCAAGGCCTTCCGGGTTGCCCTGGACAAGGCGAAAAATCGGAAAGGACCTTCTTCGTCCTCCAGGGCAACTTAAACAGGAGTAGGGTCGCGGATGATTTGCTGACGCAGCTCGTCCATGAGCACCGCGCTAGCGTAGCGATCATCAGCGAACCCTACCGAATCAGGGCTAACTGGCACGTAGACAGCTCTGGCTCCGCGGCGATTTGGATCATCGACCCCCTTGTAAGGGTCGCAAACCGTGGAGCTGGATGCTGCTACGCGTGGGTGACAACGGAGCAAGCCACATTCGTGAGCTGTTACCTTTCCCCCAACGACAGTAGCCAGAGATTCAGGGACAAGCTCGAAGCTCTTGAGGACGATCTGCGCGATATCCCCGGCGTACTTGTTGTCGCCGGGGACTTTAACGCGCGGGCCATAGAGTGGGGCATGCCGCAACCCAACACTAGAGGTAAACTGGTGTTGGAGATGGCTGCCCGACTCGGCCTTGTCGTCCTCAACGTCGGTACAACACCATCGTACCGGCGACCAGGCTTCGGGTATTCGATCCCCGATATCACGCTGGTGTCGGAGGACCTGGTCCGCAAAGCCGTTGGTTGGAAGGTGATGGATGACTTCACTGGTAGTGATCATCAGTACATCACTTTCCAGCTCATCGACGCGACGCGGAAGCAGTCAGCTGCTAGTGCGCGTCGACCATCTGGCTGGAACGCGGCCAAAATGGACGGTGAAAAATTCGTCGCAACCTTGCTCGACGGCGCTCGGCACATTCCACCAGTGCCCGAGGACGCCAATGACGACGGCGCGGTGGACGCTTTAGTGGATGCCACCATGGGGCTCATCCACCGCGCATGCGACGCGTCCATGCCTCGCAAGAGGCCTTGGAAAGGCAGGACGCAGGCGTACTGGTGGAACGACCAGATCGCCGAGCTCCGGAGGCTTTGCCATCGATTGCGCAGGTTGGCGCAACGCGCCGCTGGCCGACCCGAGGCGGCGGACAAGTCCACGGCTTACAAAGCCGCCAAGAAGGCCTTAGGCAAAGCTATCCGGACGAGCAAGGAACGCAGCTGGAAGCAGCTCTGCGACGAAGTGGACCAGGATCCTTGGGGGAGGGGCTACAAGCTCGTGATGGGCAAGCTTCGCCCACCCACCCAGGTCATGGATGAGAGGAAGGCGCGAAACGTTGTGGATGCCCTTTTTCCGACACATCCGGTCACTGTCGAGCCCCGACTGACCGATGAGGAGAAGGATATCCCGCCGTTCCGCGCCGAGGAGCTCATGCTTGCGGAACGCAGCATGAAGTCCGGTAAGGCCCCGGGCCCCGACGGCATACCGGCAGAGGCGATTAAGGCAGCTGCACACAACTGCCCTGGCCTCTTGCTCGGGATGTACAACGGGTGCCTGAGAGCAGGAGTCTTCCCAGCCCGGTGGAAGCTGGCACGCCTTGCCTTGATTCCCAAGGGCAGAGGCGACCCCGATTCTCCATCATTTTATCGCCCCCTGTGTATGTTAGACACAGCGGGGAAGATGATGGAGCGCTTGCTCAAGCCGCGATTGGCGGCCGCTATTGAGCAAGCCGGGGGCCTCTCCCACCGGCAGCATGGCTTCAGAAAAGGGCACTCCACGATTGATGCGATTGCCGAGGTGACCGGGGCAGTACGCCAGGCCGAAACCGCCTGTCATAAGGCTAGGCCCATAGTACTCCTCGTGACCCTCGACGTGAGGAACGCGTTTAATTCAGCTAGGTGGAGCGACATGCTCCACGCGCTCGAGCGGTCCTTCAGGGTACCTCCGTATCTCGCAGCGATTATGAGAGATTACCTGAGGGACCGCAGGCTGTCGTACATGACAGCCCAGGGCATCAGGATGAAGGAGGTCACCGCCGGAGCGGCACAGGGGTCAGTGCTGGGACCTGACCTCTGGAATGTCATATACGACAGCCTGCTCCGCCTGGACATGCCCGATAACGCGTTCCTCGTCGCATTCGCCGACGACGTCGCCGCCGTCATTACAGCACGGAGTCCCGAGTTGGCCCAACTTACGCTTAACCAAGTTATGCGCAGGGTCAACGGGTGGATGGAAGATCACGGTCTCCAGTTGGCTGCTGCCAAGACGGAGATCGTGATTCTCACGAAAAGAAGAATCCCCACCTCCATCACGATGATGGTCGGGACTCAGCCTGTACAGACCTGCAGCTCCGCGAAGTACCTGGGGGTGATGCTGGACAACCGGCTCACCTTCTGGGAGCATATTCGCGGGGTCTGCGACAAGGCCGTGCAGAGTACGGCGGCACTAAGTCGTCTCATGGCGAGCGTGGGAGGCCCGAAGCCGTGCAAGAGAAGACTCCTGTTGACGTCCGTCCAGGCAGCCCTGCTTTACGGGGCAGAAATCTGGGCGGACGCTCTTAAGGTGAAAAAGTACCGGACTCGGATGGCCGCCGTTCAGCGCCGCGGGGCACTGCGCGTCGCGTGTGCGTACCGCACAGTGTCCGAGGACGCGGCGCTAGTTGTTGCCAGCACGATCCCGATAGATCTGCTCGCCCAAGAGCGAAAGGAGATATATCTCCAGAGTTGTGAAATCGGGCGAGCAGACGCCGCGGAGCAAGCCCGCGAGCGGACCATCGGGCGCTGGCAACAACGTTGGGACGATAGTCCCAAAGGACGGTGGACCCGGCTCCTGATCCAGGACCTGGGCCAGTGGTCGTCGCGTCGCCATGGCGAGGTGACCTTTTGCCTGACGCAATTCCTGACAGGACACGGCTACTTCCGTAAGTACCTCTTCAGGATGCGGAAGGTAGGGTCACCTCGCTGCTTGCTCTGTGGCGAAGCGGAGGACGATGCGCTCCACACCTTCTTCGTCTGCGATTATTTTGCGGACAAGCGAAGAGGTGTGGAGCTCGCCATCGCCGACAGCATCACACCGCAGAACATCGTCGGGGTGATGCTCCACAGCCAGAAGCTGTGGGACGCGGTGGCGCAGTATGTCGAGTACATACTGCGCCGCAAGCGTGAAGAGGGCTGCCTGGAGGCACCCCCCTCATGCCCCGAGCTGCGCAGCTAGGGCGCAAATAGCACAGCCCCGGAGCCGAAGTAATGCTAACGCGGTTCCGGCTTCGGGGGTTAACTGTGGGTATGGAGGAGGGGTTTTAGTGGGTATACCCGGAAGCGACTACTTGCTTCCGGGGGAGCCCCACACTACCCGGGTGTGGTCGTACCATTTGGTAGCCCCCCGGGTGTGCGGAAATGCATTTCCCCTCCTCCTGAAAAAAAAAAAAAAAAAAAAAAAATAGTACTAATGATATTGGCATTAAATATACTTTGATCTGTGGGAATGAATCAGTATATTACATTATATCGAATGTACATATAGTACTAATGATATTGGTATTATATGTACATTGTTCTGTTGGAATGAATCTGTACATGACATTATATCTATTGTAGATATAGTAATAATGGTATTGTTATTAAATGTACATTGATCTGTGGGAATGAATCAGTATATTACATTATATCGAATGTAGATATAGTGCTAATGATGTTGTTATTAAATGTACATTGATCTGTGTGTAGTAACCAGTATATTTCATTATATCTAATGTAGATATGATAATAATAATATTGTTATTAATTGTATATTACATATCTAATGTAGATATAGTACTAATGATATTGGCATTAAATATACTTTGATCTGTGGGAATGAATCAGTATATTACATTATATCGAATGTAGATATAGTACTAATGATATTGTTATTTAATGTACATTGATCTGTGGGAATGAATCAGTCTATTACATTATATCGAATGTAGATATAGTACCAATGATATTGTTATTAAATGTACATTGATCTGTGGGAATGAATCAGTATATTACATTATATCGAATGTAGATATAGTACTAATGATATTGGTATTAAATATACATTGATCTGTGGGAAGGAATCCGTATATCACATTATACCTAATGTAGATATGGTAATAACGATATTGTTTTTAAATGTACATTGATCTGTGTGAATGAAGCAGTATATTACATTATATCTCAGGCAGATATTTTGCTAATGATATTGTTATTAAATGTACATTGATCTGTGGGAATGAATCAGTATATTACATTATACCTAATGTAGATATAGTAATAATGATATTGTTATTAAATGTACATTGATCTGTGGGAATGAATCAGTATATTACATTATATCGAATGTAGATATAGTGCTAATGATGTTGTTACTAAATGTACATTGATCTGTGGGTAGTAGTCAGTATATTACATTATAACTAATGTAGATATGATAATAATAATATTGTTATTAATTGTGTATTACATATCTAACGTAGATATAGTACTAATGATATTAACATTAAATGTACATTGATCTGTGGGAATGAATCAGTATATTACATTATACCTCATGTAGATATAGTGCTAATGATATTGTTATTAAATGAACATTGATCTGTGGGAATGAATCAGTATATTACATTATATCGAATGTACATATAGTACTAATGATATTGGTATTATATGTACACTGATCTGTTGGAACGAATCTGTACATGACATTATATCTATTGTGGATATAGTAATAATGATATTGTTATTAAATGTACATTGATCTGTGGGAATGAATCAGTATAATACATTATATCGAATGTAGATATAGTACTAATGATATTGTTATTAAATCTACATTACATATCTAATATAGGTATGGTAATAACGATATTGTTTTTAAATGTACATTGATCTGTGTGAATGAAGCAGTATATTACATTATATCTCAGGCAGATATTTTGCTAATGATATTGTTATTAAATGTACATTGATCTGTGGGAATGAATCAGTATATTACATTATACCTAATGTAGATATAGTAATAATGATATTGTTATCAAATGTACATTGATCTGTGGAATGAATCAGTATATTACATTATATCGAATGTAGATATAGTGCTAATGATGTTGTTACTAAATGTACATTGATCTGTGGGTAGTAGTCAGTATATTACATTATAACTAATGTAGATATGATAATAATAATATTGTTATTAATTGTGTATTACATATCTAACGTAGATATAGTACTAATGATATTGACATTAAATGTACTTTGATCTGTGGGAATGAATCAGTATATTACATTATACCTCATGTAGATATAGTGCTAATGATATTGTTATTAAATGAACATTGATCTGTGGGAATGAATCAGTGTATTACATTATATCGAATGTAGATATAGTCCCAATGATATTGTTATTAAGTGTACATTGATCTGTGGGAATGAATCAGTATATTACATTATATCGAATGTACATATAGTACTAATGATGTTGGTATTATATGTACATTGTTCTGTTGGAATGAATCTGTACATGACATTATATCTATTGTAGATATAGTAATAATGGTATTGTTATTAAATGTACATTAATCTGTGGGAATGAATCAGTATAATACATTATATCGAATGTAGATATAGTACTAATGATATTGTTATTAAATCTACATTACATATCTAATGTAGGTATAGTACTAATGATATTGGTATTATATGTACATTGATCTGTGGGAATGAATCAGTATATTACATTATACCTTATGTAGATATAGTGCTAATGATATTGTTATTAAATGTACATTGATCTGTGGGAATGAAACAGTATATTACATTATGTCGAATGTAGATATAGTCCCAATGATATTGTTATTAAGTGTACATTGATCTGTGGGAATGAATCAGTATATTACATTATATCGAATGTAGATATAGTACAAGTGATGGTGTTATTAAATGTACATTGATCTGTGGGTAGTAATCAGTATATTACATTATATCGAATGTACATATAGTACTAATGATATTGGTATTATATGTACATTGTTCTGTTGGAATGAATCTGTACATGCCATTATATCTATTGTAGATATAGTAATAATGGTATTGTTATTAAATGTACATTGATCTGTGGGAATGAATCAGTATAATACATTATATCGAATGTAGATATAGTACTAATGATATTGTTATTCAATCTACATTACATATCTAATGCAGGTATAGTACTAATGATATTGGTATTATATGTACATTGATCTGTGGGAACGAATCAGTATATTACATTATATCGAATGTACATATAGTACTAATGATATTGGTATTGAATGTACATTGATCTGTGGGAATGAATCAGTATATTACATTATATCGAATGTAGATATAGTACTAATGATATTGTTATTAAATCTACATTACATATCTAATGTAGGTATAGTACTAATGATATTGGTATTATATGTACATTGATCTGTGGGAATGAATAAGTATATTACATTATATCGAATGTAGATATAGTGCTAATGATGTTGTTCTTAAATGTACATTGATCTGTGGGTAGTAGTCAGTATATTATATTATATCTAATGTAGATATGGTACTAATGATATTGTTATTAAATGTACATTGATCTGTGGGAATGAATCAGTGTATTACATTATACCGAATGTAGATATAGTGCTAATGATGTTGTTATTAAGTGTACATTGATCTGTGTGTAGTAACCAGTATATTTCATTATATCTAATGTAGATATGATAATAATAATATTGTTATTAATTGTATATTACATATCTAATGTAGATATAGTACTAATGATATTGGCATTAAATATACTTTGATCTGTGGGAATGAATCAGTATATTACATTATATCGAATGTAGATATAGTACTAATGATATTGTTATTTAATGTACATTGATCTGTGGGAATGAATCACTATATTACATTATGTCGAATGTAGATATAGTACTAATGATATTGTTATTAAATCTACATTACATATCTAATGTAGGTATAGTACTAATGATATTGTTATTAAATGAACATTGATCTGTGGGAATGAATCAGTATATTACATTATATCGAATGTAGATATAGTACTAATGATATTGGTATTGAATGTACATTGATCTGTGGGAATGAATCAGTATATTACATTATATCGAATGTAGATATAGTACTAATGATATTGTTATTAAATCTACATTACATATCTAATGTAGGTATAGTACTAATGATATTGGTATTATATGTACATTGATCTGTGGGAATGAATCAGTTTATTACATTATACCTCATGTAGATATAGTGCTAATGATATTGTTATTAAATGAACATTGATCTGTGGGAATGAATCAGTATATTACATTATATCGAATGTAGATATAGTACTAATGATATTGGTATTAAATATACATTGATCTGTGGGAAGGAATCCGTATATCACATTATACCTAATGTAGATATGGTAATAACGATATTGTTTTTAAATGTACATTGATCTGTGTGAATGAAGCAGTATATTACATTATATCTCAGGCAGATATTTTGCTAATGATATTGTTATTAAATGTACATTGATCTGTGGGAATGAATCAGTATATTACATTATACCTAATGTAGATATAGTAATAATGATATTGTTATTAAATGTACATTGATCTGTGGGAATGAATCAGTATATTACATTATATCGAATGTAGATATAGTGCTAATGATGTTGTTACTAAATGTACATTGATCTGTGGGTAGTAATCAGTATATTACATTATATCTAATGTAGATATGGTAATAATAATATTGTTATTAATTGTATATTACATATCTAATGTAGATATAGTACTAATGATATTAACATTAAATGTACATTGATCTGTGGGAAGGAATCAGTATATTACATTATACCTCATGTAGATATAGTGCTAATGATATTGTTATTAAATGAACATTGATCTGTGGGAATGAATCAGTGTATTACATTATATCGAATGTAGATATAGTCCCAATGATATTGTTATTAAGTGTACATTGATCTGTGGGAATGAATCAGTATATTACATTATATCGAATGTACATATAGTACTAATGATGTTGGTATTATATGTACATTGTTCTGTTGGAATGAATCTGTACATGACATTATATCTATTGTAGATATAGTAATAATGGTATTGTTATTAAATGTACATTGATCTGTGGGAATGAATCAGTATAATACATTATATCGAATGTAGATATAGTACTAATGATATTGTTATTAAATCTACATTACATATCTAATGTAGGTATAGTACTAATGATATTGGTATTATATGTACATTGATCTGTGGGAACGAATCAGTATATTACATTATATCGAATGTACATATAGTACTAATGATATTGGTATTATGTGTACACTGATCTGTTGGAATGAATCTGTACATGACATTATATCTATTGTAGATATAGTAATAATGATATTGTTATTAAATGTACATTGATCTGTGGGAATGAATCAGTATAATACATTATATCGAATGTAGATATAGTACTAATGATATTGTTATTAAATCTACATTACATATCTAATGTAGGTATAGTACTAATGATATTGGTATTATATGTACATTGATCTGTGGGAATGAATCAGTGTATTACATTATATCGAATGTAGATATAGTGCTAATGATGTTGTTATTAAATGTACATTGATCAGTGTGTAGTAACCAGTATATTACATTATATCTAATGTAGATATGATAATAATAATATTGTTATTAATTGTATATTACATATCTAATGTAGATATAGTACTACTGATATTGGCATTAAATGTACATTGATCTGTGGGAATGAATCAGTATATTACATTATATCGAATGTAGATATAGTACTAATGATATTGTTATTAAATGTACATTACATATCTAATGTAGGTATAGTACTAATGATATTGGTATTAAATGTGCATTGATATGTGGGAATGAATCAGTCTATTACATTATATCGAATGTAGATATGATAATAATAATATTGTTATTAATTGTATATTACATATCTAATGTAGATATAGTACTAATGATATTGTTATTAAATCTACATTACATATCTAATGTAGGTATAGTACTAATGATGTTGGTATTATATGTACATTGTTCTGTTGGAATGAATCTGTACATGACATTATATCTATTGTAGATATAGTAATAATGGTATTGTTATTAAATGTACATTGATCTGTGGGAATGAATCAGTATATTACATTATATCGAATGTAGATATAGTGCTAATGATGTTGTTATTGAATGTACATTGATCTGTGGGAATGAATCAGTATATTACATTATACCTAATGTAGATATAGTAATAATGATATTGTTATTAAATGTACATTGATCTGTGGGAATGAAGCAGTATATTACATTATATCTCAGGCAGATATTTTGCTAATGATATTGTTATTAAATGTACATTGATCTGTGGGAATGAATCAGTATATTACATTATACCTAATCTAGATATAGTAATAATGATATTGTTATTAAATGTACATTGATCTGTGGTAATGAATCAGTATATTACATTATATCGAATGTAGATATAGTGCTAATGATGTTGTTACTAAATGTACATTGATCTGTGGGTAGTAGTCAGTATATTACATTATAACTAATGTAGATATGATAATAATAATATTGTTATTAATTGTGTATTACATATCTAACGTAGACATAGTATTAATGATATTGACATTAAATGTACTTTGATCTGTGGCAATCAATCAGTATATTACATTATATCTAATGTAGATATATTACTAATGATATTGTTATTAAATGTACATTGATTGTGGGAATGAATCAGTATATTACATTATATCGAATGTAGATATAGTACAAGTGACGGTGTTATTAAATGTACATTGATCTGTGGGTAGTAATCAGTATATTACATTATATCTAATGTAGATATAGTACCAATGGTATTGTTATTAAGTGTACATTGATCTGTGGGAATGAATAAGTATATTACATTATATCTAATGTAGATATGATAATAATAATATTGTTATTAATTGTATATTACATATCTAATGTAGATATAGTACTAATGATATTGGCATTAAATATACTTTGATCTGTGTGAATGAATCAGTATATTACATTATATCGAATGTAGATATAGTACTAATGATATTGGTATTGAATGTACATTGATCTGTGGGAATGAATCAGTATATTACATTATACCTAATGTAGATATAGTAATAATGATATTGTTATTAAATGTACATTGATCTGTGGGAATGAAGCAGTATATTACATTATATCTCAGGCAGATATTTTGCTAATGATATTGTTATTAAATGTACATTGATCTGTGGGAATGAATCAGTATATTACATTATACCTAATCTAGATATAGTAATAATGATATTGTTATTAAATGTACATTGATCTGTGGTAATGAATCAGTATATTACATTATATCGAATGTAGATATAGTGCTAATGATGTTGTTACTAAATGTACATTGATCTGTGGGTAGTAGTCAGTATATTACATTATAACTAATGTAGATATGATAATAATAATATTGTTATTAATTGTGTATTACATATCTAACGTAGACATAGTATTAATGATATTGACATTAAATGTACTTTGATCTGTGGGAATCAATCAGTATATTACATTATATCTAATGTAGATATATTACTAATGATATTGTTATTAAATGTACATTGATTGTGGGAATGAATCAGTATATTACATTATATCGAATGTAGATATAGTACAAGTGACGGTGTTATTAAATGTACATTGATCTGTGGGTAGTAATCAGTATATTACATTATATCTAATGTAGATATAGTACCAATGGTATTGTTATTAAGTGTACATTGATCTGTGGGAATGAATAAGTATATTACATTATATCTAATGTAGATATGATAATAATAATATTGTTATTAATTGTATATTACATATCTAATGTAGATATAGTACTAATGATATTGGCATTAAATATACTTTGATCTGTGTGAATGAATCAGTATATTACATTATATCGAATGTAGATATAGTACTAATGATATTGGTATTGAATGTACATTGATCTGTGGGAATGAATCAGTATATTACATTATACCTAATGTAGATATAGTAATAATGATATTGTTATTAAATGTACATTGATCTGTGGGAATGAATCAGTATATTACATTATATCGAATGTAGATATAGTGCTAATGATGTTGTTACTAAATGTACATTGATCTGTGGGTAGTAGTCAGTATATTACATTATAACTAATGTAGATATGATAATAATAATATTGTTATTAATTGTGTATTACATATCTAACGTAGATATAGTACTAATGATATTAACATTAAATGTACATTGATCTGTGGGAATGAATCAGTATATTACATTATACCTCATGTAGATATAGTGCTAATGATATTGTTATTAAATGAACATTGATCTGTGGGAATGAATCAGTATATTACATTATATCGAATGTACATATAGTACTAATGATATTGGTATTATATGTACACTGATCTGTTGGAACGAATCTGTACATGACATTATATCTATTGTGGATATAGTAATAATGATATTGTTATTAAATGTACATTGATCTGTGGGAATGAATCAGTATATTACATTATATCGAATGTAGATATAGTGCCAATGATGTTGTTATTAAATGTACATTGATCTGTGTGTAGAAACCAGTATATTACATTATATCTAATGTAGATATGATAATAATAATATTGTTATTAATTGTATATTACATATCTAATATAGATAAAGTACTACTGATATTGGCATTAAATGTACATTGATCTGTGGGAATGAATCAGTATATTACATTATATCGAATGTAGATATAGTACTAATGATATTGTTATTAAATGTACATTACATATCTAATGTAGGTATAGTACTAATGATATTGGTATTAAATGTGCATTGATATGTGGGAATGAATCAGTATATTACATTATATCGAATGTAGATATAGTACTAATGATATTGTTATTAAATCTACATTACATATCTAATGTAGGTATAGTACTAATGATATTGGTATTATATGTACATTGATCTGTGGGAATGAATCAATATATTACATTATATCGAATGTAAATATAGTACTAATGATATTATTATTAAATGTACATTGATCTGTGGGAATGAATCAGTATATTACATTATACCTAATGTAGATATATAATAATGATATTGTTATTAAATGTACATTGATCTGTGGGAATGAATCAGTATATTACATTATATCGAATGTAGATATAGTGCTAATGATGTTGTTACTAAATGTACATTGATCTGTGGGTAGTAGTCAGTGTATTACATTATAACTAATGTAGATATGATAATAATAATATTGCTATTAATTGTGTATTACATTTCTAACGTAGATATAGTACTATTGATATTGACATTAAATGTACTTTGATCTGTGGGAATGAATCAGTATATTACATTATATCTAATGTAGATATATTACTAATGATATTGTTATTAAATGTACATTGATCTGTGGGAATGAATCAGTATATTACATTATTTCGAATGTAGATATAGTACCAATGATATTCTTATTAAATGTACATTGATCTGTGGGAATGAATCAGTATATTACATTATATCGAATGTAGATATAGTACAAGTGCTGGTGTTATTAAATGCACATTGCTCTGTGGGTAGTAATCAGTATATTACATTATATCTAATGTAGATATGATAATAATAATATTGTTATTAATTGTATATTACATATCTAATGTAGATATAGTACTAATGATATTAACATTAAATGTACATTGATCTGTGGGAATGAATCAGTATATTACATTATACCTCATGTAGATATAGTGCTAATGATATTGTTATTAAATGAACATTGATCTGTGGGAATGAATCAGTATATTACATTATATCGAATGTAGATATAGTCCCAATGATATTGTTATTAAGTGTACATTGATCTGTGGGAACGAATCAGTATATTACATTATATCGAATGTACATATAGTACTAATGATATTGGTATTATATGTACATTGTTCTGTTGGAATGAATCTGTTCATGACATTATATCTATTGTAGATATAGTAATAATGGTATTGATATTAAATGTACATTGATCTGTGGGAATGAATCAGTATAATACATTATATCGCATGTAGATATAGTACTAATGATATTGTTATTAAATCTACATTACATATCTAATGTAGGTATGGTACTAATGATATTGTTATTAAATGAACATTGATCTGTGGGAATGAATCAGTATATTACATTATATCGAATGTAGATATAGTACTAATGATATTGGTATTAAATGTACATTGATCTGTGGGAACGAATCAGTATGTTACATTATATCTAATGTAGATATATTTCTAATGATATTGTTATTAAATGTACATTGATCTGTGGGAATGAATCAGTATATTACATTATGTCGAATGTAGATATAGTACTAATGATATTGTTATTAAATCTACATTACATATCTAATGTAGGTATAGTACTAATGATATTGTTATTAAATGTGCATTGATCTGTGGGAACGAATCAGTATGTTACATTATATCTAATGTAGATATATTTCTAATGATATTGTTATTAAATGTACATTGATCTGTGGGAATGAATCAGTATATTACATTATATCGAATGTAGATATAGTACCAATGATATTGTTATTAAATGTACATTGATCTGTGGGAATGAATCAGTATATTACATTATATCGAATGTAGATATAGTACAAGTGATGGTGTTATTAAATGTACATTGATCTGTGGGTAGTAATCAGTATATTACATTATATCTAATGTAGATATGATAATAATAATATTGTTATTAATTGTATATTACATATCTAATGTCGATATAGTACTAATGATATTAACATTAAATGTACATTGATCTGTGGGAATGAATCAGTATATTACATTATACCTCATGTAGATATAGTGCTAATGATATTGTTATTAAATGAACATTGATCTGTGGGAATGAATCAGTATATTACATTATATCGAATGTAGATATAGTCCCAATGATATTGTTATTAAGTGTACATTGATCTGTGGGAATGAATCAGTATATTACATTATATCGAATGTACATATAGTACTAATGATATTGGTATTATATGTACATTGTTCTGTTGGAATGAATCTGTACATGACATTATATCTATTGTAGATATAGTAATAATGGTATTGTTATTAAATGTACATTGATCTGTGGAAATGAATCAGTATAATACATTATATCGCATGTAGATATAGTACTAATGATATTGTTATTAAATCTACATTACATATCTAATGTAGGTATAGTGCTAGTGATATTGTTATTAAATGAACATTGATCTGTGGGAATGAATCAGTATATTACATTATATCGAATGTAGATATAGTACTAATGATATTGGTATTAAATATACATTGATCTGTGGGAAGGAATCCGTATATCACATTATACCTAATGTAGATATGGTAATAACGATATTGTTTTTAAATGTACATTGATCTGTGTGAATGAAGCAGTATATTACATTATATCTCAGGCAGATATTTTGCTAATGATATTGTTATTAAATGTACATTGATCTGTGGGAATGAATCAGTATATTACATTATACCTAATGTAGATATAGTAATAATGATATTGTTATTAAATGTACATTGATCTGTGGGAATGAATCAGTATATTACATTATATCGAATGTAGATATAGTGCTAATGATGTTGTTACTAAATGTACATTGATCTGTGGGTAGTAATCAGTATATTACATTATATCTAATGTAGATATGGTAATAATAATATTGTTATTAATTGTATATTACATATCTAATGTAGATATAGTACTAATGATATTAACATTAAATGTACATTGATCTGTGGGAAGGAATCAGTATATTACATTATACCTCATGTAGATATAGTGCTAATGATATTGTTATTAAATGAACATTGATCTGTGGGAATGAATCAGTGTATTACATTATATCGAATGTAGATATAGTCCCAATGATATTGTTATTAAGTGTACATTGATCTGTGGGAATGAATCAGTATATTACATTATATCGAATGTACATATAGTACTAATGATGTTGGTATTATATGTACATTGTTCTGTTGGAATGAATCTGTACATGACATTATATCTATTGTAGATATAGTAATAATGGTATTGTTATTAAATGTACATTGATCTGTGGGAATGAATCAGTATAATACATTATATCGAATGTAGATATAGTACTAATGATATTGTTATTAAATCTACATTACATATCTAATGTAGGTATAGTACTAATGATATTGGTATTATATGTACATTGATCTGTGGGAACGAATCAGTATATTACATTATATCGAATGTACATATAGTACTAATGATATTGGTATTATGTGTACACTGATCTGTTGGAATGAATCTGTACATGACATTATATCTATTGTAGATATAGTAATAATGATATTGTTATTAAATGTACATTGATCTGTGGGAATGAATCAGTATAATACATTATATCGAATGTAGATATAGTACTAATGATATTGTTATTAAATCTACATTACATATCTAATGTAGGTATAGTACTAATGATATTGGTATTATATGTACATTGATCTGTGGGAATGAATCAGTGTATTACATTATATCGAATGTAGATATAGTGCTAATGATGTTGTTATTAAATGTACATTGATCAGTGTGTAGTAACCAGTATATTACATTATATCTAATGTAGATATGATAATAATAATATTGTTATTAATTGTATATTACATATCTAATGTAGATATAGTACTACTGATATTGGCATTAAATGTACATTGATCTGTGGGAATGAATCAGTATATTACATTATATCGAATGTAGATATAGTACTAATGATATTGTTATTAAATGTACATTACATATCTAATGTAGGTATAGTACTAATGATATTGGTATTAAATGTGCATTGATATGTGGGAATGAATCAGTCTATTACATTATATCGAATGTAGATATGATAATAATAATATTGTTATTAATTGTATATTACATATCTAATGTAGATATAGTACTAATGATATTGTTATTAAATCTACATTACATATCTAATGTAGGTATAGTACTAATGATGTTGGTATTATATGTACATTGTTCTGTTGGAATGAATCTGTACATGACATTATATCTATTGTAGATATAGTAATAATGGTATTGTTATTAAATGTACATTGATCTGTGGGAATGAATCAGTATATTACATTATATCGAATGTAGATATAGTGCTAATGATGTTGTTATTGAATGTACATTGATCTGTGGGAATGAATCAGTATATTACATTATACCTAATGTAGATATAGTAATAATGATATTGTTATTAAATGTACATTGATCTGTGGGAATGAAGCAGTATATTACATTATATCTCAGGCAGATATTTTGCTAATGATATTGTTATTAAATGTACATTGATCTGTGGGAATGAATCAGTATATTACATTATACCTAATCTAGATATAGTAATAATGATATTGTTATTAAATGTACATTGATCTGTGGTAATGAATCAGTATATTACATTATATCGAATGTAGATATAGTGCTAATGATGTTGTTACTAAATGTACATTGATCTGTGGGTAGTAGTCAGTATATTACATTATAACTAATGTAGATATGATAATAATAATATTGTTATTAATTGTGTATTACATATCTAACGTAGACATAGTATTAATGATATTGACATTAAATGTACTTTGATCTGTGGCAATCAATCAGTATATTACATTATATCTAATGTAGATATATTACTAATGATATTGTTATTAAATGTACATTGATTGTGGGAATGAATCAGTATATTACATTATATCGAATGTAGATATAGTACAAGTGACGGTGTTATTAAATGTACATTGATCTGTGGGTAGTAATCAGTATATTACATTATATCTAATGTAGATATAGTACCAATGGTATTGTTATTAAGTGTACATTGATCTGTGGGAATGAATAAGTATATTACATTATATCTAATGTAGATATGATAATAATAATATTGTTATTAATTGTATATTACATATCTAATGTAGATATAGTACTAATGATATTGGCATTAAATATACTTTGATCTGTGTGAATGAATCAGTATATTACATTATATCGAATGTAGATATAGTACTAATGATATTGGTATTGAATGTACATTGATCTGTGGGAATGAATCAGTATATTACATTATACCTAATGTAGATATAGTAATAATGATATTGTTATTAAATGTACATTGATCTGTGGGAATGAAGCAGTATATTACATTATATCTCAGGCAGATATTTTGCTAATGATATTGTTATTAAATGTACATTGATCTGTGGGAATGAATCAGTATATTACATTATACCTAATCTAGATATAGTAATAATGATATTGTTATTAAATGTACATTGATCTGTGGTAATGAATCAGTATATTACATTATATCGAATGTAGATATAGTGCTAATGATGTTGTTACTAAATGTACATTGATCTGTGGGTAGTAGTCAGTATATTACATTATAACTAATGTAGATATGATAATAATAATATTGTTATTAATTGTGTATTACATATCTAACGTAGACATAGTATTAATGATATTGACATTAAATGTACTTTGATCTGTGGGAATCAATCAGTATATTACATTATATCTAATGTAGATATATTACTAATGATATTGTTATTAAATGTACATTGATTGTGGGAATGAATCAGTATATTACATTATATCGAATGTAGATATAGTACAAGTGACGGTGTTATTAAATGTACATTGATCTGTGGGTAGTAATCAGTATATTACATTATATCTAATGTAGATATAGTACCAATGGTATTGTTATTAAGTGTACATTGATCTGTGGGAATGAATAAGTATATTACATTATATCTAATGTAGATATGATAATAATAATATTGTTATTAATTGTATATTACATATCTAATGTAGATATAGTACTAATGATATTGGCATTAAATATACTTTGATCTGTGTGAATGAATCAGTATATTACATTATATCGAATGTAGATATAGTACTAATGATATTGGTATTGAATGTACATTGATCTGTGGGAATGAATCAGTATATTACATTATACCTAATGTAGATATAGTAATAATGATATTGTTATTAAATGTACATTGATCTGTGGGAATGAATCAGTATATTACATTATATCGAATGTAGATATAGTGCTAATGATGTTGTTACTAAATGTACATTGATCTGTGGGTAGTAGTCAGTATATTACATTATAACTAATGTAGATATGATAATAATAATATTGTTATTAATTGTGTATTACATATCTAACGTAGATATAGTACTAATGATATTAACATTAAATGTACATTGATCTGTGGGAATGAATCAGTATATTACATTATACCTCATGTAGATATAGTGCTAATGATATTGTTATTAAATGAACATTGATCTGTGGGAATGAATCAGTATATTACATTATATCGAATGTACATATAGTACTAATGATATTGGTATTATATGTACACTGATCTGTTGGAACGAATCTGTACATGACATTATATCTATTGTGGATATAGTAATAATGATATTGTTATTAAATGTACATTGATCTGTGGGAATGAATCAGTATATTACATTATATCGAATGTAGATATAGTGCCAATGATGTTGTTATTAAATGTACATTGATCTGTGTGTAGAAACCAGTATATTACATTATATCTAATGTAGATATGATAATAATAATATTGTTATTAATTGTATATTACATATCTAATATAGATAAAGTACTACTGATATTGGCATTAAATGTACATTGATCTGTGGGAATGAATCAGTATATTACATTATATCGAATGTAGATATAGTACTAATGATATTGTTATTAAATGTACATTACATATCTAATGTAGGTATAGTACTAATGATATTGGTATTAAATGTGCATTGATATGTGGGAATGAATCAGTATATTACATTATATCGAATGTAGATATAGTACTAATGATATTGTTATTAAATCTACATTACATATCTAATGTAGGTATAGTACTAATGATATTGGTATTATATGTACATTGATCTGTGGGAATGAATCAATATATTACATTATATCGAATGTAAATATAGTACTAATGATATTATTATTAAATGTACATTGATCTGTGGGAATGAATCAGTATATTACATTATACCTAATGTAGATATATAATAATGATATTGTTATTAAATGTACATTGATCTGTGGGAATGAATCAGTATATTACATTATATCGAATGTAGATATAGTGCTAATGATGTTGTTACTAAATGTACATTGATCTGTGGGTAGTAGTCAGTGTATTACATTATAACTAATGTAGATATGATAATAATAATATTGCTATTAATTGTGTATTACATTTCTAACGTAGATATAGTACTATTGATATTGACATTAAATGTACTTTGATCTGTGGGAATGAATCAGTATATTACATTATATCTAATGTAGATATATTACTAATGATATTGTTATTAAATGTACATTGATCTGTGGGAATGAATCAGTATATTACATTATTTCGAATGTAGATATAGTACCAATGATATTCTTATTAAATGTACATTGATCTGTGGGAATGAATCAGTATATTACATTATATCGAATGTAGATATAGTACAAGTGCTGGTGTTATTAAATGCACATTGCTCTGTGGGTAGTAATCAGTATATTACATTATATCTAATGTAGATATGATAATAATAATATTGTTATTAATTGTATATTACATATCTAATGTAGATATAGTACTAATGATATTAACATTAAATGTACATTGATCTGTGGGAATGAATCAGTATATTACATTATACCTCATGTAGATATAGTGCTAATGATATTGTTATTAAATGAACATTGATCTGTGGGAATGAATCAGTATATTACATTATATCGAATGTAGATATAGTCCCAATGATATTGTTATTAAGTGTACATTGATCTGTGGGAACGAATCAGTATATTACATTATATCGAATGTACATATAGTACTAATGATATTGGTATTATATGTACATTGTTCTGTTGGAATGAATCTGTTCATGACATTATATCTATTGTAGATATAGTAATAATGGTATTGATATTAAATGTACATTGATCTGTGGGAATGAATCAGTATAATACATTATATCGCATGTAGATATAGTACTAATGATATTGTTATTAAATCTACATTACATATCTAATGTAGGTATGGTACTAATGATATTGTTATTAAATGAACATTGATCTGTGGGAATGAATCAGTATATTACATTATATCGAATGTAGATATAGTACTAATGATATTGGTATTAAATGTACATTGATCTGTGGGAACGAATCAGTATGTTACATTATATCTAATGTAGATATATTTCTAATGATATTGTTATTAAATGTACATTGATCTGTGGGAATGAATCAGTATATTACATTATGTCGAATGTAGATATAGTACTAATGATATTGTTATTAAATCTACATTACATATCTAATGTAGGTATAGTACTAATGATATTGTTATTAAATGTGCATTGATCTGTGGGAACGAATCAGTATGTTACATTATATCTAATGTAGATATATTTCTAATGATATTGTTATTAAATGTACATTGATCTGTGGGAATGAATCAGTATATTACATTATATCGAATGTAGATATAGTACCAATGATATTGTTATTAAATGTACATTGATCTGTGGGAATGAATCAGTATATTACATTATATCGAATGTAGATATAGTACAAGTGATGGTGTTATTAAATGTACATTGATCTGTGGGTAGTAATCAGTATATTACATTATATCTAATGTAGATATGATAATAATAATATTGTTATTAATTGTATATTACATATCTAATGTCGATATAGTACTAATGATATTAACATTAAATGTACATTGATCTGTGGGAATGAATCAGTATATTACATTATACCTCATGTAGATATAGTGCTAATGATATTGTTATTAAATGAACATTGATCTGTGGGAATGAATCAGTATATTACATTATATCGAATGTAGATATAGTCCCAATGATATTGTTATTAAGTGTACATTGATCTGTGGGAATGAATCAGTATATTACATTATATCGAATGTACATATAGTACTAATGATATTGGTATTATATGTACATTGTTCTGTTGGAATGAATCTGTACATGACATTATATCTATTGTAGATATAGTAATAATGGTATTGTTATTAAATGTACATTGATCTGTGGAAATGAATCAGTATAATACATTATATCGCATGTAGATATAGTACTAATGATATTGTTATTAAATCTACATTACATATCTAATGTAGGTATAGTGCTAGTGATATTGTTATTAAATGAACATTGATCTGTGGGAATGAATCAGTATATTACATTATATCGAATGTAGATATAGTACTAATGATATTGTTTTCAAATGTACATTGATCTGTGTGAATGAAGCAGTATATTACATTATATCTCAGGCAGATATTTTGCTAATGATATTGTTATTAAATGTTCATTGATCTGTGGGAATGAATCAGTATATTACATTATACCTAATGTAGATATAGTAATAATGATATTGTTATTAAATGTACATTGATCTGTGGGAATGAATCAGTATATTACATTATATCGAATGTAGATATAGTGCTAATGATGTTGTTATTGAATGTACATTGATCTGTGGGAATGAATCAGTATATTACATTATACCTAATGTAGATATAGTAATAATGATATTGTTATTAAATGTACATTGATCTGTGGGAATGAAGCAGTATATTACATTATATCTCAGGCAGATATTTTGCTAATGATATTGTTATTAAATGTACATTGATCTGTGGGAATGAATCAGTATATTACATTATACCTAATCTAGATATAGTAATAATGATATTGTTATTAAATGTACATTGATCTGTGGTAATGAATCAGTATATTACATTATATCGAATGTAGATATAGTGCTATTGATGTTGTTACTAAGTGTACATTGATCTGTGGGTAGTAGTCAGTATATTACATTATAACTAATGTAGATATGATAATAATAATATTGTTATTAATTGTGTATTACATATCTAACGTAGACATAGTATTAATGATATTGACATTAAATGTACTTTGATCTGTGAGAATGAATAAGTATATAACATTATATCGAATGTAGACATAGTGCTAATGATGTTGTTCTTAAATGTACATTGATCTGTGGGTAGTAGTCAGTATATTATATTATATCTAATGTAGATATGGTACTAATGATATTGTTATTAAATGTATATTACATATCTAATGTAGATATAGTACTAATGATATTCGCATTAAATATACTTTGATCTGTGGGAATGAATCAGTATATTACATTATAACGAATGTAGATATAGTACTAATGATATTGTTATTAAATCTACATTACATATCTAATGTAGGTATAGTACTAATGATATTGGTATTATATGTACATTGATCTGTGGGAACGAATCAGTATATTACATTATATCGAATGTACATATAGTACTAATGATATTGGTATTATGTGTACACTGATCTGTTGGAATGAATCTGTACATGACATTATATCTATTGTAGATATAGTAATAATGATATTGTTATTAAATGTACATTGATCTGTGGGAATGAATCAGTATAATACATTATATCGAATGTAGATATAGTACTAATGATATTGTTATTAAATCTACATTACATATCTAATGTAGGTATAGTACTAATGATATTGGTATTATATGTACATTGATCTGTGGGAATGAATCAGTGTATTACATTATATCGAATGTAGATATAGTGCTAATGATGTTGTTATTAAATGTACATTGATCAGTGTGTAGTAACCAGTATATTACATTATATCTAATGTAGATATGATAATAATAATATTGTTATTAATTGTATATTACATATCTAATGTAGATATAGTACTACTGATATTGGCATTAAATGTACATTGATCTGTGGGAATGAATCAGTATATTACATTATATCGAATGTAGATATAGTACTAATGATATTGTTATTAAATGTACATTACATATCTAATGTAGGTATAGTACTAATGATATTGGTATTAAATGTGCATTGATATGTGGGAATGAATCAGTCTATTACATTATATCGAATGTAGATATGATAATAATAATATTGTTATTAATTGTATATTACATATCTAATGTAGATATAGTACTAATGATATTGGCATTAAATATACTTTGATCTGTGGGAAAGAATCAGTATATTACATTATATCGAATGTAGATATAGTACTAATGATATTGTTATTAAATCTACATTACATATCTAATGTAGGTATAGTACTAATGATATTGGTATTATATGTACATTGTTCTGTTGGAATGAATCTGTACATGACATTATATCTATTGTAGATATAGTAATAATGGTATTGTTATTAAATGTACATTGATCTGTGGGAATGAATCAGTATATTACATTATATCGAATGTAGATATAGTGCTAATGATGTTGTTATTGAATGTACATTGATCTGTGGGAATGAATCAGTATATTACATTATACCTAATGTAGATATAGTAATAATGATATTGTTATTAAATGTACATTGATCTGTGGGAATGAAGCAGTATATTACATTATATCTCAGGCAGATATTTTGCTAATGATATTGTTATTAAATGTACATTGATCTGTGGGAATGAATCAGTATATTACATTATACCTAATCTAGATATAGTAATAATGATATTGTTATTAAATGTACATTGATCTGTGGTAATGAATCAGTATATTACATTATATCGAATGTAGATATAGTGCTAATGATGTTGTTACTAAATGTACATTGATCTGTGGGTAGTAGTCAGTATATTACATTATAACTAATGTAGATATGATAATAATAATATTGTTATTAATTGTGTATTACATATCTAACGTAGACATAGTATTAATGATATTGACATTAAATGTACTTTGATCTGTGGGAATCAATCAGTATATTACATTATATCTAATGTAGATATATTACTAATGATATTGTTATTAAATGTACATTGATTGTGGGAATGAATCAGTATATTACATTATATCGAATGTAGATATAGTACAAGTGACGGTGTTATTAAATGTACATTGATCTGTGGGTAGTAATCAGTATATTACATTATATCTAATGTAGATATAGTACCAATGGTATTGTTATTAAGTGTACATTGATCTGTGGGAATGAATAAGTATATTACATTATATCTAATGTAGATATGATAATAATAATATTGTTATTAATTGTATATTACATATCTAATGTAGATATAGTACTAATGATATTGGCATTAAATATACTTTGATCTGTGTGAATGAATCAGTATATTACATTATATCGAATGTAGATATAGTACTAATGATATTGGTATTGAATGTACATTGATCTGTGGGAATGAATCAGTATATTACATTATACCTAATGTAGATATAGTAATAATGATATTGTTATTAAATGTACATTGATCTGTGGGAATGAATCAGTATATTACATTATATCGAATGTAGATATAGTGCTAATGATGTTGTTACTAAATGTACATTGATCTGTGGGTAGTAGTCAGTATATTACATTATAACTAATGTAGATATGATAATAATAATATTGTTATTAATTGTGTATTACATATCTAACGTAGATATAGTACTAATGATATTAACATTAAATGTACATTGATCTGTGGGAATGAATCAGTATATTACATTATACCTCATGTAGATATAGTGCTAATGATATTGTTATTAAATGAACATTGATCTGTGGGAATGAATCAGTATATTACATTATATCGAATGTACATATAGTACTAATGATATTGGTATTATATGTACACTGATCTGTTGGAACGAATCTGTACATGACATTATATCTATTGTGGATATAGTAATAATGATATTGTTATTAAATGTACATTGATCAGTGTGTAGTAACCAGTATATTACATTATATCTAATGTAGATATGATAATAATAATATTGCTATTAATTGTATATTACATATCTAATGTAGATATAGTACTAATGATATTGGCATTAAATATACTTTGATCTGTGGGAATGAATCAGTATATTACATTATATCGAATGTACATATAGTACTAATGATATTGGTATTATATGTACATTGTTCTGTTGGAATGAATCTGTACATGACATTATATCTATTGTAGATATAGTAATAATGGTATTGTTATTAAATGTACATTGATCTGTGGGAATGAATCAGTATATTACATTATATCGAATGTAGATATAGTGCTAATGATGTTGTTATTAAATGTACATTGATCTGTGGGAATGAATCAGTATATTACATTATACCTAATGTAGATATAGTAATAATGATATTGTTATTAAATGTACATTGATCTGTGGGAATGAATCAGTCTATTACATTATATCTAATGTAGATATGATAATAATAATATTGCTATTAATTGCATATTACATATCTAATGTAGATATAGTACTAATGATATTGGTATTAAATGTACATTGATCTGTGGGAATGAATTAGTATATTACATTATATCGAATGTAGATATAGTACTACTGATATTGGTGTTATATGTACATTGATCTGTTGGAATGAATCTATACATGACATTATATCTATTGTAGATATAGTAATAATGATATTGTTATTAAATGTACATTGATCTGTGGGAATGAATCAGTATATTACATTATATCGAATGTAGATATAGTGCCAATGATGTTGTTATTAAATGTACATTGATCTGTGTGTAGAAACCAGTATATTACATTATATCTAATGTAGATATGATAATAATAATATTGTTATTAATTGTATATTACATATCTAATGTAGATAAAGTACTTCTGATATTGGCATTAAATGTACATTGATCTGTGGGAATGAATCAGTATATTACATTATATCGAATGTAGATATAGTACTAATGATATTGTTATTAAATGTACATTACATATCTAATGTAGGTATAGTACTAATGATATTGGTATTAAATGTGCATTGATATGTGGGAATGAATCAGTATATTACATTATATCGAATGTAGATATAGTACTAATGATATTGTTATTAAATCTACATTACATATCTAATGTAGGTATAGTACTAATGATATTGGTATTATATGTACATTGATCTGTGGGAATGAATCAATATATTACATTATATCGAATGTAAATATAGTACTAATGATATTATTATTAAATGTACATTGATCTGTGGGAATGAATCAGTATATTACATTATACCTAATGTAGATATATAATAATGATATTGTTATTAAATGTACATTGATCTGTGGGAATGAATCAGTATATTACATTATATCGAATGTAGATATAGTGCTAATGATGTTGTTACTAAATGTACATTGATCTGTGGGTAGTAGTCAGTGTATTACATTATAACTAATGTAGATATGATAATAATAATATTGCTATTAATTGTGTATTACATTTCTAACGTAGATATAGTACTATTGATATTGACATTAAATGTACTTTGATCTGTGGGAATGAATCAGTATATTACATTATATCTAATGTAGATATATTACTAATGATATTGTTATTAAATGTACATTGATCTGTGGGAATGAATCAGTATATTACATTATTTCGAATGTAGATATAGTACCAATGATATTCTTATTAAATGTACATTGATCTGTGGGAATGAATCAGTATATTACATTATACCTCATGTAGATATAGTGCTAATGATATTGTTATTAAATGAACATTGATCTGTGGGAATGAATCAGTATATTACATTATATCGAATGTAGATATAGTCCCAATGATATTGTTATTAAGTGTACATTGATCTGTGGGAACGAATCAGTATATTACATTATATCGAATGTACATATAGTACTAATGATATTGGTATTATATGTACATTGTTCTGTTGGAATGAATCTGTTCATGACATTATATCTATTGTAGATATAGTAATAATGGTATTGATATTAAATGTACATTGATCTGTGGGAATGAATCAGTATAATACATTATATCGCATGTAGATATAGTACTAATGATATTGTTATTAAATCTACATTACATATCTAATGTAGGTATGGTACTAATGATATTGTTATTAAATGAACATTGATCTGTGGGAATGAATCAGTATATTACATTATATCGAATGTAGATATAGTACTAATGATATTGGTATTAAATGTACATTGATCTGTGGGAAGGAATCCGTATATCACATTATACCTAATGTAGATATGGTAATAACGATATTGTTTTTAAATGTACATTGATCTGTGTGAATGAAGCAGTATATTACATTATATCTCAGGCAGATATTTTGCTAATGATATTGTTATTAAATGAACATTGATCTGTGGGAATGAATCAGTATATTACATTATGTCGAATGTAGATATAGTACTAATGATATTGTTATTAAATCTACATTACATATCTAATGTAGGTATAGTACTAATGATATTGTTATTAAATGTGCATTGATCTGTGGGAACGAATCAGTATGTTACATTATATCTAATGTAGATATATTTCTAATGATATTGTTATTAAATGTACATTGATCTGTGGGAATGAATCAGTATATTACATTATATCGAATGTAGATATAGTACCAATGATATTGTTATTAAATGTACATTGATCTGTGGGAATGAATCAGTATATTACATTATATCGAATGTAGATATAGTACAAGTGATGGTGTTATTAAATGTACATTGATCTGTGGGTAGTAATCAGTATATTACATTATATCTAATGTAGATATGATAATAATAATATTGTTATTAATTGTATATTACATATCTAATGTCGATATAGTACTAATGATATTAACATTAAATGTACATTGATCTGTGGGAATGAATCAGTATATTACATTATACCTCATGTAGATATAGTGCTAATGATATTGTTATTAAATGAACATTGATCTGTGGGAATGAATCAGTATATTACATTATATCGAATGTAGATATAGTCCCAATGATATTGTTATTAAGTGTACATTGATCTGTGGGAATGAATCAGTATATTACATTATATCGAATGTACATATAGTACTAATGATATTGGTATTATATGTACATTGTTCTGTTGGAATGAATCTGTACATGACATTATATCTATTGTAGATATAGTAATAATGGTATTGTTATTAAATGTACATTGATCTGTGGAAATGAATCAGTATAATACATTATATCGCATGTAGATATAGTACTAATGATATTGTTATTAAATCTACATTACATATCTAATGTAGGTATAGTGCTAGTGATATTGTTATTAAATGAACATTGATCTGTGGGAATGAATCAGTATATTACATTATATCGAATGTAGATATAGTACTAATGATATTGTTTTCAAATGTACATTGATCTGTGTGAATGAAGCAGTATATTACATTATATCTCAGGCAGATATTTTGCTAATGATATTGTTATTAAATGTTCATTGATCTGTGGGAATGAATCAGTATATTACATTATACCTAATGTAGATATAGTAATAATGATATTGTTATTAAATGTACATTGATCTGTGGGAATGAATCAGTATATTACATTATATCGAATGTAGATATAGTGCTAATGATGTTGTTATTGAATGTACATTGATCTGTGGGAATGAATCAGTATATTACATTATACCTAATGTAGATATAGTAATAATGATATTGTTATTAAATGTACATTGATCTGTGGGAATGAAGCAGTATATTACATTATATCTCAGGCAGATATTTTGCTAATGATATTGTTATTAAATGTACATTGATCTGTGGGAATGAATCAGTATATTACATTATACCTAATCTAGATATAGTAATAATGATATTGTTATTAAATGTACATTGATCTGTGGTAATGAATCAGTATATTACATTATATCGAATGTAGATATAGTGCTATTGATGTTGTTACTAAGTGTACATTGATCTGTGGGTAGTAGTCAGTATATTACATTATAACTAATGTAGATATGATAATAATAATATTGTTATTAATTGTGTATTACATATCTAACGTAGACATAGTATTAATGATATTGACATTAAATGTACTTTGATCTGTGGGAATGAATCAGTATATTACATTATATCTAATGTAGATATATTACTAATGATATTGTTATTAAATGTACATTGATTGTGGGAATAAATCAGTATATTACATTATATCGAATGTAGATATAGTACAAGTGACGGTGTTATTAAATGTACATTGATCTGTGGGTAGTAATCAGTATATTACATTATATCTAATGTAGATATAGTACCAATGGTATTGTTATTAAGTGTACATTGATCTGTGGGAATGAATAAGTATATTACATTATATCTAATGTAGATATGATAATAATAATATTGTTATTAATTGTATATTACATATCTAATGTAGATATAGTACTAATGATATTGGCATTAAATATACTTTGATCTGTGGGAATGAATCAGTATATTACATTATATCGAATGTAGATATAGTACCAATGATATTGTTATTAAGTGTACATTGATCTGTGTGAATGAATAAGTATATAACATTATATCGAATGTAGACATAGTGCTAATGATGTTGTTCTTAAATGTACATTGATCTGTGGGTAGTAGTCAGTATATTATATTATATCTAATGTAGATATGGTACTAATGATATTGTTATTAAATGTATATTACATATCTAATGTAGATATAGTACTAATGATATTCGCATTAAATATACTTTGATCTGTGGGAATGAATCAGTATATTACATTATAACGAATGTAGATATAGTACTAATGATATTGTTATTAAATCTACATTACATATCTAATGTAGGTATAGTACTAATGATATTGGTATTATATGTACATTGATCTGTGGGAACGAATCAGTATATTACATTATATCGAATGTACATATAGTACTAATGATATTGGTATTATGTGTACACTGATCTGTTGGAATGAATCTGTACATGACATTATATCTATTGTAGATATAGTAATAATGATATTGTTATTAAATGTACATTGATCTGTGGGAATGAATCAGTATAATACATTATATCGAATGTAGATATAGTACTAATGATATTGTTATTAAATCTACATTACATATCTAATGTAGGTATAGTACTAATGATATTGGTATTATATGTACATTGATCTGTGGGAATGAATCAGTGTATTACATTATATCGAATGTAGATATAGTGCTAATGATGTTGTTATTAAATGTACATTGATCAGTGTGTAGTAACCAGTATATTACATTATATCTAATGTAGATATGATAATAATATTATTGTTATTAATTGTATATTACATATCTAATGTAGATATAGTACTACTGATATTGGCATTAAATGTACATTGATCTGTGGGAATGAATCAGTATATTACATTATATCGAATGTAGATATAGTACTAATGATATTGTTATTAAATGTACATTACATATCTAATGTAGGTATAGTACTAATGATATTGGTATTAAATGTGCATTGATATGTGGGAATGAATCAGTCTATTACATTATATCGAATGTAGATATGATAATAATAATATTGTTATTAATTGTATATTACATATCTAATGTAGATATAGTACTAATGATATTGGCATTAAATATACTTTGATCTGTGGGAAAGAATCAGTATATTACATTATATCGAATGTAGATATAGTGCTAATGATGTTGTTACTAAATGTACATTGATCTGTGGGTAGTAGTCAGTGTATTACATTATAACTAATGTAGATATGATAATAATAATATTGCTATTAATTGTGTATTACATTTCTAACGTAGATATAGTACTATTGATATTGACATTAAATGTACTTTGATCTGTGGGAATGAATCAGTATATTACATTATATCTAATGTAGATATATTACTAATGATATTGTTATTAAATGTACATTGATCTGTGGGAATGAATCAGTATATTACATTATTTCGAATGTAGATATAGTACCAATGATATTCTTATTAAATGTACATTGATCTGTGGGAATGAATCAGTATATTACATTATATCGAATGTAGATATAGTACAAGTGCTGGTGTTATTAAATGCACATTGCTCTGTGGGTAGTAATCAGTATATTACATTATATCTAATGTAGATATGATAATAATAATATTGTTATTAATTGTATATTACATATCTAATGTAGATATAGTACTAATGATATTAACATTAAATGTACATTGATCTGTGGGAATGAATCAGTATATTACATTATACCTCATGTAGATATAGTGCTAATGATATTGTTATTAAATGAACATTGATCTGTGGGAATGAATCAGTATATTACATTATATCGAATGTAGATATAGTCCCAATGATATTGTTATTAAGTGTACATTGATCTGTGGGAACGAATCAGTATATTACATTATATCGAATGTACATATAGTACTAATGATATTGGTATTATATGTACATTGTTCTGTTGGAATGAATCTGTTCATGACATTATATCTATTGTAGATATAGTAATAATGGTATTGTTATTAAATGTACATTGATCTGTGGGAATGAATCAGTATAATACATTATATCGCATGTAGATATAGTACTAATGATATTGTTATTAAATCTACATTACATATCAAATGTAGGTATGGTACTAATGATATTGTTATTAAATGAACATTGATCTGTGGGAATGAATCAGTATATTACATTATATCGAATGTAGATATAGTACTAATGATATTAGTATTAAATGTACATTGATCTGTGGGAAGGAATCCGTATATCACATTATACCTAATGTAGATATGGTAATAACGATATTGTTTTTAAATGTACATTGATCTGTGTGAATGAAGCAGTATATTACATTATATCTCAGGCAGATATTTTGCTAATGATATTGTTATTAAATGAACATTGATCTGTGGGAATGAATCAGTATATTACATTATACCTAATGTAGATATAGTAATAATGATATTGTTATTAAATGTACATTGATCTGTGGGAATGAATCAGTATATTACATTATACCTAATGTAGATATAGTAATAATGATATTGTTATTAAATGTACATTGATCTGTGGGAATGAATCAGTATATTACATTATACCTCATGTAGATATAGTGCTAATGATATTGTTATTAAATGAACATTGATCTGTGGGAATGAATCAGTATATTACATTATGTCGAATGTAGATATAGTACTAATGATATTGTTATTAAATCTACATTACATATCTAATGTAGGTATAGTACTAATGATATTGTTATTAAATGTGCATTGATCTGTGGGAACGAATCAGTATATTACATTATATCTAATGTAGATATATTTCTAATGATATTGTTATTAAATGTACATTGATCTGTGGGAATGAATCAGTATATTACATTATATCGAATGTAGATATAGTACCAATGATATTGTTATTAAATGTACATTGATCTGTGGGAATGAATCAGTATATTACATTATATCGAATGTAGATATAGTACAAGTGATGGTGTTATTAAATGTACATTGATCTGTGGGTAGTTATCAGTATATTACATTATATCTAATGTAGATATGATAATAATAATGTTGTTATTAATTGTATATTACATATCTAATGTAGATATAGTACTAATGATATTAACATTAAATGTACATTGATCTGTGGAAATGAATCAGTATAATACATTATATCGCATGTAGATATAGTACTAATGATATTGTTATTAAATCTACATTACATATCTAATGTAGGTATAGTGCTAGTGATATTGTTATTAAATGAACATTGATCTGTGGGAATGAATCAGTATATTACATTATATCGAATGTAGATATAGTACTAATGATATTGGTATTAAATGTACATTGATCTATGGGAAGGAATCCGTATATCACATTATACCTAATGTAGATATGGTAATAACGATATTGTTTTCAAATGTACATTGATCTGTGTGAATGAAGCAGTATATTACATTATATCTCAGGCAGATATTTTGCTAATGATATTGTTATTAAATGTTCATTGATCTGTGGGAATGAATCAGTATATTACATTGTACCTAATGTAGATATAGTAATAATGATATTGTTATTAAATGTACATTGATCTGTGGGAATGAATCAGTATATTACATTATATCGAATGTAGATATAGTGCTAATGATGTTGTTATTGAATGTACATTGATCTGTGGGAATGAATCAGTATATTACATTATACCTCATGTAGATATAGTGCTAATGATATTGTTATTAAATGAACATTGATCTGTGGGAATGAATCAGTATATTACATTATATCTAATGTAGATATATTTCTAATGATATTGTTATTAAATGTACATTGATCTGTGGGAATGAATCAGTATATTACATTATATCGAATGTAGATATAGTACCAATGATATTGTTATTAAATGTACATTGATCTGTGGGAATGAATCAGTATATTACATTATATCGAATGTAGATATAGTACAAGTGCTGGTGTTATTAAATGCACATTGCTCTGTGGGTAGTAATCAGTATATTACATTATATCTAATGTAGATATGATAATAATAATATTGTTATTAATTGTATATTACATATCTAATGTAGATATAGTACTAATGATATTAACATTAAATGTACATTGATCTGTGGGAATGAATCAGTATATTACATTATATCGAATGTACATATAGTACTAATGATATTGGTATTATATGTACATTGTTCTGTTGGAATGAATCTGTTCATGACATTATATCTATTGTAGATATAGTAATAATGGTATTGTTATTAAATGTACATTGATCTGTGGGAATGAATCAGTATAATACATTATATCGCATGTAGATATAGTACTAATGATATTGTTATTAAATCTACATTACATATCAAATGTAGGTATGGTACTAATGATATTGTTATTAAATGAACATTGATCTGTGGGAATGAATCAGTATATTACATTATATCGAATGTAGATATAGTACTAATGATATTAGTATTAAATGTACATTGATCTGTGGGAAGGAATCCGTATATCACATTATACCTAATGTAGATATGGTAATAACGATATTGTTTTTAAATGTACATTGATCTGTGTGAATGAAGCAGTATATTACATTATATCTCAGGCAGATATTTTGCTAATGATACTGTTATTAAATGAACATTGATCTGTGGGAATGAATCAGTATATTACATTATACCTAATGTAGATATAGTAATAATGATATTGTTATTAAATGTACATTGATCTGTGGGAATGAATCAGTATATTACATTATACCTAATGTAGATATAGTAATAATGATATTGTTATTAAATGTACATTGATCTGTGGGAATGAATCAGTATATTACATTATACCTCATGTAGATATAGTGCTAATGATATTGTTATTAAATGAACATTGATCTGTGGGAATGAATCAGTATATTACATTATGTCGAATGTAGATATAGTACTAATGATATTGTTATTAAATCTACATTACATATCTAATGTAGGTATAGTACTAATGATATTGTTATTAAATGTGCATTGATCTGTGGGAACGAATCAGTATATTACATTATATCTAATGTAGATATATTTCTAATGATATTGTTATTAAATGTACATTGATCTGTGGGAATGAATCAGTATATTACATTATATCGAATGTAGATATAGTACCAATGATATTGTTATTAAATGTACATTGATCTGTGGGAATGAATCAGTATATTACATTATATCGAATGTAGATATAGTACAAGTGATGGTGTTATTAAATGTACATTGATCTGTGGGTAGTTATCAGTATATTACATTATATCTAATGTAGATATGATAATAATAATGTTGTTATTAATTGTATATTACATATCTAATGTAGATATAGTACTAATGATATTAACATTAAATGTACATTGATCTGTGGAAATGAATCAGTATAATACATTATATCGCATGTAGATATAGTACTAATGATATTGTTATTAAATCTACATTACATATCTAATGTAGGTATAGTGCTAGTGATATTGTTATTAAATGAACATTGATCTGTGGGAATGAATCAGTATATTACATTATATCGAATGTAGATATAGTACTAATGATATTGGTATTAAATGTACATTGATCTATGGGAAGGAATCCGTATATCACATTATACCTAATGTAGATATGGTAATAACGATATTGTTTTCAAATGTACATTGATCTGTGTGAATGAAGCAGTATATTACATTATATCTCAGGCAGATATTTTGCTAATGATATTGTTATTAAATGTTCATTGATCTGTGGGAATGAATCAGTATATTACATTGTACCTAATGTAGATATAGTAATAATGATATTGTTATTAAATGTACATTGATCTGTGGGAATGAATCAGTATATTACATTATATCGAATGTAGATATAGTGCTAATGATGTTGTTATTGAATGTACATTGATCTGTGGGAATGAATCAGTATATTACATTATACCTCATGTAGATATAGTGCTAATGATATTGTTATTAAATGAACATTGATCTGTGGGAATGAATCAGTATATTACATTATATCGAATGTACATATAGTACTAATGATATTGGTATTATATGTACACTGATCTGTTGGAACGAATCTGTACATGACGTTATATCTATTGTGGATATAGTAATAATGATATTGTTATTAAATGTACATTGATCAGTGTGTAGTAACCAGTATATTACATTATATCTAATGTAGATATGATAATAATAATATTGCTATTAATTGTATATTACATATCTAATGTAGATATAGTACTAATGATATTGGCATTAAATATACTTTGATCTGTGGGAATGAATCAGTATATTACATTATATCGAATGTACATATAGTACTAATGATATTGGTATTATATGTACATTGTTCTGTTGGAATGAATCTGTACATGACATTATATCTATTGTAGATATAGTAATAATGGTATTGTTATTAAATGTACATTGATCTGTGGGAATGAATCAGTATATTACATTATATCGAATGTAGATATAGTGCTAATGATGTTGTTATTAAATGTACATTGATCTGTGGGAATGAATCAGTATATTACATTATACCTAATGTAGATATAGTAATAATGATATTGTTATTAAATGTACATTGATCTGTGGGAATGAATCAGTCTATTACATTATATCTAATGTAGATATGATAATAATAATATTGCCATTAATTGTATATTACATATCTAATGTAGATATAGTACTAATGATATTGGCATTAAATATACTTTGATCTGTGGGAATGAATCAGTATATTACATTATATCGAATGTACATATAGTACTAATGATATTGGTATTATATGTACATTGTTCTGTTGGAATGAATCTGTACATGACATTATATCTATTGTAGATATAGTAATAATGGTATTGTTATTAAATGTACATTGATCTGTGGGAATGAATCAGTATATTACATTATATCGAATGTAGATATAGTGCTAATGATGTTGTTATTAAATGTACATTGATCTGTGGGAATGAATCAGTATATTACATTATACCTAATGTAGATATAGTAATAATGATATTGTTATTAAATGTACATTGATCTGTGGGAATGAATCAGTCTATTACATTATATCTAATGTAGTTATGGTAATAATAATATTGTTATTAATTGTACATTACATATCTAATGTAGATATAGTACTAATGATATTGGTATTGAATGTACATTGATCTGTGGGAATGAATTAGTATATTACATTATATCGAATGTAGATATAGTACTACTGATATTGGTGTTATATGTACATTGATCTGTTGGAATGAATCTATACATGACATTATATCTATTGTAGATATAGTAATAATGATATTGTTATTAAATGTACATTGATCTGTGGGAATGAATCAGTATAATACATTATATCGAATGTAGATATAGTACTAATGATATTGTTATTAAATCTACATTACATATCTAATGTAGGTATAGTACTAATGATATTGGTATTATATGTACATTGATCTGTGGGAATGAATCAGTGTATTACATTATATCGAATGTAGATATAGTGCTAATGATGTTGTTATTAAATGTACATTGATCAGTGTGTAGTAACCAGTATATTACATTATATCTAATGTAGATATGATAATAATAATATTGTTATTAATTGTATATTACATATCTAATGTAGATATAGTACTACTGATATTGGCATTAAATGTACATTGATCTGTGGGAATGAATCAGTATATTACATTATATCGAATGTAGATATAGTACTAATGATATTGTTATTAAATGTACATTACATATCTAATGTAGGTATAGTACTAATGATATTGGTATTAAATGTGCATTGATATGTGGGAATGAATCAGTCTATTACATTATATCGAATGTAGATATGATAATAATAATATTGTTATTAATTGTATATTACATATCTAATGTAGATATAGTACTAATGATATTGTTATTAAATCTACATTACATATCTAATGTAGGTATAGTACTAATGATATTGGTATTATATGTACATTGATCTGTGGGAATGAATCAGTTTATTACATTATATCGAATGTAGATATAGTGCTAATGATATTGTTATTAAATGAACATTGATCTGTGGGAATGAATCAGTATATTACATTATATCGAATGTAGATATAGTACTAATGATATTGGTATTAAATGTACATTGATCTGTGGGAAGGAATCCGTATATCACATTATACCTAATGTAGATATGGTAATAACGATATTGTTTTTAAATGTACATTGATCTGTGTGAATGAAGCAGTATATTACATTATATCTCAGGCAGATATTTTGCTAATGATATTGTTATTAAATGAACATTGATCTGTGGGAATGAATCAGTATATTACATTATACCTAATGTAGATATAGTAATAATGATATTGTTATTAAATGTACATTGATCTGTGGGAATGAATCAGTATATTACATTATACCTAATGTAGATATAGTAATAATGATATTGTTATTAAATGTACATTGATCTGTGGGAATGAATCAGTATATTACATTATACCTCATGTAGATATAGTGCTAATCATATTGTTATTAAATGAACATTGATCTGTGGGAATGAATCAGTATAATACATTATGTCGAATGTAGATATAGTACTAATGATATTGTTATTAAATCTACATTACATATCTAATGTAGGTATAGTACTAATGATATTGTTATTAAATGTGCATTGATCTGTGGGAACGAATCAGTATGTTACATTATATCTAATGTAGATATATTTCTAATGATATTGTTATTAAATGTACATTGATCTGTGGGAATGAATCAGTATATTACATTATATCGAATGTAGATATAGTACCAATGATATTGTTATTAAATGTACATTGATCTGTGGGAATGAATCAGTATATTACATTATATCGAATGTAGATATAGTACAAGTGATGGTGTTATTAAATGTACATTGATCTGTGGGTAGTAATCAGTATATTACATTATATCTAATGTAGATATGATAATAATAATATTGTTATTAATTGTATATTACATATCTAATGTCGATATAGTACTAATGATATTAACATTAAATGTACATTGATCTGTGGGAATGAATCAGTATATTACATTATACCTCATGTAGATATAGTGCTAATGATATTGTTATTAAATGAACATTGATCTGTGGGAATGAATCAGTATATTACATTATATCGAATGTAGATATAGTACTAATGATATTGTTTTCAAATGTACATTGATCTGTGTGAATGAAGCAGTATATTACATTATATCTCAGGCAGATATTTTGCTAATGATATTGTTATTAAATGTTCATTGATCTGTGGGAATGAATCAGTATATTACATTATACCCAATGTAGATATAGTAATAATGATATTGTTATTAAATGTACATTGATCTGTGGGAATGAATCAGTATATTACATTATATCGAATGTAGATATAGTGCTAATGATGTTGTTATTGAATGTACATTGATCTGTGGGAATGAATCAGTATATTACATTATACCTAATGTAGATATAGTAATAATGATATTGTTATTAAATGTACATTGATCTGTGGGAATGAAGCAGTATATTACATTATATCTCAGGCAGATATTTTGCTAATGATATTGTTATTAAATGTACATTGATCTGTGGGAATGAATCAGTATATTACATTATACCTAATCTAGATATAGTAATAATGATATTGTTATTAAATGTACATTGATCTGTGGTAATGAATCAGTATATTACATTATATCGAATGTAGATATAGTGCTATTGATGTTGTTACTAAGTGTACATTGATCTGTGGGTAGTAGTCAGTATATTACATTATAACTAATGTAGATATCATAATAATAATATTGTTATTAATTGTGTATTACATATCTAACGTAGACATAGTATTAATGATATTGACATTAAATGTACTTTGATCTGTGGGAATGAATCAGTATATTACATTATATCTAATGTAGATATATTACTAATGATATTGTTATTAAATGTACATTGATTGTGGGAATGAATCAGTATATTACATTATATCGAATGTAGATATAGTACAAGTGACGGTGTTATTAAATGTACATTGATCTGTGGGTAGTAATCAGTATATTACATTATATCTAATGTAGATATAGTACCAATGGTATTGTTATTAAGTGTACATTGATCTGTGGGAATGAATAAGTATATTACATTATATCTAATGTAGATATGATAATAATAATATTGTTATTAATTGTATATTACATATCTAATGTAGATATAGTACTAATGATATTGGCATTAAATATACTTTGATCTGTGGGAATGAATCAGTATATTACATTATATCGAATGTAGATATAGTACCAATGATATTGTTATTAAGTGTACATTGATCTGTGTGAATGAATAAGTATATAACATTATATCGAATGTAGACATAGTGCTAATGATGTTGTTCTTAAATGTACATTGATCTGTGGGTAGTAGTCAGTATATTATATTATATCTAATGTAGATATGGTACTAATGATATTGTTATTAAATGTATATTACATATCTAATGTAGATATAGTACTAATGATATTCGCATTAAATATACTTTGATCTGTGGGAATGAATCAGTATATTACATTATAACGAATGTAGATATAGTACTAATGATATTGTTATTAAATCTACATTACATATCTAATGTAGGTATAGTACTAATGATATTGGTATTATATGTACATTGATCTGTGGGAACGAATCAGTATATTACATTATATCGAATGTACATATAGTACTAATGATATTGGTATTATGTGTACACTGATCTGTTGGAATGAATCTGTACATGACATTATATCTATTGTAGATATAGTAATAATGATATTGTTATTAAATGTACATTGATCTGTGGGAATGAATCAGTATAATACATTATATCGAATGTAGATATAGTACTAATGATATTGTTATTAAATCTACATTACATATCTAATGTAGGTATAGTACTAATGATATTGGTATTATATGTACATTGATCTGTGGGAATGAATCAGTGTATTACATTATATCGAATGTAGATATAGTACAAGTGCTGGTGTTATTAAATGCACATTGCTCTGTGGGTAGTAATCAGTATATTACATTATATCTAATGTAGATATGATAATAATAATATTGTTATTAATTGTATATTACATATCTAATGTAGATATAGTACTAATGATATTAACATTAAATGTACATTGATCTGTGGGAATGAATCAGTATATTACATTATACCTCATGTAGATATAGTGCTAATGATATTGTTATTAAATGAACATTGATCTGTGGGAATGAATCAGTATATTACATTATATCGAATGTAGATATAGTCCCAATGATATTGTTATTAAGTGTACATTGATCTGTGGGAACGAATCAGTATATTACATTATATCGAATGTACATATAGTACTAATGATATTGGTATTATATGTACATTGTTCTGTTGGAATGAATCTGTTCATGACATTATATCTATTGTAGATATAGTAATAATGGTATTGTTATTAAATGTACATTGATCTGTGGGAATGAATCAGTATAATACATTATATCGCATGTAGATATAGTACTAATGATATTGTTATTAAATCTACATTACATATCAAATGTAGGTATGGTACTAATGATATTGTTATTAAATGAACATTGATCTGTGGGAATGAATCAGTATATTACATTATATCGAATGTAGATATAGTACTAATGATATTGGTATTAAATGTACATTGATCTGTGGGAAGGAATCCGTATATCACATTATACCTAATGTAGATATGGTAATAACGATATTGTTTTTAAATGTACATTGATCTGTGTGAATGAAGCAGTATATTACATTATATCTCAGGCAGATATTTTGCTAATGATATTGTTATTAAATGAACATTGATCTGTGGGAATGAATCAGTATATTACATTATACCTAATGTAGATATAGTAATAATGATATTGTTATTAAATGTACATTGATCTGTGGGAATGAATCAGTATATTACATTATACCTAATGTAGATATAGTAATAATGATATTGTTATTAAATGTACATTGATCTGTGGGAATGAATCAGTATATTACATTATACCTCATGTAGATATAGTGCTAATGATATTGTTATTAAATGAACATTGATCTGTGGGAATGAATCAGTATATTACATTATGTCGAATGTAGATATAGTACTAATGATATTGTTATTAAATCTACATTACATATCTAATGTAGGTATAGTACTAATGATATTGTTATTAAATGTGCATTGATCTGTGGGAACGAATCAGTATATTACATTATATCTAATGTAGATATATTTCTAATGATATTGTTATTAAATGTACATTCATCTGTGGGAATGAATCAGTATATTACATTATATCGAATGTAGATATAGTACCAATGATATTGTTATTAAATGTACATTGATCTGTGGGAATGAATCAGTATATTACATTATATCGAATGTAGATATAGTACAAGTGATGGTGTTATTAAATGTACATTGATCTGTGGGTAGTTATCAGTATATTACATTATATCTAATGTAGATATGATAATAATAATATTGTTATTAATTGTATATTACATATCTAATGTAGATATAGTACTAATGATATTAACATTAAATGTACATTGATCTGTGGAAATGAATCAGTATAATACATTATATCGCATGTAGATATAGTACTAATGATATTGTTATTAAATCTACATTACATATCTAATGTAGGTATAGTGCTAGTGATATTGTTATTAAATGAACATTGATCTGTGGGAATGAATCAGTATATTACATTATATCGAATGTAGATATAGTACTAATGATATTGGTATTAAATGTACATTGATCTATGGGAATGAATCAGTATATTACATTATATCGAATGTAGATATAGTACCAATGATATTGTTATTAAATGTACATTGATCTGTGGGAATGAATCAGTATATTACATTATATCGAATGTAGATATAGTACAAGTGATGGTGTTATTAAATGTACATTGATCTGTGGGTAGTAATCAGTATATTACATTATATCTAATGTAGATATGATAATAATAATATTGTTATTAATTGTATATTACATATCTAATGTCGATATAGTACTAATGATATTAACATTAAATGTACATTGATCTGTGGGAATGAATCAGTATATTACATTATACCTCATGTAGATATAGTGCTAATGATATTGTTATTAAATGAACATTGATCTGTGGGAATGAATCAGTATATTACATTATACCTCATGTAGATATAGTGCTAATGATATTGTTATTAAATGAACATTGATCTGTGGGAATGAATCAGTATATTACATTATATCGAATGTAGATATAGTACTAATGATATTGTTTTCAAATGTACATTGATCTGTGTGAATGAAGCAGTATATTACATTATATCTCAGGCAGATATTTTGCTAATGATATTGTTATTAAATGTTCATTGATCTGTGGGAATGAATCAGTATATTACATTATACCCAATGTAGATATAGTAATAATGATATTGTTATTAAATGTACATTGATCTGTGGGAATGAATCAGTATATTACATTATATCGAATGTAGATATAGTGCTAATGATGTTGTTATTGAATGTACATTGATCTGTGGGAATGAATCAGTATATTACATTATACCTAATGTAGATATAGTAATAATGATATTGTTATTAAATGTACATTGATCTGTGGGAATGAAGCAGTATATTACATTATATCTCAGGCAGATATTTTGCTAATGATATTGTTATTAAATGTACATTGATCTGTGGGAATGAATCAGTATATTACATTATACCTAATCTAGATATAGTAATAATGATATTGTTATTAAATGTACATTGATCTGTGGTAATGAATCAGTATATTACATTATATCGAATGTAGATATAGTGCTATTGATGTTGTTACTAAGTGTACATTGATCTGTGGGTAGTAGTCAGTATATTACATTATAACTAATGTAGATATCATAATAATAATATTGTTATTAATTGTGTATTACATATCTAACGTAGACATAGTATTAATGATATTGACATTAAATGTACTTTGATCTGTGGGAATGAATCAGTATATTACATTATATCTAATGTAGATATATTACTAATGATATTGTTATTAAATGTACATTGATTGTGGGAATGAATCAGTATATTACATTATATCGAATGTAGATATAGTACAAGTGACGGTGTTATTAAATGTACATTGATCTGTGGGTAGTAATCAGTATATTACATTATATCTAATGTAGATATAGTACCAATGGTATTGTTATTAAGTGTACATTGATCTGTGGGAATGAATAAGTATATTACATTATATCTAATGTAGATATGATAATAATAATATTGTTATTAATTGTATATTACATATCTAATGTAGATATAGTACTAATGATATTGGCATTAAATATACTTTGATCTGTGGGAATGAATCAGTATATTACATTATATCGAATGTAGATATAGTACCAATGATATTGTTATTAAGTGTACATTGATCTGTGTGAATGAATAAGTATATAACATTATATCCAATGTAGACATAGTGCTAATGATGTTGTTCTTAAATGTACATTGATCTGTGGGTAGTAGTCAGTATATTATATTATATCTAATGTAGATATGGTACTAATGATATTGTTATTAAATGTATATTACATATCTAATGTAGATATAGTACTAATGATATTCGCATTAAATATACTTTGATCTGTGGGAATGAATCAGTATATTACATTATAACGAATGTAGATATAGTACTAATGATATTGTTATTAAATCTACATTACATATCTAATGTAGGTATAGTACTAATGATATTGGTATTATATGTACATTGATCTGTGGGAACGAATCAGTATATTACATTATATCGAATGTACATATAGTACTAATGATATTGGTATTATGTGTACACTGATCTGTTGGAATGAATCTGTACATGACATTATATCTATTGTAGATATAGTAATAATGATATTGTTATTAAATGTACATTGATCTGTGGGAATGAATCAGTATAATACATTATATCGAATGTAGATATAGTACTAATGATATTGTTATTAAATCTACATTACATATCTAATGTAGGTATAGTACTAATGATATTGGTATTATATGTACATTGATCTGTGGGAATGAATCAGTGTATTACATTATATCGAATGTAGATATAGTACAAGTGCTGGTGTTATTAAATGCACATTGCTCTGTGGGTAGTAATCAGTATATTACATTATATCTAATGTAGATATGATAATAATAATATTGTTATTAATTGTATATTACATATCTAATGTAGATATAGTACTAATGATATTAACATTAAATGTACATTGATCTGTGGGAATGAATCAGTATATTACATTATACCTCATGTAGATATAGTGCTAATGATATTGTTATTAAATGAACATTGATCTGTGGGAATGAATCAGTATATTACATTATATCGAATGTAGATATAGTCCCAATGATATTGTTATTAAGTGTACATTGATCTGTGGGAACGAATCAGTATATTACATTATATCGAATGTACATATAGTACTAATGATATTGGTATTATATGTACATTGTTCTGTTGGAATGAATCTGTTCATGACATTATATCTATTGTAGATATAGTAATAATGGTATTGTTATTAAATGTACATTGATCTGTGGGAATGAATCAGTATAATACATTATATCGCATGTAGATATAGTACTAATGATATTGTTATTAAATCTACATTACATATCAAATGTAGGTATGGTACTAATGATATTGTTATTAAATGAACATTGATCTGTGGGAATGAATCAGTATATTACATTATATCGAATGTAGATATAGTACTAATGATATTGGTATTAAATGTACATTGATCTGTGGGAAGGAATCCGTATATCACATTATACCTAATGTAGATATGGTAATAACGATATTGTTTTTAAATGTACATTGATCTGTGTGAATGAAGCAGTATATTACATTATATCTCAGGCAGATATTTTGCTAATGATATTGTTATTAAATGAACATTGATCTGTGGGAATGAATCAGTATATTACATTATACCTAATGTAGATATAGTAATAATGATATTGTTATTAAATGTACATTGATCTGTGGGAATGAATCAGTATATTACATTATACCTAATGTAGATATAGTAATAATGATATTGTTATTAAATGTACATTGATCTGTGGGAATGAATCAGTATATTACATTATACCTCATGTAGATATAGTGCTAATGATATTGTTATTAAATGAACATTGATCTGTGGGAATGAATCAGTATATTACATTATGTCGAATGTAGATATAGTACTAATGATATTGTTATTAAATCTACATTACATATCTAATGTAGGTATAGTACTAATGATATTGTTATTAAATGTGCATTGATCTGTGGGAACGAATCAGTATATTACATTATATCTAATGTAGATATATTTCTAATGATATTGTTATTAAATGTACATTCATCTGTGGGAATGAATCAGTATATTACATTATATCGAATGTAGATATAGTACCAATGATATTGTTATTAAATGTACATTGATCTGTGGGAATGAATCAGTATATTACATTATATCGAATGTAGATATAGTACAAGTGATGGTGTTATTAAATGTACATTGATCTGTGGGTAGTTATCAGTATATTACATTATATCTAATGTAGATATGATAATAATAATATTGTTATTAATTGTATATTACATATCTAATGTAGATATAGTACTAATGATATTAACATTAAATGTACATTGATCTGTGGAAATGAATCAGTATAATACATTATATCGCATGTAGATATAGTACTAATGATATTGTTATTAAATCTACATTACATATCTAATGTAGGTATAGTGCTAGTGATATTGTTATTAAATGAACATTGATCTGTGGGAATGAATCAGTATATTACATTATATCGAATGTAGATATAGTACTAATGATATTGGTATTAAATGTACATTGATCTATGGGAATGAATCAGTATATTACATTATATCGAATGTAGATATAGTACCAATGATATTGTTATTAAATGTACATTGATCTGTGGGAATGAATCAGTATATTACATTATATCGAATGTAGATATAGTACAAGTGATGGTGTTATTAAATGTACATTGATCTGTGGGTAGTAATCAGTATATTACATTATATCTAATGTAGATATGATAATAATAATATTGTTATTAATTGTATATTACATATCTAATGTCGATATAGTACTAATGATATTAACATTAAATGTACATTGATCTGTGGGAATGAATCAGTATATTACATTATACCTCATGTAGATATAGTGCTAATGATATTGTTATTAAATGAACATTGATCTGTGGGAATGAATCAGTATATTACATTATATCGAATGTAGATATAGTACTAATGATATTGTTTTCAAATGTACATTGATCTGTGTGAATGAAGCAGTATATTACATTATATCTCAGGCAGATATTTTGCTAATGATATTGTTATTAAATGTTCATTGATCTGTGGGAATGAATCAGTATATTACATTATACCCAATGTAGATATAGTAATAATGATATTGTTATTAAATGTACATTGATCTGTGGGAATGAATCAGTATATTACATTATATCGAATGTAGATATAGTGCTAATGATGTTGTTATTGAATGTACATTGATCTGTGGGAATGAATCAGTATATTACATTATACCTAATGTAGATATAGTAATAATGATATTGTTATTAAATGTACATTGATCTGTGGGAATGAAGCAGTATATTACATTATATCTCAGGCAGATATTTTGCTAATGATATTGTTATTAAATGTACATTGATCTGTGGGAATGAATCAGTATATTACATTATACCTAATCTAGATATAGTAATAATGATATTGTTATTAAATGTACATTGATCTGTGGTAATGAATCAGTATATTACATTATATCGAATGTAGATATAGTGCTATTGATGTTGTTACTAAGTGTACATTGATCTGTGGGTAGTAGTCAGTATATTACATTATAACTAATGTAGATATGATAATAATAATATTGTTATTAATTGTGTATTACATATCTAACGTAGACATAGTATTAATGATATTGACATTAAATGTACTTTGATCTGTGGGAATGAATCAGTATATTACATTATATCTAATGTAGATATATTACTAATGATATTGTTATTAAATGTACATTGATTGTGGGAATGAATCAGTATATTACATTATATCGAATGTAGATATAGTACAAGTGACGGTGTTATTAAATGTACATTGATCTGTGGGTAGTAATCAGTATATTACATTATATCTAATGTAGATATAGTACCAATGGTATTGTTATTAAGTGTACATTGATCTGTGGGAATGAATAAGTATATTACATTATATCTAATGTAGATATGATAATAATAATATTGTTATTAATTGTATATTACATATCTAATGTAGATATAGTACTAATGATATTGGCATTAAATATACTTTGATCTGTGGGAATGAATCAGTATATTACATTATATCGAATGTAGATATAGTACCAATGATATTGTTATTAAGTGTACATTGATCTGTGTGAATGAATAAGTATATAACATTATATCGAATGTAGACATAGTGCTAATGATGTTGTTCTTAAATGTACATTGATCTGTGGGTAGTAGTCAGTATATTATATTATATCTAATGTAGATATGGTACTAATGATATTGTTATTAAATGTATATTACATATCTAATGTAGATATAGTACTAATGATATTCGCATTAAATATACTTTGATCTGTGGGAATGAATCAGTATATTACATTATAACGAATGTAGATATAGTACTAATGATATTGTTATTAAATCTACATTACATATCTAATGTAGGTATAGTACTAATGATATTGGTATTATATGTACATTGATCTGTGGGAACGAATCAGTATATTACATTATATCGAATGTACATATAGTACTAATGATATTGGTATTATGTGTACACTGATCTGTTGGAATGAATCTGTACATGACATTATATCTATTGTAGATATAGTAATAATGATATTGTTATTAAATGTACATTGATCTGTGGGAATGAATCAGTATAATACATTATATCGAATGTAGATATAGTACTAATGATATTGTTATTAAATCTACATTACATATCTAATGTAGGTATAGTACTAATGATATTGGTATTATATGTACATTGATCTGTGGGAATGAATCAGTGTATTACATTATATCGAATGTAGATATAGTACAAGTGCTGGTGTTATTAAATGCACATTGCTCTGTGGGTAGTAATCAGTATATTACATTATATCTAATGTAGATATGATAATAATAATATTGTTATTAATTGTATATTACATATCTAATGTAGATATAGTACTAATGATATTAACATTAAATGTACATTGATCTGTGGGAATGAATCAGTATATTACATTATACCTCATGTAGATATAGTGCTAATGATATTGTTATTAAATGAACATTGATCTGTGGGAATGAATCAGTATATTACATTATATCGAATGTAGATATAGTCCCAATGATATTGTTATTAAGTGTACATTGATCTGTGGGAACGAATCAGTATAATACATTATATCGCATGTAGATATAGTACTAATGATATTGTTATTAAATCTACATTACATATCAAATGTAGGTATGGTACTAATGATATTGTTATTAAATGAACATTGATCTGTGGGAATGAATCAGTATATTACATTATATCGAATGTAGATATAGTACTAATGATATTGGTATTAAATGTACATTGATCTGTGGGAAGGAATCCGTATATCACATTATACCTAATGTAGATATGGTAATAACGATATTGTTTTTAAATGTACATTGATCTGTGTGAATGAAGCAGTATATTACATTATATCTCAGGCAGATATTTTGCTAATGATATTGTTATTAAATGAACATTGATCTGTGGGAATGAATCAGTATATTACATTATACCTAATGTAGATATAGTAATAATGATATTGTTATTAAATGTACATTGATCTGTGGGAATGAATCAGTATATTACATTATACCTAATGTAGATATAGTAATAATGATATTGTTATTAAATGTACATTGATCTGTGGGAATGAATCAGTATATTACATTATACCTCATGTAGATATAGTGCTAATGATATTGTTATTAAATGAACATTGATCTGTGGGAATGAATCAGTATATTACATTATGTCGAATGTAGATATAGTACTAATGATATTGTTATTAAATCTACATTACATATCTAATGTAGGTATAGTACTAATGATATTGTTATTAAATGTGCATTGATCTGTGGGAACGAATCAGTATATTACATTATATCTAATGTAGATATATTTCTAATGATATTGTTATTAAATGTACATTGATCTGTGGGAATGAATCAGTATATTACATTATATCGAATGTAGATATAGTACCAATGATATTGTTATTAAATGTACATTGATCTGTGGGAATGAATCAGTATATTACATTATATCGAATGTAGATATAGTACAAGTGATGGTGTTATTAAATGTACATTGATCTGTGGGTAGTTATCAGTATATTACATTATATCTAATGTAGATATGATAATAATAATATTGTTATTAATTGTATATTACATATCTAATGTAGATATAGTACTAATGATATTAACATTAAATGTACATTGATCTGTGGAAATGAATCAGTATAATACATTATATCGCATGTAGATATAGTACTAATGATATTGTTATTAAATCTACATTACATATCTAATGTAGGTATAGTGCTAGTGATATTGTTATTAAATGAACATTGATCTGTGGGAATGAATCAGTATATTACATTATATCGAATGTAGATATAGTACTAATGATATTGGTATTAAATGTACATTGATCTATGGGAATGAATCAGTATATTACATTATATCGAATGTAGATATAGTACCAATGATATTGTTATTAAATGTACATTGATCTGTGGGAACGAATCAGTATATTACATTATATCGAATGTACATATAGTACTAATGATATTGGTATTATATGTACATTGTTCTGTTGGAATGAATCTGTTCATGACATTATATCTATTGTAGATATAGTAATAATGGTATTGTTATTAAATCTACATTACATATCTAATGTAGGTATAGTGCTAGTGATATTGTTATTAAATGAACATTGATCTGTGGGAATGAATCAGTATATTACATTATATCGAATGTAGATATAGTACTAATGATATTGGTATTAAATGTACATTGATCTATGGGAAGGAATCCGTATATCACATTATACCTAATGTAGATATGGTAATAACGATATTGTTTTCAAATGTACATTGATCTGTGTGAATGAAGCAGTATATTACATTATATCTCAGGCAGATATTTTGCTAATGATATTGTTATTAAATGTTCATTGATCTGTGGGAATGAATCAGTATATTACATTATACCTAATGTAGATATAGTAATAATGATATTGTTATTAAATGTACATTGATCTGTGGGAATGAATCAGTATATTACATTATATCGAATGTAGATATAGTGCTAATGATGTTGTTATTGAATGTACATTGATCTGTGGGAATGAATCAGTATATTACATTATACCTAATGTAGATATAGTAATAATGATATTGTTATTAAATGTACATTGATCTGTGGGAATGAAGCAGTATATTACATTATATCTCAGGCAGATATTTTGCTAATGATATTGTTATTAAATGTACATTGGTCTGTGGGAATGAATCAGTATATTACATTATACCTAATCTAGATATAGTAATAATGATATTGTTATTAAATGTACATTGATCTGTGGTAATGAATCAGTATATTACATTATATCGAATGTAGATATAGTGCTAATGATGTTGTTACTAAATGTACATTGATCTGTGGGTAGTAGTCAGTATATTACATTATAACTAATGTAGATATGATAATAATAATATTGTTATTAATTGTGTATTACATATCTAACGTAGACATAGTATTAATGATATTGACATTAAATGTACTTTGATCTGTGGGAATGAATCAGTATATTACATTATATCTAATGTAGATATATTACTAATGATATTGTTATTAAATGTACATTGATTGTGGGAATGAATCAGTATATTACATTATATCGAATGTAGATATAGTACAAGTGACGGTGTTATTAAATGTACATTGATCTGTGGGTAGTAATCAGTATATTACATTATATCTAATGTAGATATAGTACCAATGGTATTGTTATTAAGTGTACATTGATCTGTGGGAATGAATAAGTATATTACATTATATCTAATGTAGATATGATAATAATAATATTGTTATTAATTGTATATTACATATCTAATGTAGATATAGTACTAATGATATTGGCATTAAATATACTTTGATCTGTGGGAATGAATCAGTATATTACATTATATCGAATGTAGATATAGTACCAATGATATTGTTATTAAGTGTACATTGATCTGTGTGAATGAATAAGTATATTACATTATATCGAATGTAGATATAGTGCTAATGATGTTGTTCTTAAATGTACATTGATCTGTGGGTAGTAGTCAGTATATTATATTATATCTAATGTAGATATGGTACTAATGATATTGTTATTAAATGTACATTGATCTGTGGGAATGAATCAGTGTATTACATTATACCGAATGTAGATATAGTGCTAATGATGTTGTTATTAAATGTACATTGATCTGTGTGTAGTAACCAGTATATTTCATTATATCTAATGTAGATATGATAATAATAATATTGTTATTAATTGTATATTACATATCTAATGTAGATATAGTACTAATGATATTGGCATTAAATATACTTTGATCTGTGGGAATGAATCAGTATATTACATTATATCGAATGTAGATATAGTACCAATGATATTGTTATTAAGTGTACATTGATCTGTGTGAATGAATAAGTATATTACATTATATCGAATGTAGATATAGTGCTAATGATGTTGTTCTTAAATGTACATTGATCTGTGGGTAGTAGTCAGTATATTATAATATATCTAATGTAGATATGGTACTAATGATATTGTTATTAAATGTACATTGATCTGTGGGAATGAATCAGTGTATTACATTATACCGAATGTAGATATAGTGCTAATGATGTTGTTATTAAATGTACATTGATCTGTGTGTAGTAACCAGTATATTTCATTATATCTAATGTAGATATGATAATAATAATATTGTTATTAATTGTATATTACATATCTAATGTAGATATAGTACTAATGATATTGGCATTAAATATACTTTGATCTGTGGGAATGAATCAGTATATTACATTATATCGAATGTAGATATAGTACTAATGATATTGTTATTTAATGTACATTGATCTGTGGGAATGAATCAGTCTATTACATTATATCGAATGTAGATATAGTACTAATGATATTGGTATTGAATGTACATTGATCTGTGGGAATGAATCAGTATATTACATTATATCGAATGTAGATATAGTACTAATGATATTGTTATTAAATCTACACTACATATCTAATGTAGGTATAGTACTAATGATATTGGTATTATATGTACATTGATCTGTGGGAATGAATCAGTTTATTACATTATACCTCATGTAGATATAGTGCTAATGATATTGTTATTAAATGAACATTGATCTGTGGGAATGAATCAGTATATTACATTATATCGAATGTAGATATAGTACTAATGATATTGGTATTAAATATACATTGATCTGTGGGAAGGAATCCGTATATCACATTATACCTAATGTAGATATGGTAATAACGATATTGTTTTTAAATGTACATTGATCTGTGTGAATGAAGCAGTATATTACATTATATCTCAGGCAGATATTTTGCTAATGATATTGTTATTAAATGTACATTGATCTGTGGGAATGAATCAGTATATTACATTATACCTAATGTAGATATAGTAATAATGATATTGTTATTAAATGTACATTGATCTGTGGGAATGAATCAGTATATTACATTATATCGAATGTAGATATAGTGCTAATGATGTTGTTATTAAATGTACATTGATCTGTGGGTAGTAGTCAGTATATTACATTATAACTAATGTAGATATGATAATAATAATATTGTTATTAATTGTGTACTACATATCTAACGTAGATATAGTACTAATGATATTAACATTAAATGTACATTGATCTGTGGGAATGAATCAGTATATTACATTATACCTCATGTAGATATAGTGCTAATGATATTGTTATTAAATGTACATTGATCTGTGTGTAGTAACCAGTATATTACATTATATCTAATGTAGATATGATAATAATAATATTGTTATTAATTGTATATTACATATCTAATGTAGATATAGTACTAATGATATTCGCATTTAATATACTTTGATCTGTGGGAATGTATCAGTATATTACATTATAACGAATGTAGATATAGTACTAATGATATTGTTATTAAATCTACATTACATATCTAATGTAGGTATAGTACTAATGATATTGGTATTATATGTACATTGATCTGTGGGAAGGAATCCGTATATTACATTATACCTAATGTAGATATGGTAATAACGATATTGTTTTTAAATGTACATTGATCTGTGTGAATGAAGCAGTATATTACATTATATCGAATTTAGATATAGTGCTAATGATGTTGTTACTAAATGTACATTGATCTGTGGGTAGTAGTCAGTATATTACATTATAACTAATGTAGATATGATAATAATAATATTGTGATTAATTGTATATTACATATCTAATGTAGATATAGTACTAATGATATTGGCATTAAATATACTTTGATCTGTGGGAATGAATCAGTATATTACATTATACCTCATGTAGATATAGTGCTAATGATATTGTTATTAAATGAACATTGATCTGTGGGAATGAATCAGTATATTACATTATATCGAATGTAGATATAGTGCTAATGATGTTGTTACTAAATGTACATTGATCTGTGGGTAGTAGTCAGTATATTACATTATAACTAATGTAGATATGATAATAATAATATTGTTATTAATTGTGTATTACATATCTAACGTAGATATAGTACTAATGATATTAACATTAAATGTACATTGATCTGTGGGAATGAATCAGTATATTACATTATACCTCATGTAGATATAGTGCTAATGATATTGTTATTAAATGAACATTGATCTGTGGTAATGAATCAGTATATTACATTATATCGAATGTAGATATAGTCCCAATGATATTGTTATTAATTGTACATTGATCTGTGGGAATGAATCAGTATATTACATTATATCGAATGTACATATAGTACTAATGATATTGGTATTATATGTACATTGTTCTGTTAGAATGAATCTGTACATGACATTATATCTATTGTAGATATAGTAATAATGGTATTGTTATTAAATGTACATTGATCTGTGGAAATGAATCAGTATAATACATTATATCGCATGTAGATATAGTACTAATGATATTGTTATTAAATCTACATTACATATCTAATGTAGGTATAGTGCTAGTGATATTGTTATTAAATGAACATTGATCTGTGGGAATGAATCAGTATATTACATTATATCGAATGTACATATAGTACTAATGATATTGTTATTATATGTACACTGATCTGTTGGAACGAATCTGTACATGACATTATATCTATTGTGGATATAGTAATAATGATATTGTTATTAAATGTACATTGATCAGTGTGTAGTAACCAGTATATTACATTATATCTAATGTAGATATGATAATAATAATATTGCTATTAATTGTATATTACATATCTAATGTAGATATAGTACTAATGATATTGGCATTAAATATACTTTGATCTGTGGGAATGAATCAGTATATTACATTATACCGAATGTACATATAGTACTAATGATATTGGTATTATATGTACATTGTTCTGTTGGAATGAATCTGTACATGACATTATATCTATTGTAGATATAGTAATAATGGTATTGTTATTAAATGTACATTGATCTGTGGGAATGAATCAGTATATTACATTATATCGAATGTAGATATAGTGCTAATGATGTTGTTATTAAATGTACATTGATCTGTGGGAATGAATCAGTATATTACATTATACCTAATGTAGATATAGTAATAATGATATTGTTATTAAATGTACATTGATCTGTGGGAATGAATCAGTCTATTACATTATATCTAATGTAGATATGATAATAATAATATTGCTATTAATTGTATATTACATATCTAATGTAGATATAGTACTAATGATATTGGCATTAAATATACTTTGATCTGTGGGAATGAATCAGTATATTACATTATATCGAATGTACATATAGTACTAATGATATTGGTATTATATGTACATTGTTCTGTTGGAATGAATCTGTACATGACATTATATCTATTGTAGATATAGTAATAATGGTATTGTTATTAAATGTACATTGATCTGTGGGAATGAATCAGTATATTACATTATATCGAATGTAGATATAGTGCTAATGATGTTGTTATTAAATGTACATTGATCTGTGGGAATGAATCAGTATATTACATTATACCTAATGTAGATATAGTAATAATGATATTGTTATTAAATGTACATTGATCTGTGGGAATGAATCAGTCTATTACATTATATCTAATGTAGTTATGGTAATAATAATATTGTTATTAATTGTACATTACATATCTAATGTAGATATAGTACTAATGATATTGGTATTAAATGTACATTGATCTGTGAGAATGAATTAGTATATTACATTATATCGAATGTAGATATAGTACTACTGATATTGGTGTTATATGTACATTGATCTGTTGGAATGAATCTATACATGACATTATATCTATTGTAGATATAGTAATAATGATATTGTTATTAAATGTACATTGATCTGTGGGAATGAATCAGTATATTACATTATATCGAATGTAGATATAGTGCCAATGATGTTGTTATTAAATGTACATTGATCTGTGTGTAGAAACCAGTATATTACATTATATCTAATCTAGATATGATAATAATAATATTGTTATTAATTGTATATTACATATCTAATGTAGATATAGTACTAATGATATTGTTATTAAATGTACATTACATATCTAATGTAGGTATAGTACTAATGATATTGGTATTAAATGTGCATTGATATGTGGGAATGAATCAGTCTATTACATTATATCGAATGTAGATATGATAATAATAATATTGTTATTAATTGTATATTACATATCTAATGTAGATATAGTACTAATGATATTGGCATTAAATATACTTTGATCTGTGGGAATGAATCAGTATATTACATTATATCGAATTTAGATATAGTACTAATGATATTGTTATTAAATCTACATTACATATCTAATGTAGGTATAGTACTAATGATATTGGTATTATATGTACATTGATCTGTGGGAATGAATCAATATATTACATTATATCGAATGTAAATATAGTACTAATGATATTATTATTAAATGTACATTGATCTGTGGGAATGAATCAGTATATTACATTATACCTAATGTAGATATATAATAATGATATTGTTATTAAATGTACATTGATCTGTGGGAATGAATCAGTATATTACATTATATCGAATGTAGATATAGTGCTAATGATGTTGTTACTAAATGTACATTGATCTGTGGGTAGTAGTCAGTGTATTACATTATAACTAATGTAGATATGATAATAATAATATTGCTATTAATTGTGTATTACATTTCTAACGTAGATATAGTACTATTGATATTGACATTAAATGTACTTTGATCTGTGGGAATGAATCAGTATATTACATTATATCTAATGTAGATATATTACTAATGATATTGTTATTAAATGTACATTGATCTGTGGGAATGAATCAGTATATTACATTATTTCGAATGCAGATATAGTACCAATGATATTCTTATTAAATGTACATTGATCTGTGGGAATGAATCAGTATAATACATTATATCGAATGTAGATATAGTACTAATGATATTGTTATTCAATCTACATTACATATCTAATGTAGGTATAGTACTAATGATATTGGTATTATATGTACATTGATCTGTGGGAATGAATCAATATATTACATTATATCGAATGTAAATATAGTACTAATGATATTATTATTAAATGTACATTGATCTGTGGGAATGAATCAGTATATTACATTATACCTAATGTAGATATGATAATAATAATATTGTTATTAATTGTATATTACATATCTAATGTAGATATAGTACTACTGATATTGGCATTAAATGTACATTGATCTGTGGGAATGAATCAGTATATTACATTATATCGAATGTAGATATAGTACTAATGATATTGTTATTAAATGTACATTACATATCTAATGTAGGTATAGTACTAATGATATTGGTATTAAATGTGCATTGATATGTGGGAATGAATCAGTCTATTACATTATATCGAATGTAGATATGATAATAATAATATTGTTATTAATTGTATATTACATATCTAATGTAGATATAGTACTAATGATATTGGCATTAAATATACTTTGATCTGTGGGAATGAATCAGTATATTACATTATATCGAATTTAGATATAGTACTAATGATATTGTTATTAAATCTACATTACATATCTAATGTAGGTATAGTACTAATGATATTGGTATTATATGTACATTGATCTGTGGGAATGAATCAATATATTACATTATATCGAATGTAAATATAGTACTAATGATATTATTATTAAATGTACATTGATCTGTGGGAATGAATCAGTATATTACATTATACCTAATGTAGATATATAATAATGATATTGTTATTAAATGTACATTGATCTGTGGGAATGAATCAGTATATTACATTATATCGAATGTAGATATAGTGCTAATGATGTTGTTACTAAATGTACATTGATCTGTGGGTAGTAGTCAGTGTATTACATTATAACTAATGTAGATATGATAATAATAATATTGCTATTAATTGTGTATTACATTTCTAACGTAGATATAGTACTATTGATATTGACATTAAATGTACTTTGATCTGTGGGAATGAATCAGTATATTACATTATATCTAATGTAGATATATTACTAATGATATTGTTATTAAATGTACATTGATCTGTGGGAATGAATCAGTATATTACATTATTTCGAATGTAGATATAGTACCAATGATATTCTTATTAAATGTACATTGATCTGTGGGAATGAATCAGTATAATACATTATATCGAATGTAGATATAGTACTAATGATATTGTTATTCAATCTACATTACATATCTAATGTAGGTATAGTACTAATGATATTGGTATTATATGTACATTGATCTGTGGGAATGAATCAATATATTACATTATATCGAATGTAAATATAGTACTAATGATATTATTATTAAATGTACATTGATCTGTGGGAATGAATCAGTATATTACATTATACCTAATGTAGATATGATAATAATAATATTGTTATTAATTGTATATTACATATCTAATGTAGATATAGTACTACTGATATTGGCATTAAATGTACATTGATCTGTGGGAATGAATCAGTATATTACATTATATCGAATGTAGATATAGTACTAATGATATTGTTATTAAATGTACATTACATATCTAATGTAGGTATAGTACTAATGATATTGGTATTAAATGTGCATTGATATGTGGGAATGAATCAGTCTATTACATTATATCGAATGTAGATATGATAATAATAATATTGTTATTAATTGTATATTACATATCTAATGTAGATATAGTACTAATGATATTGGCATTAAATATACTTTGATCTGTGGGAATGAATCAGTATATTACATTATATCGAATTTAGATATAGTACTAATGATATTGTTATTAAATCTACATTACATATCTAATGTAGGTATAGTACTAATGATATTGGTATTATATGTACATTGATCTGTGGGAATGAATCAATATATTACATTATATCGAATGTAAATATAGTACTAATGATATTATTATTAAATGTACATTGATCTGTGGGAATGAATCAGTATATTACATTATACCTAATGTAGATATATAATAATGATATTGTTATTAAATGTACATTGATCTGTGGGAATGAATCAGTATATTACATTATATCGAATGTAGATATAGTGCTAATGATGTTGTTACTAAATGTACATTGATCTGTGGGTAGTAGTCAGTGTATTACATTATAACTAATGTAGATATGATAATAATAATATTGCTATTAATTGTGTATTACATTTCTAACGTAGATATAGTACTATTGATATTGACATTAAATGTACTTTGATCTGTGGGAATGAATCAGTATATTACATTATATCTAATGTAGATATATTACTAATGATATTGTTATTAAATGTACATTGATCTGTGGGAATGAATCAGTATATTACATTATTTCGAATGTAGATATAGTACCAATGATATTCTTATTAAATGTACATTGATCTGTGGGAATGAATCAGTATATTACATTATATCGAATGTAGATATAGTACAAGTGCTGGTGTTATTAAATGCACATTGCTCTGTGGGTAGTAATCAGTATATTACATTATATCTAATGTAGATATGATAATAATAATATTGTTATTAATTGTATATTACATATCTAATGTAGATATAGTACTAATGATATTAACATTAAATGTACATTGATCTGTGGGAATGAATCAGTATATTACATTATATCGAATGTAGATATAGTCCCAATGATATTGTTATTAAGTGTACATTGATCTGTGGGAACGAATCAGTATATTACATTATATCGAATGTACATATAGTACTAATGATATTGGTATTATATGTACATTGTTCTGTTGGAATGAATCTGTTCATGACATTATATCTATTGTAGATATAGTAATAATGGTATTGTTATTAAATGTACATTGATCTGTGGGAATGAATCAGTATAATACATTATATCGCATGTAGATATAGTACTAATGATATTGTTATTAAATCTACATTACATATCTAATGTAGGTATGGTACTAATGATATTGTTATTAAATGAACATTGATCTGTGGGAATGAATCAGTATATTACATTATATCGAATGTAGATATAGTACTAATGATATTGGTATTAAATGTACATTGATCTGTGGGAAGGAATCCGTATATCACATTATACCTAATGTAGATATGGTAATAACGATATTGTTTTTAAATGTACATTGATCTGTGTGAATGAAGCAGTATATTACATTATATCTCAGGCAGATATTTTGCTAATGATATTGTTATTAAATGAACATTGATCTGTGGGAATGAATCAGTATATTACATTATACCTAATGTAGATATAGTAATAATGATATTGTTATTAAATGTACATTGATCTGTGGGAATGAATCAGTATATTACATTATACCTAATGTAGATATAGTAATAATGATATTGTTATTAAATGTACATTGATCTGTGGGAATGAATCAGTATATTACATTATACCTCATGTAGATATAGTGCTAATGATATTGTTATTAAATGAACATTGATCTGTGGGAATGAATCAGTATATTACATTATGTCGAATGTAGATATAGTACTAATGATATTGTTATTAAATCTACATTACATATCTTATGTAGGTATAGTACTAATGATATTGTTATTAAATGTGCATTGATCTGTGGGAACGAATCAGTATATTACATTATATCTAATGTAGATATATTTCTAATGATATTGTTATTAAATGTACATTGATCTGTGGGAATGAATCAGTATATTACATTATATCGAATGTAGATATAGTACCAATGATATTGTTATTAAATGTACATTGATCTGTGGGAATGAATCAGTATATTACATTATATCGAATGTAGATATAGTACAAGTGATGGTGTTATTAAATGTACATTGATCTGTGGGTAGTAATCAGTATATTACATTATATCTAATGTAGATATGATAATAATAATATTGTTATTAATTGTATATTACATATCTAATGTAGATATAGTACTAATGATATTAACATTAAATGTACATTGATCTGTGGGAATGAATCAGTATATTACATTATACCTCATGTAGATATAGTGCTAATGATATTGTTATTAAATGAACATTGATCTGTGGGAATGAATCAGTATATTACATTATATCGAATGTAGATATAGTCCCAATGATATTGTTATTAAGTGTACATTGATCTGTGGGAATGAATCAGTATATTACATTATATCGAATGTACATATAGTACTAATGATATTGGTATTATATGTACATTGTTCTGTTGGAATGAATCTGTACATGACATTATATCTATTGTAGATATAGTAATAATGGTATTGTTATTAAATGTACATTGATCTGTGGAAATGAATCAGTATAATACATTATATCGCATGTAGATATAGTACTAATGATATTGTTATTAAATCTACATTACATATCTAATGTAGGTATAGTGCTAGTGATATTGTTATTAAATGAACATTGATCTGTGGGAATGAATCAGTATATTACATTATATCGAATGTAGATATAGTACTAATGATATTGGTATTAAATGTACATTGATCTGTGGGAAGGAATCCGTATATCACATTATACCTAATGTAGATATGGTAATAACGATATTGTTTTCAAATGTACATTGATCTGTGTGAATGAAGCAGTATATTACATTATATCTCAGGCAGATATTTTGCTAATGATATTGTTATTAAATGTTCATTGATCTGTGGGAATGAATCAGTATATTACATTATACCTAATGTAGATATAGTAATAATGATATTGTTATTAAATGTACATTGATCTGTGGGAATGAATCAGTATATTACATTATATCGAATGTAGATATAGTGCTAATGATGTTGTTATCGAATGTACATTGATCTGTGGGAATGAATCAGTATATTACATTATACCTAATGTAGATATAGTAATAATGATATTGTTATTAAATGTACATTGATCTGTGGGAATGAAGCAGTATATTACATTATATCTCAGGCAGATATTTTGCTAATGATATTGTTATTAAATGTACATTGATCTGTGGGAATGAATCAGTATATTACATTATACCTAATCTAGATATAGTAATAATGATATTGTTATTAAATGTACATTGATCTGTGGTAATGAATCAGTATATTACATTATATCGAATGTAGATATAGTGCTAATGATGTTGTTACTAAATGTACATTGATCTGTGGGTAGTAGTCAGTATATTACATTATAACTAATGTAGATATGATAATAATAATATTGTTATTAATTGTATATTACATATCTAATGTAGATATAGTACTAATGATATTGGCATTAAATATACTTTGATCTGTGGGAATGAATCAGTATATTACATTATATCGAATGTAGATATAGTACCAATGATATTGTTATTAAGTGTACATTGATCTGTGTGAATGAATAAGTATATTACATTATATCGAATGTAGATATAGTGCTAATGATGTTGTTCTTAAATGTACATTGATCTGTGGGTAGTAGTCAGTATATTATATTATATCTAATGTAGATATGGTACTAATGATATTGTTATTAAATGTACATTGATCTGTGGGAATGAATCAGTGTATTACATTATACCGAATGTAGATATAGTGCTAATGATGTTGTTATTAAATGTACATTGATCTGTGTGTAGTAACCAGTATATTTCATTATATCTAATGTAGATATGATAATAATAATATTGTTATTAATTGTATATTACATATCTAATGTAGATATAGTACTAATGATATTGGCATTAAATATACTTTGATCTGTGGGAATGAATCAGTATATTACATTATATCGAATGTAGATATAGTACCAATGATATTGTTATTAAGTGTACATTGATCTGTGTGAATGAATAAGTATATTACATTATATCGAATGTAGATATAGTGCTAATGATGTTGTTCTTAAATGTACATTGATCTGTGGGTAGTAGTCAGTATATTATATTATATCTAATGTAGATATGGTACTAATGATATTGTTATTAAATGTACATTGATCTGTGGGAATGAATCAGTGTATTACATTATACCGAATGTAGATATAGTGCTAATGATGTTGTTATTAAATGTACATTGATCTGTGTGTAGTAACCAGTATATTTCATTATATCTAATGTAGATATGATAATAATAATATTGTTATTAATTGTATATTACATATCTAATGTAGATATAGTACTAATGATATTGGCATTAAATATACTTTGATCTGTGGGAATGAATCAGTATATTACATTATATCGAATGTAGATATAGTACTAATGATATTGTTATTAAATGAACATTGATCTGTGGGAATGAATCAGTATATTACATTATATCGAATGTAGATATAGTACTAATGATATTGGTATTAAATATACATTGATCTGTGGGAAGGAATCCGTATATCACATTATACCTAATGTAGATATGGTAATAACGATATTGTTTTTAAGTGTACATTGATCTGTGTGAATGAAGCAGTATATTACATTATATCTCAGGCAGATATTTTGCTAATGATATTGTTATTAAATGTACATTGATCTGTGGGAATGAATCAGTATATTACATTATACCTAATGTAGATATAGTAATAATGATATTGTTATTAAATGTACATTGATCTGTGGGAATGAATCAGTATATTACATTATATCGAATGTAGATATAGTGCTAATGATGTTGTTACTAAATGTACATTGATCTGTGGGTAGTGGTCAGTATATTACATTATAACTAATGTAGATATGATAATAATAATATTGTTATTAATTGTGTATTACATATCTAACGTAGATATAGTACTAATGATATTAACATTAAATGTACATTGATCTGTGGGAATGAATCAGTATATTACATTATACCTCATGTAGATATAGTGCTAATGATATTGTTATTAAATGTACATTGATCTGTGTGTAGTAACCAGTATATTACATTATATCTAATGTAGATATGATAATAATAATATTGTTATTAATTGTATATTACATATCTAATGTAGATATAGTACTAATGATATTCGCATTTAATATACTTTGATCTGTGGGAATGAATCAGTATATTACATTATAACGAATGTAGATATAGTACTAATGATATTGTTATTAAATCTACATTACATATCTAATGTAGGTATAGTACTAATGATATTGGTATTATATGTACATTGATCTGTGGGAAGGAATCCGTATATTACATTATACCTAATGTAGATATGGTAATAACGATATTGTTTTTAAATGTACATTGATCTGTGTGAATGAAGCAGTATACTACATTATATCGAATTTAGATATAGTGCTAATGATGTTGTTACTAAATGTACATTGATCTGTGGGTAGTAGTCAGTATATTACATTATAACTAATGTAGATATGATAATAATAATATTGTGATTAATTGTATATTACATATCTAATGTAGATATAGTACTAATGATATTGGCATTAAATATACTTTGATCTGTGGGAATGAATCAGTATATTACATTATACCTCATGTAGATATAGTGCTAATGATATTGTTATTAAATGAACATTGATCTGTGGGAATGAATCAGTATATTACATTATATCGAATGTAGATATAGTCCCAATGATATTGTTATTAAGCGTACATTGATCTGTGGGAATGAATCAGTATATTACATTATATCGAATGTAGATATAGTACAAGTGATGGTGTTATTAAATGTACATTGATCTGTGGGAACGAATCAGTATATTACATTATATCGAATGTACATATAGTACTAATGATATTGGTATTATGTGTACACTGATCTGTTGGAATGAATCTGTACATGACATTATATCTATTGTAGATATAGTAATAATGATATTGTTATTAAATGTACATTGATCTGTGGGAATGAATCAGTATAATACATTATATCGAATGTAGATATAGTACTAATGATATTGTTATTAAATCTACATTACATATCTAATGTAGGTATAGTACTAATGATATTGTTATTAAATGAACATTGATCTGTGGGAATGAATCAGTATATTACATTATATCGAATGTAGATATAGTACTAATGATATTGGTATTATATGTACCGTGATCTGTGGGAATGAATCAGTATATTACATTATACCTCATGTAGATATAGTGCTAATGATATTGTTATTAAATGAACATTGATCTGTGGGAATGAATCAGTATATTACATTATATCGAATGTAGAAATAGTACTAATGATATTGGTATTAAATGTACATTGATCTGTGGGAAGGAATCCGTATATTACATTATACCTAATGTAGATATGGTAATAACGATATTGTTTTTAAATGTACATTGATCTGTGTGAATGAAGCAGTATATTACATTATATCTCAGGCAGATATTTTGCTAATGATATTGTTATTAAATGTACATTGATCTGTGGGAATGAATCAGTATATTACATTATACCTAATGTAGATATAGTAATAATGATATTGTTATCAAATGTACATTGATCTGTGGAATGAATCAGTATATTACATTATACCTCATGTAGATATAGTGCTAATGATATTGTTATTAAATGAACATTGGTCTGTGGGAATGAATCAGTATATTACATTATATCGAATGTAGATATAGTCCCAATGATATTGTTATTAAGTGTACATTGATCTGTGGGAATGAATCAGTATATTACATTATATCGAATGTACATATAGTACTAATGATGTTGGTATTATATGTACATTGTTCTGTTGGAATGAATCTGTACATGACATTATATCTATTGTAGATATAGTAATAATGGTATTGTTATTAAATGTACATTGATCTGTGGGAATGAATCAGTATAATACATTATATCGAATGTAGATATAGTACTAATGATATTGTTATTAAATCTACATTACATATCTAATGTAGGTATAGTACTAATGATATTGGTATTATATGTACATTGATCTGTGGGAATGAATCAGTATATTACATTATACCTTATGTAGATATAGTGCTAATGATATTGTTATTAAATGTACATTGATCTGTGGGAATGAAACAGTATATAACATTATATCGAATGTAGACATAGTGCTAATGATGTTGTTATTAAATGTACATTGATCTGTGTGTAGTAACCAGTATATTACATTATATCTAATGTAGATATGATAATAATAATATTGTTATTAATTGTATATTACATATCTAATGCAGATATAGTACTAATGATATTCGCCTTAAATATACTTTGATCTGTGGGAATGAATCAGTATATTACATTATAACGAATGTAGATATAGTACTAATGTTATTGTTATTAAATCTACATTACATATCTAATGTAGGTATAGTACTAATGATATTGGTATTATATGTACATTGATCTGTGGGAAGGAATCCGTATATTACATTATACCTAATGTAGATATGGTAATAACGATATTGTTTTTAAATGTACATTGATCTGTGTGAATGAAGCAGTATAGTACATTATATCGAATTTAGATATAGTGCTAATGATGTTGTTACTAAATGTACATTGATCTGTGGATAGTAGTCAGTATATTACATTATAAATAATGTAGATATGATAATAATAATATTGTGATTAATTGTATATTACATATCTAATGTAGATATAGTACTAATGATATTGGCATTAAATATACTTTGATCTGTGGGAATGAATCAGTATATTACATTATATCGAATGTAGATATAGTACTAATGATATTGTTATTTAATGTACATTGATCTGTGGGAATGAATCAGTCTATTACATTATATCGAATGTAGATATAGTACCAATGATATTGTTATTAAATGTACATTGATCTGTGGGAATGAATCACTATATTACATTATATCGAATGTAGATATAGTACTAATGATATTGTTATTAAATCTACATTACATATCTAATGTAGGTATAGTACTAATGATATTGTTATTAAATGAAGATTGATCTGTGGGAATGAATCAGTATATTACATTATATCGAATGTAGATATAGTACTAATGATATTGGTATTGAATGTACATTGATCTGTGGGAATGAATCAGTATATTACATTATATCGAATGTAGATATAGTACTAATGATATTGTTATTAAATCTACATTACATATCTAATGTAGGTATAGTACTAATGATATTGGTATTATATGTACATTGATCTGTGGGAATGAATCAGTTTATTACATTATACCTCATGTAGATATAGTGCTAATGATATTGTTATTAAATGAACATTGATCTGTGGGAATGAATCAGTATATTACATTATATCGAATGTAGATATAGTACTAATGATATTGGTATTAAATATACATTGATCTGTGGGAAGGAATCCGTATATCACATTATACCTAATGTAGATATGGTAATAACGATATTGTTTTTAAATGTACATTGATCTGTGTGAATGAAGCAGTATATTACATTATATCTCAGGCAGATATTTTGCTAATGATATTGTTATTAAATGTACATTGATCTGTGGGAATGAATCAGTATATTACATTATACCTAATGTAGATATAGTAATAATGATATTGTTATTAAATGTACATTGATCTGTGGGAATGAATCAGTATATTACATTATATCGAATGTAGATATAGTGCTAATGATGTTGTTACTAAATGTACATTGATCTGTGGGTAGTAGTCAGTATATTACATTATAACTAATGTAGATATGATAATAATAATATTGTTATTAAGTGTGTATTACATATCTAACGTAGATATAGTACTAATGATATTAACATTAAATGTACATTGATCTGTGGGAATGAATCAGTATATTACATTACACCTCATGTAGATATAGTGCTAATGATATTGTTATTAAATGAACATTGATCTGTGGGAATGAATCAGTATATTACATTATATCGAATGTACATATAGTACTAATGATATTGGTATTATATGTACACTGATCTGTTGGAACGAATCTGTACATGACATTATATCTATTGTGGATATAGTAATAATGATATTGTTATTAAATGTACATTGATCAGTGTGTAGTAACCAGTATATTACATTATATCTAATGTAGATATGATAATAATAATATTGCTATTAATTGTATATTACATATCTAATGTAGATATAGTACTAATGATATTGGCATTAAATATACTTTGATCTGTGGGAATGAATCAGTATATTACATTATATCGAATGTACATATAGTACTAATGATTTTGGTATTATATGTACATTGTTCTGTTGGAATGAATCTGTACATGACATTATATCTATTGTAGATATAGTAATAATGGTATTGTTATTAAATGTACATTGATCTGTGGGAATGAATCAGTATATTACATTATATCGAATGTAGATATAGTGCTAATGATGTTGTTATTAAATGTACATTGATCTGTGGGAATGAATCAGTATATTACATTATACCTAATGTAGATATAGTAATAATGATATTGTTATTAAATGTACATTGATCTGTGGGAATGAATTAGTATATTACATTATATCGAATGTAGATATAGTGCCAATGATGTTGTTATTAAATGTACATTGATCTGTGTGTAGAAACCAGTATATTACATTATATCTAATGTAGATATGATAATAATAATATTGTTATTAATTGTATATTACATATCTAATGTAGATATAGTACTACTGATATTGGCATTAAATGTACATTGATCTGTGGGAATGAATCAGTATATTACATTATATCGAATGTAGATATAGTACTAATGATATTGTTATTAAATGTACATTACATATCTAATGTAAGTATAGTACTAATGATATTGGTATTAAATGTGCATTGATATGTGGGAATGAATCAGTCTGTTACATTATATCGAATGTAGATATGATAATAATAATATTGTTATTAATTGTATATTACACATCTAATGCAGATATAGTACTAATGATATTGGCATTAAATATACTTTGATCTGTGGGAATGAATCAGTATATTACATTATATCGGATGTAGATATAGTACTAATGATATTGTTATTAAATCTACATTACATATCTAATGTAGGTATAGTACTAATGATATTGGTATTATATGTACATTGATCTGTGGGAATGAATCAATATATTACATTATATCGAATGTAGATGTAGTACTAATGATATTATTATTAAATGTACATTGATCTGTGGGAATGAATCAGTATATTACATTATACCTAATGTAGATATATAATAATGATATTGTTATTAAATGTACATTGATCTGTGGGAATGAATCAGTATATTACATTATATCGAATGTAGATATAGTGCTAATGATGTTGTTACTAAATGTACATTGATCTGTGGGTAGTAGTCAGTGTATTACATTATAACTAATGTAGATATGATAATAATAATATTGCTATTAATTGTGTATTACATTTCTAACGTAGATATAGTACTATTGATATTGACATTAAATGTACTTTGATCTGTGGGAATGAATCAGTATATTACATTATATCTAATGTAGATATATTACTAATGATATTGTTATTAAATGTACATTGATCTGTGGGAATGAATCAGTATATTACATTATATCTAATGTAGATATATTACTAATGATATTGTTATTAAATGTACATTGATCTGTGGGAATGAATCAGTATATTACATTATATCGAATGTAGATATAGTACAAGTGATGGTGTTATTAAATGTACATTGATCTGTGGGTAGTAATCAGTATATTACATTATATCTAATGTAGATATGGTAATAATAATATTGTTATTAATTGTATATTACATATCTAATGTAGATATAGTACTAATGATATTAACATTAAATGTACATTGATCTGTGGGAAGGAATCAGTATATTACATTATACCTCATGTAGATATAGTGCTAATGATATTGTTATTAAATGAACATTGGTCTGTGGGAATGCATCAGTATATTACATTATATCGAATGTAGATATAGTCCCAATGATATTGTTATTAAGTGTACACTGATCTGTGGGAATGAATCAGTATATTACATTATATCGAATGTACATATAGTACTAATGATGTTGGTATTATATGTACATTGTTCTGTTGGAATGAATCTGTACATGACATTCTATCTATTGTAGATATAGTAATAATGGTATTGTTATTAAATGTACATTGATCTGTGGGAATGAATCAGTATAATACATTATATCGAATGTAGATATAGTACTAATGATATTGTTATTAAATCTACATTACATATCTAATGTAGGTATAGTACTAATGATATTGGTATTATATGTACATTGATCTGTGGGAATGAATCAGTATATTACATTATACCTTATGTAGATATAGTGCTAATGATATTGTTATTAAATGTACATTGATCTGTGGGAATGAAACAGTATATAACATTATATCGAATGTAGACATAGTGCTAATGATGTTGTTATTAAATGTACATTGATCTGTGTGTAGTAACCAGTATATTACATTATATCTAATGTAGATATGATAATAATAATATTGTTATTAATTGTATATTACATATCTAATGCAGATATAGTACTAATGATATTCGCATTAAATATACTTTGATCTGTGGGAATGAATCAGTATATTACATTATAACGAATGTAGATATAGTACTAATGTTATTGTTATTAAATCTACATTACATATCTAATGTAGGTATAGTACTAATGATATTGGTATTATATGTACATTGATCTGTGGGAAGGAATCCGTATATTACATTATACCTAATGTAGATATGGTAATAACGATATTGTTTTTAAATGTACATTGATCTGTGTGAATGAAGCAGTATATTACATTATATCGAATTTAGATATAGTGCTAATGATGTTGTTACTAAATGTACATTGATCTGTGGGTAGTAGTCAGTATATTACATTATAACTAATGTAGATATGATAATAATAATATTGTGATTAATTGTATATTACATATCTAATGTAGATATAGTACTAATGATATTGGCATTAAATATACTTTGATCTGTGGGAATGAATCAGTATATTACATTATATCGAATGTAGATATAGTACTAATGATATTGTTATTAAATCTACATTACATATCTAATGTAGGTATAGTACTAATGATATTGGTATTATATGTACATTGATCTGTGGGAATGAATCAGTTTATTATATTATACCTCATGTAGATATAGTGCTAATGATATTGTTATTAAATGAACATTGATCTGTGGGAATGAATCAGTATATTACATTATATCGAATGTAGATATAGTACTAATGATATTGGTATTAAATATACATTGATCTGTGGGAAGGAATCCGTATATCACATTATACCTAATGTAGATATGGTAATAACGATATTGTTTTTAAATGTACATTGATCTGTGTGAATGAAGCAGTATATTACATTATATCTCAGGCAGATATTTTGCTAATGATATTGTTATTAAATGTACATTGATCTGTGGGAATGAATCAGTATATTACATTATACCTAATGTAGATATAGTAATAATGATATTGTTATTAAATGTACATTGATCTGTGGGAATGAATCAGTATATTACATTATATCGAATGTAGATATAGTGCTAATGATGTTGTTACTAAATGTACATTGATCTGTGGGTAGTAGTCAGTATATTACATTATAACTAATGTAGATATGATAATAATAATATTGTTATTAAGTGTGTATTACATATCTAACGTAGATATAGTACTAATGATATTAACATTAAATGTACATTGATCTGTGGGAATGAATCAGTATATTACATTACACCTCATGTAGATATAGTGCTAATGATATTGTTATTAAATGAACATTGATCTGTGGGAATGAATCAGTATATTACATTATATCGAATGTACATATAGTACTAATGATATTGGTATTATATGTACACTGATCTGTTGGAACGAATCTGTACATGACATTATATCTATTGTGGATATAGTAATAATGATATTGTTATTAAATGTACATTGATCAGTGTGTAGTAACCAGTATATTACATTATATCTAATGTAGATATGATAATAATAATATTGCTATTAATTGTATATTACATATCTAATGTAGATATAGTACTAATGATATTGGCATTAAATATACTTTGATCTGTGGGAATGAATCAGTATATTACATTATATCGAATGTACATATAGTACTAATGATATTGGTATTATATGTACATTGTTCTGTTGGAATGAATCTGTACATGACATTATATCTATTGTAGATATAGTAATAATGGTATTGTTATTAAATGTACATTGATCTGTGGGAATGAATCAGTATATTACATTATATCGAATGTAGATATAGTGCTAATGATGTTGTTATTAAATGTACATTGATCTGTGGGAATGAATCAGTATATTACATTATACCTAATGTAGATATAGTAATAATGATATTGTTATTAAATGTACATTGATCTGTGGGAATGAATTAGTATATTACATTATATCGAATGTAGATATAGTGCCAATGATGTTGTTATTAAATGTACATTGATCTGTGTGTAGAAACCAGTATATTACATTATATCTAATGTAGATATGATAATAATAATATTGTTATTAATTGTATATTACATATCTAATGTAGATATAGTACTACTGATATTGACATTAAATGTACATTGATCTGTGGGAATGAATCAGTATATTACATTATATCGAATGTAGATATAGTACTAATGATATTGTTATTAAATGTACATTACATATCTAATGTAAGTATAGTACTAATGATATTGGTATTAAATGTGCATTGATATGTGGGAATGAATCAGTCTGTTACATTATATCGAATGTAGATATGATAATAATAATATTGTTATTAATTGTATATTACACATCTAATGCAGATATAGTACTAATGATATTGGCATTAAATATACTTTGATCTGTGGGAATGAATCAGTATATTACATTATATCGAATGTAGATATAGTACTAATGATATTGTTATTAAATCTACATTACATATCTAATGTAGGTATAGTACTAATGATATTGGTATTATATGTACATTGATCTGTGGGAATGAATCAATATATTACATTATATCGAATGTAGATGTAGTACTAATGATATTATTATTAAATGTACATTGATCTGTGGGAATGAATCAGTATATTACATTATACCTAATGTAGATATATAATAATGATATTGTTATTAAATGTACATTGATCTGTGGGAATGAATCAGTATATTACATTATATCGAATGTAGATATAGTGCTAATGATGTTGTTACTAAATGTACATTGATCTGTGGGTAGTAGTCAGTGTATTACATTATAACTAATGTAGATATGATAATAATAATATTGCTATTAATTGTGTATTACATTTCTAACGTAGATATAGTACTATTGATATTGACATTAAATGTACTTTGATCTGTGGGAATGAATCAGTATATTACATTATATCTAATGTAGATATATTACTAATGATATTGTTATTAAATGTACATTGATCTGTGGGAATGAATCAGTATATTACATTATATCTAATGTAGATATATTACTAATGATATTGTTATTAAATGTACATTGATCTGTGGGAATGAATCAGTATATTACATTGTATCGAATGTAGATATAGTACAAGTGATGGCGTTATTAAATGTACATTGATCTGTGGGTAGTAATCAGTATATTACATTATATCTAATGTAGATATGGTAATAATAATATTGTTATTAATTGTATATTACATATCTAATGTAGATATAGTACTAATGATATTAACATTAAATGTACATTGATCTGTGGGAAGGAATCAGTATATTACATTATACCTCATGTAGATATAGTGCTAATGATATTGTTATTAAATGAACATTGGTCTGTGGGAATGAATCAGTATATTATATTATATCGAATGTAGATATAGTCCCAATGATATTGTTATTAAGTGTACATTGATCTGTGGGAATGAATCAGTATATTACATTATATCGAATGTACATATAGTACTAATGATGTTGGTATTATATGTACATTGTTCTGTTGGAATGAATCTGTACATGACATTGTATCTATTGTAGATATAGTAATAATGGTATTGTTATTAAATGTACATTGATCTGTGGGAATGAATCAGTATAATACATTATATCGAATGTAGATATAGTACTAATGATATTGTTATTAAATCTACATTACATATCTAATGTAGGTATAGTACTAATGATATTGGTATTATATGTACATTGATCTGTGGGAATGAATCAGTATATTACATTATACCTTATGTAGATATAGTGCTAATGATATTGTTATTAAATGTACATTGATCTGTGGGAATGAAACAGTATATAACATTATATCGAATGTAGACATAGTGCTAATGATGTTGTTATTAAATGTACATTGATCTGTGTGTAGTAACCAGTATATTACATTATATCTAATGTAGATATGATAATAATAATATTGTTATTAATTGTATATTACATATCTAATGCAGATATAGTACTAATGATATTCGCATTAAATATACTTTGATCTGTGGGAATGAATCAGTATATTACATTATAACGAATGTAGATATAGTACTAATGTTATTGTTATTAAATCTACATTACATATCTAATGTAGGTATAGTACTAATGATATTGGTATTATATGTACATTGATCTGTGGGAAGGAATCCGTATATTACATTATACCTAATGTAGATATGGTAATAACGATATTGTTTTTAAATGTACATTGATCTGTGTGAATGAAGCAGTATATTACATTATATCGAATTTAGATATAGTGCTAATGATGTTGTTACTAAATGTACATTGATCTGTGGGTAGTAGTCAGTATATTACATTATAACTAATGTAGATATGATAATAATAATATTCTGATTAATTGTATATTACATATCTAATGTAGATATAGTACTAATGATATTGGCATTAAATATACTTTGATCTGTGGGAATGAATCAGTATATTACATTATATCGAATGTAGATATAGTACTAATGATATTGTTATTTAATGTACATTGATCTGTGGGAATGAATCAGTCTATTACATTATATCGAATGTAGATATAGTACCAATGATATTGTTATTAAATGTACATTGATCTGTGGGAATGAATCACTATATTACATTATATCGAATGTAGATATAGTACTAATGATATTGTTATTAAATCTACATTACATATCTAATGTAGGTATAGTACTAATGATATTGTTATTAAATGAACATTGATCTGTGGGAATGAATCAGTATATTACATTATATCGAATGTAGATATAGTACTAATGATATTGGTATTGAATGTACATTGATCTGTGGGAATGAATCAGTATATTACATTATATCGAATGTAGATATAGTACTAATGATATTGTTATTAAATCTACATTACATATCTAATGTAGGTATAGTACTAATGATATTGGTATTATATGTACATTGATCTGTGGGAATGAATCAGTATATTACATTATACCTTATGTAGATATAGTGCTAATGATATTGTTATTAAATGTACATTGATCTGTGGGAATGAAACAGTATATAACATTATATCGAATGTAGACATAGTGCTAATGATGTTGTTATTAAATGTACATTGATCTGTGTGTAGTAACCAGTATATTACATTATATCTAATGTAGATATGGTAATAATAATATTGTTATTAATTGTATATTACATATCTAATGTAGATATAGTACTAATGATATTAACATTAAATGTACATTGATCTGTGGGAATGAATCAGTATATTACATTATATCGAATGTACATATAGTACTAATGATGTTGGTATTATATGTACATTGTTCTGTTGGAATGAATCTGTACATGACATTGTATCTATTGTAGATATAGTAATAATGGTATTGTTATTAAATGTACATTGATCTGTGGGAATGAATCAGTATAATACATTATATCGAATGTAGATATAGTACTAATGATATTGTTATTAAATCTACATTACATATCTAATGTAGGTATAGTACTAATGATATTGGTATTATATGTACATTGATCTGTGGGAATGAATCAGTATATTACATTATACCTTATGTAGATATAGTGCTAATGATATTGTTATTAAATGTACATTGATCTGTGGGAATGAAACAGTATATAACATTATATCGAATGTAGACATAGTGCTAATGATGTTGTTATTAAATGTACATTGATCTGTGTGTAGTAACCAGTATATTACATTATATCTAATGTAGATATGATAATAATAATATTGTTATTAATTGTATATTACATATCTAATGCAGATATAGTACTAATGATATTCGCATTAAATATACTTTGATCTGTGGGAATGAATCAGTATATTACATTATAACGAATGTAGATATAGTACTAATGTTATTGTTATTAAATCTACATTACATATCTAATGTAGGTATAGTACTAATGATATTGGTATTATATGTACATTGATCTGTGGGAAGGAATCCGTATATTACATTATACCTAATGTAGATATGGTAATAACGATATTGTTTTTAAATGTACATTGATCTGTGTGAATGAAGCAGTATATTACATTATATCGAATTTAGATATAGTGCTAATGATGTTGTTACTAAATGTACATTGATCTGTGGGTAGTAGTCAGTATATTACATTATAACTAATGTAGATATGATAATAATAATATTGTGATTAATTGTATATTACATATCTAATGTAGATATAGTACTAATGATATTGGCATTAAATATACTTTGATCTGTGGGAATGAATCAGTATATTACATTATATCGAATGTAGATATAGTACTAATGATATTGTTATTTAATGTACATTGATCTGTGGGAATGAATCAGTCTATTACATTATATCGAATGTAGATATAGTACCAATGATATTGTTATTAAATGTACATTGATCTGTGGGAATGAATCACTATATTACATTATATCGAATGTAGATATAGTACTAATGATATTGTTATTAAATCTACATTACATATCTAATGTAGGTATAGTACTAATGATATTGTTATTAAATGAACATTGATCTGTGGGAATGAATCAGTATATTACATTATATCGAATGTAGATATAGTACTAATGATATTGGTATTGAATGTACATTGATCTGTGGGAATGAATCAGTATATTACATTATATCGAATGTAGATATAGTACTAATGATGTTGTTATTAAATGTACATTGATCTGTGTGTAGAAACCAGTATATTACATTATATCTAATGTAGATATGATAATAATAATATTGTTATTAATTGTACATTACATATCTAATGTAGATATAGTACTACTGATATTGGCATTAAATGTACATTGATCTGTGGGAATGAATCAGTATATTACATTATATCGAATGTAGATATAGTACTAATGATATTGTTATTAAATGTACATTACATATCTAATGTAAGTATAGTACTAATGATATTGGTATTAAATGTGCATTGATATGTGGGAATGAATCAGTCTGTTACATTATATCGAATGTAGATATGATAATAATAATATTGTTATTAATTGTATATTACACATCTAATGCAGATATAGTACTAATGATATTGGCATTAAATATACTTTGATCTGTGGGAATGAATCAGTATATTACATTATATCGAATGTAGATATAGTACTAATGATATTGTTATTAAATCTACATTACATATCTAATGTAGGTATAGTACTAATGATATTGGTATTATATGTACATTGATCTGTGGGAATGAATCAATATATTACATTATATCGAATGTAGATGTAGTACTAATGATATTATTATTAAATGTACATTGATCTGTGGGAATGAATCAGTATATTACATTATACCTAATGTAGATATATAATAATGATATTGTTATTAAATGTACATTGATCTGTGGGAATGAATCAGTATATTACATTATATCGAATGTAGATATAGTGCTAATGATGTTGTTACTAAATGTACATTGATCTGTGGGTAGTAGTCAGTGTATTACATTATAACTAATGTAGATATGATAATAATAATATTGCTATTAATTGTGTATTACATTTCTAACGTAGATATAGTACTATCGATATTGACATTAAATGTACTTTGATCTGTGGGAATGAATCAGTATATTACATTATATCTAATGTAGATATATTACTAATGATATTGTTATTAAATGTACATTGATCTGTGGGAATGAATCAGTATATTACATTATATCTAATGTAGATATATTACTAATGATATTGTTATTAAATGTACATTGATCTGTGGGAATGAATCAGTATATTACATTATATCGAATGTAGATATAGTACAAGTGATGGTGTTATTAAATGTACATTGATCTGTGGGTAGTAATCAGTATATTACATTATATCTAATGTAGATATGGTAATAATAATATTGTTATTAATTGTATATTACATATCTAATGTAGATATAGTACTAATGATATTAACATTAAATGTACATTGATCTGTGGGAAGGAATCAGTATATTACATTATACCTCATGTAGATATAGTGCTAATGATATTGTTATTAAATGAACATTGGTCTGTGGGAATGCATCAGTATATTACATTATATCGAATGTAGATATAGTCCCAATGATATTGTTATTAAGTGTACATTGATCTGTGGGAATGAATCAGTATATTACATTATATCGAATGTACATATAGTACTAATGATGTTGGTATTATATGTACATTACATATCTAATGTAGGTATAGTACTAATGATATTGGTATTATATGTACATTGATCTGTGGGAATGAATCAATATATTACATTATATCGAATGTAAATATAGTACTAATGATATTATTATTAAATGTACATTGATCTGTGGGAATGAATCAGTATATTACATTATACCTAATGTAGATATGATAATAATAATATTGTTATTAATTGTATATTACATATCTAATGTAGATATAGTACTACTGATATTGGCATTAAATGTACATTGATCTGTGGGAATGAATCAGTATATTACATTATATCGAATGTAGATATAGTACTAATGATATTGTTATTAAATGTACATTACATATCTAATGTAGGTATAGTACTAATGATATTGGTATTAAATGTGCATTGATATGTGGGAATGAATCAGTCTATTACATTATATCGAATGTAGATATGATAATAATAATATTGTTATTAATTGTATATTACATATCTAATGTAGATATAGTACTAATGATATTGGCATTAAATATACTTTGATCTGTGGGAATGAATCAGTATATTACATTATATCGAATTTAGATATAGTACTAATGATATTGTTATTAAATCTACATTACATATCTAATGTAGGTATAGTACTAATGATATTGGTATTATATGTACATTGATCTGTGGGAATGAATCAATATATTACATTATATCGAATGTAAATATAGTACTAATGATATTATTATTAAATGTACATTGATCTGTGGGAATGAATCAGTATATTACATTATACCTAATGTAGATATATAATAATGATATTGTTATTAAATGTACATTGATCTGTGGGAATGAATCAGTATATTACATTATATCGAATGTAGATATAGTGCTAATGATGTTGTTACTAAATGTACATTGATCTGTGGGTAGTAGTCAGTGTATTACATTATAACTAATGTAGATATGATAATAATAATATTGCTATTAATTGTGTATTACATTTCTAACGTAGATATAGTACTATTGATATTGACATTAAATGTACTTTGATCTGTGGGAATGAATCAGTATATTACATTATATCTAATGTAGATATATTACTAATGATATTGTTATTAAATGTACATTGATCTGTGGGAATGAATCAGTATATTACATTATTTCGAATGTAGATATAGTACCAATGATATTCTTATTAAATGTACATTGATCTGTGGGAATGAATCAGTATATTACATTATATCGAATGTAGATATAGTACAAGTGCTGGTGTTATTAAATGCACATTGCTCTGTGGGTAGTAATCAGTATATTACATTATATCTAATGTAGATATGATAATAATAATATTGTTATTAATTGTATATTACATATCTAATGTAGATATAGTACTAATGATATTAACATTAAATGTACATTGATCTGTGGGAATGAATCAGTATATTACATTATATCGAATGTAGATATAGTCCCAATGATATTGTTATTAAGTGTACATTGATCTGTGGGAACGAATCAGTATATTACATTATATCGAATGTACATATAGTACTAATGATATTGGTATTATATGTACATTGTTCTGTTGGAATGAATCTGTTCATGACATTATATCTATTGTAGATATAGTAATAATGGTATTGTTATTAAATGTACATTGATCTGTGGGAATGAATCAGTATAATACATTATATCGCATGTAGATATAGTACTAATGATATTGTTATTAAATCTACATTACATATCTAATGTAGGTATGGTACTAATGATATTGTTATTAAATGAACATTGATCTGTGGGAATGAATCAGTATATTACATTATATCGAATGTAGATATAGTACTAATGATATTGGTATTAAATGTACATTGATCTGTGGGAAGGAATCCGTATATCACATTATACCTAATGTAGATATGGTAATAACGATATTGTTTTTAAATGTACATTGATCTGTGTGAATGAAGCAGTATATTACATTATATCTCAGGCAGATATTTTGCTAATGATATTGTTATTAAATGAACATTGATCTGTGGGAATGAATCAGTATATTACATTATACCTAATGTAGATATAGTAATAATGATATTGTTATTAAATGTACATTGATCTGTGGGAATGAATCAGTATATTACATTATACCTAATGTAGATATAGTAATAATGATATTGTTATTAAATGTACATTGATCTGTGGGAATGAATCAGTATATTACATTATACCTCATGTAGATATAGTGCTAATGATATTGTTATTAAATGAACATTGATCTGTGGGAATGAATCAGTATATTACATTATGTCGAATGTAGATATAGTACTAATGATATTGTTATTAAATCTACATTACATATCTAATGTAGGTATAGTACTAATGATATTGTTATTAAATGTGCATTGATCTGTGGGAACGAATCAGTATATTACATTATATCTAATGTAGATATATTTCTAATGATATTGTTATTAAATGTACATTGATCTGTGGGAATGAATCAGTATATTACATTATATCGAATGTAGATATAGTACCAATGATATTGTTATTAAATGTACATTGATCTGTGGGAATGAATCAGTATATTACATTATATCGAATGTAGATATAGTACAAGTGATGGTGTTATTAAATGTACATTGATCTGTGGGTAGTAATCAGTATATTACATTATATCTAATGTAGATATGATAATAATAATATTGTTATTAATTGTATATTACATATCTAATGTAGATATAGTACTAATGATATTAACATTAAATGTACATTGATCTGTGGGAATGAATCAGTATATTACATTATACCTCATGTAGATATAGTGCTAATGATATTGTTATTAAATGAACATTGATCTGTGGGAATGAATCAGTATATTACATTATATCGAATGTAGATATAGTCCCAATGATATTGTTATTAAGTGTACATTGATCTGTGGGAATGAATCAGTATATTACATTATATCGAATGTACATATAGTACTAATGATATTGGTATTATATGTACATTGTTCTGTTGGAATGAACCTGTACATGACATTATATCTATTGTAGATATAGTAATAATGGTATTGTTATTAAATGTACATTGATCTGTGGAAATGAATCAGTATAATACATTATATCGCATGTAGATATAGTACTAATGATATTGTTATTAAATCTACATTACATATCTAATGTAGGTATAGTGCTAGTGATATTGTTATTAAATGAACATTGATCTGTGGGAATGAATCAGTATATTACATTATATCGAATGTAGATATAGTACTAATGATATTGGTATTAAATGTACATTGATCTGTGGGAAGGAATCCGTATATCACATTATACCTAATGTAGATATGGTAATAACGATATTGTTTTCAAATGTACATTGATCTGTGTGAATGAAGCAGTATATTACATTATATCTCAGGCAGATATTTTGCTAATGATATTGTTATTAAATGTTCATTGATCTGTGGGAATGAATCAGTATATTACATTATACCTAATGTAGATATAGTAATAATGATATTGTTATTAAATGTACATTGATCTGTGGGAATGAATCAGTATATTACATTATATCGAATGTAGATATAGTGCTAATGATGTTGTTATCGAATGTACATTGATCTGTGGGAATGAATCAGTATATTACATTATACCTAATGTAGATATAGTAATAATGATATTGTTATTAAATGTACATTGATCTGTGGGAATGAAGCAGTATATTACATTATATCTCAGGCAGATATTTTGCTAATGATATTGTTATTAAATGTACATTGATCTGTGGGAATGAATCAGTATATTACATTATACCTAATCTAGATATAGTAATAATGATATTGTTATTAAATGTACATTGATCTGTGGTAATGAATCAGTATATTACATTATATCGAATGTAGATATAGTGCTAATGATGTTGTTACTAAATGTACATTGATCTGTGGGTAGTAGTCAGTATATTACATTATAACTAATGTAGATATGATAATAATAATATTGTTATTAATTGTGTATTACATATCTAACGTAGACATAGTATTAATGATATTGACATTAAATGTACTTTGATCTGTGGGAATGAATCAGTATATTACATTATATCTAATGTAGATATATTACTAATGATATTGTTATTAAATGTACATTGATTGTGGGAATGAATCAGTATATTACATTATATCGAATGTAGATATAGTACAAGTGACGGTGTTATTAAATGTACATTGATCTGTGGGTAGTAATCAGTATATTACATTATATCTAATGTAGATATAGTACCAATGGTATTGTTATTAAGTGTACATTGATCTGTGGGAATGAATAAGTATATTACATTATATCTAATGTAGATATGATAATAATAATATTGTTATTAATTGTATATTACATATCTAATGTAGATATAGTACTAATGATATTGGCATTAAATATACTTTGATCTGTGGGAATGAATCAGTATATTACATTATATCGAATGTAGATATAGTACCAATGATATTGTTATTAAGTGTACATTGATCTGTGTGAATGAATAAGTATATTACATTATATCGAATGTAGATATAGTGCTAATGATGTTGTTCTTAAATGTACATTGATCTGTGGGTAGTAGTCAGTATATTATATTATATCTAATGTAGATATGGTACTAATGATATTGTTATTAAATGTACATTGATCTGTGGGAATGAATCAGTGTATTACATTATACCGAATGTAGATATAGTGCTAATGATGTTGTTATTAAATGTACATTGATCTGTGTGTAGTAACCAGTATATTTCATTATATCTAATGTAGATATGATAATAATAATATTGTTATTAATTGTATATTACATATCTAATGTAGATATAGTACTAATGATATTGGCATTAAATATACTTTGATCTGTGGGAATGAATCAGTATATTACATTATATCGAATGTAGATATAGTACCAATGATATTGTTATTAAGTGTACATTGATCTGTGTGAATGAATAAGTATATTACATTATATCGAATGTAGATATAGTGCTAATGATGTTGTTCTTAAATGTACATTGATCTGTGGGTAGTAGTCAGTATATTATATTATATCTAATGTAGATATGGTACTAATGATATTGTTATTAAATGTACATTGATCTGTGGGAATGAATCAGTGTATTACATTATACCGAATGTAGATATAGTGCTAATGATGTTGTTATTAAATGTACATTGATCTGTGTGTAGTAACCAGTATATTTCATTATATCTAATGTAGATATGATAATAATAATATTGTTATTAATTGTATATTACATATCTAATGTAGATATAGTACTAATGATATTGGCATTAAATATACTTTGATCTGTGGGAATGAATCAGTATATTACATTATATCGAATGTAGATATAGTACTAATGATATTGTTATTAAATGAACATTGATCTGTGGGAATGAATCAGTATATTACATTATATCGAATGTAGATATAGTACTAATGATATTGGTATTAAATATACATTGATCTGTGGGAAGGAATCCGTATATCACATTATACCTAATGTAGATATGGTAATAACGATATTGTTTTTAAATGTACATTGATCTGTGTGAATGAAGCAGTATATTACATTATATCTCAGGCAGATATTTTGCTAATGATATTGTTATTAAATGTACATTGATCTGTGGGAATGAATCAGTATATTACATTATACCTAATGTAGATATAGTAATAATGATATTGTTATTAAATGTACATTGATCTGTGGGAATGAATCAGTATATTACATTATATCGAATGTAGATATAGTGCTAATGATGTTGTTACTAAATGTACATTGATCTGTGGGTAGTGGTCAGTATATTACATTATAACTAATGTAGATATGATAATAATAATATTGTTATTAATTGTGTATTACATATCTAACGTAGATATAGTACTAATGATATTAACATTAAATGTACATTGATCTGTGGGAATGAATCAGTATATTACATTATACCTCATGTAGATATAGTGCTAATGATATTGTTATTAAATGTACATTGATCTGTGTGTAGTAACCAGTATATTACATTATATCTAATGTAGATATGATAATAATAATATTGTTATTAATTGTATATTACATATCTAATGTAGATATAGTACTAATGATATTCGCATTTAATATACTTTGATCTGTGGGAATGAATCAGTATATTACATTATAACGAATGTAGATATAGTACTAATGATATTGTTATTAAATCTACATTACATATCTAATGTAGGTATAGTACTAATGATATTGGTATTATATGTACATTGATCTGTGGGAAGGAATCCGTATATTACATTATACCTAATGTAGATATGGTAATAACGATATTGTTTTTAAATGTACATTGATCTGTGTGAATGAAGCAGTATACTACATTATATCGAATTTAGATATAGTGCTAATGATGTTGTTACTAAATGTACATTGATCTGTGGGTAGTAGTCAGTATATTACATTATAACTAATGTAGATATGATAATAATAATATTGTGATTAATTGTATATTACATATCTAATGTAGATATAGTACTAATGATATTGGCATTAAATATACTTTGATCTGTGGGAATGAATCAGTATATTACATTATACCTCATGTAGATATAGTGCTAATGATATTGTTATTAAATGAACATTGATCTGTGGGAATGAATCAGTATATTACATTATATCGAATGTAGATATAGTCCCAATGATATTGTTATTAAGCGTACATTGATCTGTGGGAATGAATCAGTATATTACATTATATCGAATGTAGATATAGTACAAGTGATGGTGTTATTAAATGTACATTGATCTGTGGGAACGAATCAGTATATTACATTATATCGAATGTACATATAGTACTAATGATATTGGTATTATGTGTACACTGATCTGTTGGAATGAATCTGTACATGACATTATATCTATTGTAGATATAGTAATAATGATATTGTTATTAAATGTACATTGATCTGTGGGAATGAATCAGTATAATACATTATATCGAATGTAGATATAGTACTAATGATATTGTTATTAAATCTACATTACATATCTAATGTAGGTATAGTACTAATGATATTGTTATTAAATGAACATTGATCTGTGGGAATGAATCAGTATATTACATTATATCGAATGTAGATATAGTACTAATGATATTGGTATTATATGTACATTGATCTGTGGGAATGAATCAGTATATTACATTATACCTCATGTAGATATAGTGCTAATGATATTGTTATTAAATGAACATTGATCTGTGGGAATGAATCAGTATATTACATTATATCGAATGTAGAAATAGTACTAATGATATTGGTATTAAATGTACATTGATCTGTGGGAAGGAATCCGTATATTACATTATACCTAATGTAGATATGGTAATAACGATATTGTTTTTAAATGTACATTGATCTGTGTGAATGAAGCAGTATATTACATTATATCTCAGGCAGATATTTTGCTAATGATATTGTTATTAAATGTACATTGATCTGTGGGAATGAATCAGTATATTACATTATACCTAATGTAGATATAGTAATAATGATATTGTTATCAAATGTACATTGATCTGTGGAATGAATCAGTATATTACATTATACCTCATGTAGATATAGTGCTAATGATATTGTTATTAAATGAACATTGGTCTGTGGGAATGAATCAGTATATTACATTATATCGAATGTAGATATAGTCCCAATGATATTGTTATTAAGTGTACATTGATCTGTGGGAATGAATCAGTATATTACATTATATCGAATGTACATATAGTACTAATGATGTTGGTATTATATGTACATTGTTCTGTTGGAATGAATCTGTACATGACATTATATCTATTGTAGATATAGTAATAATGGTATTGTTATTAAATGTACATTGATCTGTGGGAATGAATCAGTATAATACATTATATCGAATGTAGATATAGTACTAATGATATTGTTATTAAATCTACATTACATATCTAATGTAGGTATAGTACTAATGATATTGGTATTATATGTACATTGATCTGTGGGAATGAATCAGTATATTACATTATACCTAATGTAGATATAGTAATAATGATATTGTTATCAAATGTACATTGATCTGTGGAATGAATCAGTATATTACATTATATCGAATGTAGATATAGTGCTAATGATGTTGTTACTAAATGTACATTGATCTGTGGGTAGTAGTCAGTATATTACATTATAACTAATGTAGATATGATAATAATAATATTGTTATTAATTGTGTATTAGATATCTAACGTAGATATAGTACTAATGATATTGACATTAAATGTACTTTGATCTGTGGGAATGAATCAGTATATTACATTATATCTAATGTAGATCTATTACTAATGATATTGTTATTAAATGTACATTGATCTGTGGGAATGAATCAGTATATTACATTATATCGAATGTAGATATAGTACAAGTGATGGTGTTATTAAATGTACATTGATCTGTGGGTAGTAATCAGTATATTACATTATATCTAATGTAGATATGGTAATAATAATATTGTTATTAATTGTATATTACATATCTAATGTAGATATAGTACTAATGATATTAACATTAAATGTACATTGATCTGTGGGAAGGAATCAGTATATTACATTATACCTCATGTAGATATAGTGCTAATGATATTGTTATTAAATGAACATTGGTCTGTGGGAATGAATCAGTATATTACATTATATCGAATGTAGATATAGTCCCAATGATATTGTTATTAAGTGTACATTGATCTGTGGGAATGAATCAGTATATTACATTATATCGAATGTACATATAGTACTAATGATGTTGGTATTATATGTACATTGTTCTGTTGGAATGAATCTGTACATGACATTATATCTATTGTAGATATAGTAATAATGGTATTGTTATTAAATGTACATTGATCTGTGGGAATGAATCAGTATAATACATTATATCGAATGTAGATATAGTACTAATGATATTGTTATTAAATCTACATTACATATCTAATGTAGGTATAGTACTAATGATATTGGTATTATATGTACATTGATCTGTGGGAATGAATCAGTATATTACATTATACCTTATGTAGATATAGTGCTAATGATATTGTTATTAAATGTACATTGATCTGTGGGAATGAAACAGTATATAACATTATATCGAATGTAGACATAGTGCTAATGATGTTGTTATTAAATGTACATTGATCTGTGTGTAGTAACCAGTATATTACATTATATCTAATGTAGATATGATAATAATAATATTGTTATTAATTGTATATTACATATCTAATGCAGATATAGTACTAATGATATTCGCATTAAATATACTTTGATCTGTGGGAATGAATCAGTATATTACATTATAACGAATGTAGATATAGTACTAATGTTATTGTTATTAAATCTACATTACATATCTAATGTAGGTATAGTACTAATGATATTGGTATTATATGTACATTGATCTGTGGGAAGGAATCCGTATATTACATTATACCTAATGTAGATATGGTAATAACGATATTGTTTTTAAATGTACATTGATCTGTGTGAATGAAGCAGTATAGTACATTATATCGAATTTAGATATAGTGCTAATGATGTTGTTACTAAATGTACATTGATCTGTGGGTAGTAGTCAGTATATTACATTATAACTAATGTAGATATGATAATAATAATATTGTGATTAATTGTATATTACATATCTAATGTAGATATAGTACTAATGATATTGGCATTAAATATACTTTGATCTGTGGGAATGAATCAGTATATTACATTATATCGAATGTAGATATAGTACTAATGATATTGTTATTTAATGTACATTGATCTGTGGGAATGAATCAGTCTATTACATTATATCGAATGTAGATATAGTACCAATGATATTGTTATTAAATGTACATTGATCTGTGGGAATGAATCACTATATTACATTATATCGAATGTAGATATAGTACTAATGATATTGTTATTAAATCTACATTACATATCTAATGTAGGTATAGTACTAATGATATTGTTATTAAATGAAGATTGATCTGTGGGAATGAATCAGTATATTACATTATATCGAATGTAGATATAGTACTAATGATATTGGTATTGAATGTACATTGATCTGTGGGAATGAATCAGTATATTACATTATATCGAATGTAGATATAGTACTAATGATATTGTTATTAAATCTACATTACATATCTAATGTAGGTATAGTACTAATGATATTGGTATTATATGTACATTGATCTGTGGGAATGAATCAGTTTATTACATTATACCTCATGTAGATATAGTGCTAATGATATTGTTATTAAATGAACATTGATCTGTGGGAATGAATCAGTATATTACATTATATCGAATGTAGATATAGTACTAATGATATTGGTATTAAATATACATTGATCTGTGGGAAGGAATCCGTATATCACATTATACCTAATGTAGATATGGTAATAACGATATTGTTTTTAAATGTACATTGATCTGTGTGAATGAAGCAGTATATTACATTATATCTCAGGCAGATATTTTGCTAATGATATTGTTATTAAATGTACATTGATCTGTGGGAATGAATCAGTATATTACATTATACCTAATGTAGATATAGTAATAATGATATTGTTATTAAATGTACATTGATCTGTGGGAATGAATCAGTATATTACATTATATCGAATGTAGATATAGTGCTAATGATGTTGTTACTAAATGTACATTGATCTGTGGGTAGTAGTCAGTATATTACATTATAACTAATGTAGATATGATAATAATAATATTGTTATTAAGTGTGTATTACATATCTAACGTAGATATAGTACTAATGATATTAACATTAAATGTACATTGATCTGTGGGAATGAATCAGTATATTACATTACACCTCATGTAGATATAGTGCTAATGATATTGTTATTAAATGAACATTGATCTGTGGGAATGAATCAGTATATTACATTATATCGAATGTACATATAGTACTAATGATATTGGTATTATATGTACACTGATCTGTTGGAACGAATCTGTACATGACATTATATCTATTGTGGATATAGTAATAATGATATTGTTATTAAATGTACATTGATCAGTGTGTAGTAACCAGTATATTACATTATATCTAATGTAGATATGATAATAATAATATTGCTATTAATTGTATATTACATATCTAATGTAGATATAGTACTAATGATATTGGCATTAAATATACTTTGATCTGTGGGAATGAATCAGTATATTACATTATATCGAATGTACATATAGTACTAATGATTTTGGTATTATATGTACATTGTTCTGTTGGAATGAATCTGTACATGACATTGTATCTATTGTAGATATAGTAATAATGGTATTGTTATTAAATGTACATTGATCTGTGGGAATGAATCAGTATAATACATTATATCGAATGTAGATATAGTACTAATGATATTGTTATTAAATCTACATTACATATCTAATGTAGGTATAGTACTAATGATATTGGTATTATATGTACATTGATCTGTGGGAATGAATCAGTATATTACATTATACCTTATGTAGATATAGTGCTAATGATATTGTTATTAAATGTACATTGATCTGTGGGAATGAAACAGTATATAACATTATATCGAATGTAGACATAGTGCTAATGATGTTGTTATTAAATGTACATTGATCTGTGTGTAGTAACCAGTATATTACATTATATCTAATGTAGATATGATAATAATAATATTGTTATTAATTGTATATTACATATCTAATGCAGATATAGTACTAATGATATTCGCATTAAATATACTTTGATCTGTGGGAATGAATCAGTATATTACATTATAACGAATGTAGATATAGTACTAATGTTATTGTTATTAAATCTACATTACATATCTAATGTAGGTATAGTACTAATGATATTGGTATTATATGTACATTGATCTGTGGGAAGGAATCCGTATATTACATTATACCTAATGTAGATATGGTAATAACGATATTGTTTTTAAATGTACATTGATCTGTGTGAATGAAGCAGTATATTACATTATATCGAATTTAGATATAGTGCTAATGATGTTGTTACTAAATGTACATTGATCTGTGGGTAGTAGTCAGTATATTACATTATAACTAATGTAGATATGATAATAATAATATTGTGATTAATTGTATATTACATATCTAATGTAGATATAGTACTAATGATATTGGCATTAAATATACTTTGATCTGTGGGAATGAATCAGTATATTACATTATATCGAATGTAGATATAGTACTAATGATATTGTTATTTAATGTACATTGATCTGTGGGAATGAATCAGTCTATTACATTATATCGAATGTAGATATAGTACCAATGATATTGTTATTAAATGTACATTGATCTGTGGGAATGAATCACTATATTACATTATATCGAATGTAGATATAGTACTAATGATATTGTTATTAAATCTACATTACATATCTAATGTAGGTATAGTACTAATGATATTGTTATTAAATGAACATTGATCTGTGGGAATGAATCAGTATATTACATTATATCGAATGTAGATATAGTACTAATGATATTGGTATTGAATCTACATTGATCTGTGGGAATGAATCAGTATATTACATTATATCGAATGTAGATATAGTACTAATGATATTGGTATTAAATATACATTGATCTGTGGGAAGGAATCCGTATATCACATTATACCTAATGTAGATATGGTAATAACGATATTGTTTTTAAATGTACATTGATCTGTGTGAATGAAGCAGTATATTACATTATATCTCAGGCAGATATTTTGCTAATGATATTGTTATTAAATGTACATTGATCTGTGGGAATGAATCAGTATATTACATTATACCTAATGTAGATATAGTAATAATGATATTGTTATTAAATGTACATTGATCTGTGGGAATGAATCAGTATATTACATTATATCGAATGTAGATATAGTGCTAATGATGTTGTTACTAAATGTACATTGATCTGTGGGTAGTAGTCAGTATATTACATTATAACTAATGTAGATATGATAATAATAATATTGTTATTAAGTGTGTATTACATATCTAACGTAGATATAGTACTAATGATATCAACATTAAATGTACATTGATCTGTGGGAATGAATCAGTATATTACATTACACCTCATGTAGATATAGTGCTAATGATATTGTTATTAAATGAACATTGATCTGTGAGAATGAATCAGTATATTACATTATATCGAATGTACATATAGTACTAATGATATTGGTATTATATGTACACTGATCTGTTGGAACGAATCTGTACATGACATTATATCTATTGTGGATATAGTAATAATGATATTGTTATTAAATGTACATTGATCAGTGTGTAGTAACCAGTATATTACATTATATCTAATGTAGATATGATAATAATAATATTGCTATTAATTGTATATTACATATCTAATGTAGATATAGTACTAATGATATTGGCATTAAATATACTTTGATCTGTGGGAATGAATCAGTATATTACATTATATCGAATGTACATATAGTACTAATGATATTGGTATTATATGTACATTGTTCTGTTGGAATGAATCTGTACATGACATTATATCTATTGTAGATATAGTAATAATGGTATTGTTATTAAATGTACATTGATCTGTGGGAATGAATCAGTATATTACATTATACCTCATGTAGATATAGTGCTAATGATATTGTTATTAAATGAACATTGATCTGTGGGAATGAATCAGTATATTACATTATGTCGAATGTAGATATAGTACTAATGATATTGTTATTAAATCTACATTACATATCTAATGTAGGTATAGTACTAATGATATTGTTATTAAATGTGCATTGATCTGTGGGAACGAATCAGTATATTACATTATATCTAATGTAGATATATTTCTAATGATATTGTTATTAAATGTACATTGATCTGTGGGAATGAATCAGTATATTACATTATATCGAATGTAGATATAGTACCAATGATATTGTTATTAAATGTACATTGATCTGTGGGAATGAATCAGTATATTACATTATATCGAATGTAGATATAGTACAAGTGATGGTGTTATTAAATGTACATTGATCTGTGGGTAGTAATCAGTATATTACATTATATCTAATGTAGATATGATAATAATAATATTGTTATTAATTGTATATTACATATCTAATGTAGATATAGTACTAATGATATTAACATTAAATGTACATTGATCTGTGGGAATGAATCAGTATATTACATTATACCTCATGTAGATATAGTGCTAATGATATTGTTATTAAATGAACATTGATCTGTGGGAATGAATCAGTATATTACATTATATCGAATGTAGATATAGTCCCAATGATATTGTTATTAAGTGTACATTGATCTGTGGGAATGAATCAGTATATTACATTATATCGAATGTACATATAGTACTAATGATATTGGTATTATATGTACATTGTTCTGTTGGAATGAATCTGTACATGACATTATATCTATTGTAGATATAGTAATAATGGTATTGTTATTAAATGTACATTGATCTGTGGAAATGAATCAGTATAATACATTATATCGCATGTAGATATAGTACTAATGATATTGTTATTAAATCTACATTACATATCTAATGTAGGTATAGTGCTAGTGATATTGTTATTAAATGAACATTGATCTGTGGGAATGAATCAGTATATTACATTATATCGAATGCAGATATAGTACTAATGATATTGGTATTAAATGTACATTGATCTGTGGGAAGGAATCCGTATATCACATTATACCTAATGTAGATATGGTAATAACGATATTGTTTTCAAATGTACATTGATCTGTGTGAATGAAGCAGTATATTACATTATATCTCAGGCAGATATTTTGCTAATGATATTGTTATTAAATGTTCATTGATCTGTGGGAATGAATCAGTATATTACATTATACCTAATGTAGATATAGTAATAATGATATTGTTATTAAATGTACATTGATCTGTGGGAATGAATCAGTATATTACATTATATCGAATGTAGATATAGTGCTAATGATGTTGTTATCGAATGTACATTGATCTGTGGGAATGAATCAGTATATTACATTATACCTAATGTAGATATAGTAATAATGATATTGTTATTAAATGTACATTGATCTGTGGGAATGAAGCAGTATATTACATTATATCTCAGGCAGATATTTTGCTAATGATATTGTTATTAAATGTACATTGATCTGTGGGAATGAATCAGTATATTACATTATACCTAATGTAGATATAGTAATAATGATATTGTTATTAAATGTACATTGATCTGTGGGAATGAATCAGTATATTACATTATATCGAATGTAGATATAGTGCTAATGATGTTGTTACTAAATGTACATTGATCTGTGGGTAGTAGTCAGTATATTACATTATAACTAATGTAGATATGATAATAATAATATTGTTATTAAGTGTGTATTACATATCTAACGTAGATATAGTACTAATGATATTAACATTAAATGTACATTGATCTGTGGGAATGAATCAGTATATTACATTACACCTCATGTAGATATAGTGCTAATGATATTGTTATTAAATGAACATTGATCTGTGGGAATGAATCAGTATATTACATTATATCGAATGTACATATAGTACTAATGATATTGGTATTATATGTACACTGATCTGTTGGAACGAATCTGTACATGACATTATATCTATTGTGGATATAGTAATAATGATATTGTTATTAAATGTACATTGATCAGTGTGTAGTAACCAGTATATTACATTATATCTAATGTAGATATGATAATAATAATATTGCTATTAATTGTATATTACATATCTAATGTAGATATAGTACTAATGATATTGGCATTAAATATACTTTGATCTGTGGGAATGAATCAGTATATTACATTATATCGAATGTACATATAGTACTAATGATATTGGTATTATATGTACATTGTTCTGTTGGAATGAATCTGTACATGACATTATATCTATTGTAGATATAGTAATAATGGTATTGTTATTAAATGTACATTGATCTGTGGGAATGAATCAGTATATTACATTATATCGAATGTAGATATAGTGCTAATGATGTTGTTATTAAATGTACATTGATCTGTGGGAATGAATCAGTATATTACATTATACCTAATGTAGATATAGTAATAATGATATTGTTATTAAATGTACATTGATCTGTGGGAATGAATTAGTATATTACATTATATCGAATGTAGATATAGTGCCAATGATGTTGTTATTAAATGTACATTGATCTGTGTGTAGAAACCAGTATATTACATTATATCTAATGTAGATATGATAATAATAATATTGTTATTAATTGTACATTACATATCTAATGTAGATATAGTACTACTGATATTGGCATTAAATGTACATTGATCTGTGGGAATGAATCAGTATATTACATTATATCGAATGTAGATATAGTACTAATGATATTGTTATTAAATGTACATTACATATCTAATGTAAGTATAGTACTAATGATATTGGTATTAAATGTGCATTGATATGTGGGAATGAATCAGTCTGTTACATTATATCGAATGTAGATATGATAATAATAATATTGTTATTAATTGTATATTACACATCTAATGCAGATATAGTACTAATGATATTGGCATTAAATATACTTTGATCTGTGGGAATGAATCAGTATATTACATTATATCGAATGTAGATATAGTACTAATGATATTGTTATTAAATCTACATTACATATCTAATGTAGGTATAGTACTAATGATATTGGTATTATATGTACATTGATCTGTGGGAATGAATCAATATATTACATTATATCGAATGTAGATGTAGTACTAATGATATTATTATTAAATGTACATTGATCTGTGGGAATGAATCAGTATATTACATTATACCTAATGTAGATATATAATAATGATATTGTTATTAAATGTACATTGATCTGTGGGAATGAATCAGTATATTACATTATATCGAATGTAGATATAGTGCTAATGATGTTGTTACTAAATGTACATTGATCTGTGGGTAGTAGTCAGTGTATTACATTATAACTAATGTAGATATGATAATAATAATATTGCTATTAATTGTGTATTACATTTCTAACGTAGATATAGTACTATTGATATTGACATTAAATGTACTTTGATCTGTGGGAATGAATCAGTATATTACATTATATCTAATGTAGATATATTACTAATGATATTGTTATTAAATGTACATTGATCTGTGGGAATGAATCAGTATATTACATTATATCTAATGTAGATATATTACTAATGATATTGTTATTAAATGTACATTGATCTGTGGGAATGAATCAGTATATTACATTATATCGAATGTAGATATAGTACAAGTGATGGTGTTATTAAATGTACATTGATCTGTGGGTAGTAATCAGTATATTACATTATATCTAATGTAGATATGGTAATAATAATATTGTTATTAATTGTATATTACATATCTAATGTAGATATAGTACTAATGATATTAACATTAAATGTACATTGATCTGTGGGAAGGAATCAGTATATTACATTATACCTCATGTAGATATAGTGCTAATGATATTGTTATTAAATGAACATTGGTCTGTGGGAATTCATCAGTATATTACATTATATCGAATGTAGATATAGTCCCAATGATATTGTTATTAAGTGTACACTGATCTGTGGGAATGAATCAGTATATTACATTATATCGAATGTACATATAGTACTAATGATGTTGGTATTATATGTACATTGTTCTGTTGGAATGAATCTGTACATGACATTATATCTATTGTAGATATAGTAATAATGGTATTGTTATTAAATGTACATTGATCTGTGGGAATGAATCAGTATAATACATTATATCGAATGTAGATATAGTGCTAATGATGTTGTTACTAAATGTACATTGATCTGTGGGTAGTAGTCAGTGTATTACATTATAACTAATGTAGATATGATAATAATAATATTGCTATTAATTGTGTATTACATTTCTAACGTAGATATAGTACTATTGATATTGACATTAAATGTACTTTGATCTGTGGGAATGAATCAGTATATTACATTATATCTAATGTAGATATATTACTAATGATATTGTTATTAAATGTACATTGATCTGTGGGAATGAATCAGTATATTACATTATATCTAATGTAGATATATTACTAATGATATTGTTATTAAATGTACATTGATCTGTGGGAATGAATCAGTATATTACATTATATCGAATGTAGATATAGTACAAGTGATGGTGTTATTAAATGTACATTGATCTGTGGGTAGTAATCAGTATATTACATTATATCTAATGTAGATATGGTAATAATAATATTGTTATTAATTGTATATTACATATCTAATGTAGATATAGTACTAATGATATTAACATTAAATGTACATTGATCTGTGGGAAGGAATCAGTATATTACATTATACCTCATGTAGATATAGTGCTAATGATATTGTTATTAAATGAACATTGGTCTGTGGGAATGCATCAGTATATTACATTATATCGAATGTAGATATAGTCCCAATGATATTGTTATTAAGTGTACATTGATCTGTGGGAATGAATCAGTATATTACATTATATCGAATGTACATATAGTACTAATGATGTTGGTATTATATGTACATTACATATCTAATGTAGGTATAGTACTAATGATATTGGTATTATATGTACATTGATCTGCGGGAATGAATCAATATATTACATTATATCGAATGTAAATATAGTACTAATGATATTATTATTAAATGTACATTGATCTGTGGGAATGAATCAGTATATTACATTATACCTAATGTAGATATGATAATAATAATATTGTTATTAATTGTATATTACATATCTAATGTAGATATAGTACTACTGATATTGGCATTAAATGTACATTGATCTATGGGAATGAATCAGTATATTACATTATATCGAATGTAGATATAGTACTAATGATATTGTTATTAAATGTACATTACATATCTAATGTAGGTATAGTACTAATGATATTGGTATTAAATGTGCATTGATATGTGGGAATGAATCAGTCTATTACATTATATCGAATGTAGATATGATAATAATAATATTGTTATTAATTGTATATTACATATCTAATGTAGATATAGTACTAATGATATTGGCATTAAATATACTTTGATCTGTGGGAATGAATCAGTATATTACATTATATCGAATTTAGATATAGTACTAATGATATTGTTATTAAATCTACATTACATATCTAATGTAGGTATAGTACTAATGATATTGGTATTATATGTACATTGATCTGTGGGAATGAATCAATATATTACATTATATCGAATGTAAATATAGTACTAATGATATTATTATTAAATGTACATTGATCTGTGGGAATGAATCAGTATATTACATTATACCTAATGTAGATATATAATAATGATATTGTTATTAAATGTACATTGATCTGTGGGAATGAATCAGTATATTACATTATATCGAATGTAGATATAGTGCTAATGATGTTGTTACTAAATGTACATTGATCTGTGGGTAGTAGTCAGTGTATTACATTATAACTAATGTAGATATGATAATAATAATATTGCTATTAATTGTGTATTACATTTCTAACGTAGATATAGTACTATTGATATTGACATTAAATGTACTTTGATCTGTGGGAATGAATCAGTATATTACATTATATCTAATGTAGATATATTACTAATGATATTGTTATTAAATGTACATTGATCTGTGGGAATGAATCAGTATATTACATTATTTCGAATGTAGATATAGTACCAATGATATTCTTATTAAATGTACATTGATCTGTGGGAATGAATCAGTATATTACATTATATCGAATGTAGATATAGTACAAGTGCTGGTGTTATTAAATGCACATTGCTCTGTGGGTAGTAATCAGTATATTACATTATATCTAATGTAGATATGATAATAATAATATTGTTATTAATTGTATATTACATATCTAATGTAGATATAGTACTAATGATATTAACATTAAATGTACATTGATCTGTGGGAATGAATCAGTATATTACATTATATCGAATGTAGATATAGTCCCAATGATATTGTTATTAAGTGTACATTGATCTGTGGGAACGAATCAGTATATTACATTATATCGAATGTACATATAGTACTAATGATATTGGTATTATATGTACATTGTTCTGTTGGAATGAATCTGTTCATGACATTATATCTATTGTAGATATAGTAATAATGGTATTGTTATTAAATGTACATTGATCTGTGGGAATGAATCAGTATAATACATTATATCGCATGTAGATATAGTACTAATGATATTGTTATTAAATCTACATTACATATCTAATGTAGGTATGGTACTAATGATATTGTTATTAAATGAACATTGATCTGTGGGAATGAATCAGTATATTACATTATATCGAATGTAGATATAGTACTAATGATATTGGTATTAAATGTACATTGATCTGTGGGAAGGAATCCGTATATCACATTATACCTAATGTAGATATGGTAATAACGATATTGTTTTTAAATGTACATTGATCTGTGTGAATGAAGCAGTATATTACATTATATCTCAGGCAGATATTTTGCTAATGATATTGTTATTAAATGAACATTGATCTGTGGGAATGAATCAGTATATTACATTATACCTAATGTAGATATAGTAATAATGATATTGTTATTAAATGTACATTGATCTGTGGGAATGAATCAGTATATTACATTATACCTAATGTAGATATAGTAATAATGATATTGTTATTAAATGTACATTGATCTGTGGGAATGAATCAGTATATTACATTATACCTCATGTAGATATAGTGCTAATGATATTGTTATTAAATGAACATTGATCTGTGGGAATGAATCAGTATATTACATTATGTCGAATGTAGATATAGTACTAATGATATTGTTATTAAATCTACATTACATATCTAATGTAGGTATAGTACTAATGATATTGTTATTAAATGTGCATTGATCTGTGGGAACGAATCAGTATATTACATTATATCTAATGTAGATATATTTCTAATGATATTGTTATTAAATGTACATTGATCTGTGGGAATGAATCAGTATATTACATTATATCGAATGTAGATATAGTACCAATGATATTGTTATTAAATGTACATTGATCTGTGGGAATGAATCAGTATATTACATTATATCGAATGTAGATATAGTACAAGTGATGGTGTTATTAAATGTACATTGATCTGTGGGTAGTAATCAGTATATTACATTATATCTAATGTAGATATGATAATAATAATATTGTTATTAATTGTATATTACATATCTAATGTAGATATAGTACTAATGATATTAACATTAAATGTACATTGATCTGTGGGAATGAATCAGTATATTACATTATACCTCATGTAGATATAGTGCTAATGATATTGTTATTAAATGAACATTGATCTGTGGGAATGAATCAGTATATTACATTATATCGAATGTAGATATAGTCCCAATGATATTGTTATTAAGTGTACATTGATCTGTGGGAATGAATCAGTATATTACATTATATCGAATGTACATATAGTACTAATGATATTGGTATTATATGTACATTGTTCTGTTGGAATGAATCTGTACATGACATTATATCTATTGTAGATATAGTAATAATGGTATTGTTATTAAATGTACATTGATCTGTGGAAATGAATCAGTATAATACATTATATCGCATGTAGATATAGTACTAATGATATTGTTATTAAATCTACATTACATATCTAATGTAGGTATAGTGCTAGTGATATTGTTATTAAATGAACATTGATCTGTGGGAATGAATCAGTATATTACATTATATCGAATGCAGATATAGTACTAATGATATTGGTATTAAATGTACATTGATCTGTGGGAAGGAATCCGTATATCACATTATACCTAATGTAGATATGGTAATAACGATATTGTTTTCAAATGTACATTGATCTGTGTGAATGAAGCAGTATATTACATTATATCTCAGGCAGATATTTTGCTAATGATATTGTTATTAAATGTTCATTGATCTGTGGGAATGAATCAGTATATTACATTATACCTAATGTAGATATAGTAATAATGATATTGTTATTAAATGTACATTGATCTGTGGGAATGAATCAGTATATTACATTATATCGAATGTAGATATAGTGCTAATGATGTTGTTATCGAATGTACATTGATCTGTGGGAATGAATCAGTATATTACATTATACCTAATGTAGATATAGTAATAATGATATTGTTATTAAATGTACATTGATCTGTGGGAATGAAGCAGTATATTACATTATATCTCAGGCAGATATTTTGCTAATGATATTGTTATTAAATGTACATTGATCTGTGGGAATGAATCAGTATATTACATTATACCTAATGTAGATATAGTAATAATGATATTGTTATTAAATGTACATTGATCTGTGGGAATGAATCAGTATATTACATTATATCGAATGTAGATATAGTGCTAATGATGTTGTTACTAAATGTACATTGATCTGTGGGTAGTAGTCAGTATATTACATTATAACTAATGTAGATATGATAATAATAATATTGTTATTAAGTGTGTATTACATATCTAACGTAGATATAGTACTAATGATATTAACATTAAATGTACATTGATCTGTGGGAATGAATCAGTATATTACATTACACCTCATGTAGATATAGTGCTAATGATATTGTTATTAAATGAACATTGATCTGTGGGAATGAATCAGTATATTACATTATATCGAATGTACATATAGTACTAATGATATTGGTATTATATGTACACTGATCTGTTGGAACGAATCTGTACATGACATTATATCTATTGTGGATATAGTAATAATGATATTGTTATTAAATGTACATTGATCAGTGTGTAGTAACCAGTATATTACATTATATCTAATGTAGATATGATAATAATAATATTGCTATTAATTGTATATTACATATCTAATGTAGATATAGTACTAATGATATTGGCATTAAATATACTTTGATCTGTGGGAATGAATCAGTATATTACATTATATCGAATGTACATATAGTACTAATGATATTGGTATTATATGTACATTGTTCTGTTGGAATGAATCTGTACATGACATTATATCTATTGTAGATATAGTAATAATGGTATTGTTATTAAATGTACATTGATCTGTGGGAATGAATCAGTATATTACATTATATCGAATGTAGATATAGTGCTAATGATGTTGTTATTAAATGTACATTGATCTGTGGGAATGAATCAGTATATTACATTATACCTAATGTAGATATAGTAATAATGATATTGTTATTAAATGTACATTGATCTGTGGGAATGAATTAGTATATTACATTATATCGAATGTAGATATAGTGCCAATGATGTTGTTATTAAATGTACATTGATCTGTGTGTAGAAACCAGTATATTACATTATATCTAATGTAGATATGATAATAATAATATTGTTATTAATTGTACATTACATATCTAATGTAGATATAGTACTACTGATATTGGCATTAAATGTACATTGATCTGTGGGAATGAATCAGTATATTACATTATATCGAATGTAGATATAGTACTAATGATATTGTTATTAAATGTACATTACATATCTAATGTAAGTATAGTACTAATGATATTGGTATTAAATGTGCATTGATATGTGGGAATGAATCAGTCTGTTACATTATATCGAATGTAGATATGATAATAATAATATTGTTATTAATTGTATATTACACATCTAATGCAGATATAGTACTAATGATATTGGCATTAAATATACTTTGATCTGTGGGAATGAATCAGTATATTACATTATATCGAATGTAGATATAGTACTAATGATATTGTTATTAAATCTACATTACATATCTAATGTAGGTATAGTACTAATGATATTGGTATTATATGTACATTGATCTGTGGGAATGAATCAATATATTACATTATATCGAATGTAGATGTAGTACTAATGATATTATTATTAAATGTACATTGATCTGTGGGAATGAATCAGTATATTACATTATACCTAATGTAGATATATAATAATGATATTGTTATTAAATGTACATTGATCTGTGGGAATGAATCAGTATATTACATTATATCGAATGTAGATATAGTGCTAATGATGTTGTTACTAAATGTACATTGATCTGTGGGTAGTAGTCAGTGTATTACATTATAACTAATGTAGATATGATAATAATAATATTGCTATTAATTGTGTATTACATTTCTAACGTAGATATAGTACTATTGATATTGACATTAAATGTACTTTGATCTGTGGGAATGAATCAGTATATTACATTATATCTAATGTAGATATATTACTAATGATATTGTTATTAAATGTACATTGATCTGTGAGAATGAATCAGTATATTACATTATATCTAATGTAGATATATTACTAATGATATTGTTATTAAATGTACATTGATCTGTGGGAATGAATCAGTATATTACATTATATCGAATGTAGATATAGTACAAGTGATGGTGTTATTAAATGTACATTGATCTGTGGGTAGTAATCAGTATATTACATTATATCTAATGTAGATATGGTAATAATAATATTGTTATTAATTGTATATTACATATCTAATGTAGATATAGTACTAATGATATTAACATTAAATGTACATTGATCTGTGGGAAGGAATCAGTATATTACATTATACCTCATGTAGATATAGTGCTAATGATATTGTTATTAAATGAACATTGGTCTGTGGGAATGCATCAGTATATTACATTATATCGAATGTAGATATAGTCCCAATGATATTGTTATTAAGTGTACACTGATCTGTGGGAATGAATCAGTATATTACATTATATCGAATGTACATATAGTACTAATGATGTTGGTATTATATGTACATTGTTCTGTTGGAATGAATCTGTACATGACATTATATCTATTGTAGATATAGTAATAATGGTATTGTTATTAAATGTACATTGATCTGTGGGAATGAATCAGTATAATACATTATATCGAATGTAGATATAGTACTAATGATATTGTTATTAAATCTACATTACATATCTAATGTAGGTATAGTACTAATGATATTGGTATTATATGTACATTGATCTGTGGGAATGAATCAGTATATTACATTATACCTTATGTAGATATAGTGCTAATGATATTGTTATTAAATGTACATTGATCTGTGGGAATGAAACAGTATATAACATTATATCGAATGTAGACATAGTGCTAATGATGTTGTTATTAAATGTACATTGATCTGTGTGTAGTAACCAGTATATTACATTATATCTAATGTAGATATGATAATAATAATATTGTTATTAATTGTATATTACATATCTAATGCAGATATAGTACTAATGATATTCGCATTAAATATACTTTGATCTGTGGGAATGAATCAGTATATTACATTATAACGAATGTAGATATAGTACTAATGTTATTGTTATTAAATCTACATTACATATCTAATGTAGGTATAGTACTAATGATATTGGTATTATATGTACATTGATCTGTGGGAAGGAATCCGTATATTACATTATACCTAATGTAGATATGGTAATAACGATATTGTTTTTAAATGTACATTGATCTGTGTGAATGAAGCAGTATATTACATTATATCGAATTTAGATATAGTGCTAATGATGTTGTTACTAAATGTACATTGATCTGTGGGTAGTATTCAGTATATTACATTATAACTAATGTAGATATGATAATAATAATATTGTGATTAATTGTATATTACATATCTAATGTAGATATAGTACTAATGATATTGGCATTAAATATACTTTGATCTGTGGGAATGAATCAGTATATTACATTATATCGAATGTAGATATAGTACTAATGATATTGTTATTAAATCTACATTACATATCTAATGTAGGTATAGTACTAATGATATTGGTATTATATGTACATTGATCTGTGGGAATGAATCAGTTTATTATATTATACCTCATGTAGATATAGTGCTAATGATATTGTTATTAAATGAACATTGATCTGTGGGAATGAATCAGTATATTACATTATATCGAATGTAGATATAGTACTAATGATATTGGTATTAAATATACATTGATCTGTGGGAAGGAATCCGTATATCACATTATACCTAATGTAGATATGGTAATAACGATATTGTTTTTAAATGTACATTGATCTGTGTGAATGAAGCAGTATATTACATTATATCTCAGGCAGATATTTTGCTAATGATATTGTTATTAAATGTACATTGATCTGTGGGAATGAATCAGCATATTACATTATACCTAATGTAGATATAGTAATAATGATATTGTTATTAAATGTACATTGATCTGTGGGAATGAATCAGTATATTACATTATATCGAATGTAGATATAGTGCTAATGATGTTGTTACTAAATGTACATTGATCTGTGGGTAGTAGTCAGTATATTACATTATAACTAATGTAGATATGATAATAATAATATTGTTATTAAGTGTGTATTACATATCTAACGTAGATATAGTACTAATGATATTAACATTAAATGTACATTGATCTGTGGGAATGAATCAGTATATTACATTACACCTCATGTAGATATAGTGCTAATGATATTGTTATTAAATGAACATTGATCTGTGGGAATGAATCAGTATATTACATTATATCGAATGTACATATAGTACTAATGATATTGGTATTATATGTACACTGATCTGTTGGAACGAATCTGTACATGACATTATATCTATTGTGGATATAGTAATAATGATATTGTTATTAAATGTACATTGATCAGTGTGTAGTAACCAGTATATTACATTATATCTAATGTAGATATGATAATAATAATATTGCTATTAATTGTATATTACATATCTAATGTAGATATAGTACTAATGATATTGGCATTAAATATACTTTGATCTGTGGGAATGAATCAGTATATTACATTATATCGAATGTACATATAGTACTAATGATATTGGTATTATATGTACATTGTTCTGTTGGAATGAATCTGTACATGACATTATATCTATTGTAGATATAGTAATAATGGTATTGTTATTAAATGTACATTGATCTGTGGGAATGAATCAGTATATTACATTATATCGAATGTAGATATAGTGCTAATGATGTTGTTATTAAATGTACATTGATCTGTGGGAATGAATCAGTATATTACATTATACCTAATGTAGATATAGTAATAATGATATTGTTATTAAATGTACATTGATCTGTGGGAATGAATTAGTATATTACATTATATCGAATGTAGATATAGTGCCAATGATGTTGTTATTAAATGTACATTGATCTGTGTGTAGAAACCAATATATTACATTATATCGAATGTAGATATGATAATAATAATATTGTTATTAATTGTATATTACATATCTAATGTAGATATAGTACTAATGATATTGGCATTAAATATACTTTGATCTGTGGGAATGAATCAGTATATTACATTATATCGAATTTAGATATAGTACTAATGATATTGTTATTAAATCTACATTACATATCTAATGTAGGTATAGTACTAATGATATTGGTATTATATGTACATTGATCTGTGGGAATGAATCAATATATTACATTATATCGAATGTAAATATAGTACTAAAGATATTATTATTAAATGTACATTGATCTGTGGGAATGAATCAGTATATTACATTATACCTAATGTAGATATATAATAATGATATTGTTATTAAATGTACATTGATCTGTGGGAATGAATCAGTATATTACATTATTTCGAATGTAGATATAGTACCAATGATATTCTTATTAAATGTACATTGATCTGTGGGAATGAATCAGTATATTACATTATATCGAATGTAGATATAGTACAAGTGCTGGTGTTATTAAATGCACATTGCTCTGTGGGTAGTAATCAGTATATTACATTATATCTAATGTAGATATGATAATAATAATATTGTTATTAATTGTATATTACATATCTAATGTAGATATAGTACTAATGATATTAACATTAAATGTACATTGATCTGTGGGAATGAATCAGTATATTACATTATATCGAATGTAGATATAGTCCCAATGATATTGTTATTAAGTGTACATTGATCTGTGGGAACGAATCAGTATATTACATTATATCGAATGTACATATAGTACTAATGATATTGGTATTATATGTACATTGTTCTGTTGGAATGAATCTGTTCATGACATTATATCTATTGTAGATATAGTAATAATGGTATTGTTATTAAATGTACATTGATCTGTGGGAATGAATCAGTATAATACATTATATCGCATGTAGATATAGTACTAATGATATTGTTATTAAATCTACATTACATATCTAATGTAGGTATGGTACTAATGATATTGTTATTAAATGAACATTGATCTGTGGGAATGAATCAGTATATTACATTATATCGAATGTAGATATAGTACTAATGATATTGGTATTAAATGTACATTGATCTGTGGGAAGGAATCCGTATATCACATTATACCTAATGTAGATATGGTAATAACGATATTGTTTTTAAATGTACATTGATCTGTGTGAATGAAGCAGTATATTACATTATATCTCAGGCAGATATTTTGCTAATGATATTGTTATTAAATGAACATTGATCTGTGGGAATGAATCAGTATATTACATTATACCTAATGTAGATATAGTAATAATGATATTGTTATTAAATGTACATTGATCTGTGGGAATGAATCAGTATATTACATTATACCTAATGTAGATATAGTAATAATGATATTGTTATTAAATGTACATTGATCTGTGGGAATGAATCAGTATATTACATTATACCTCATGTAGATATAGTGCTAATGATATTGTTATTAAATGAACATTGATCTGTGGGAATGAATCAGTATATTACATTATGTCGAATGTAGATATAGTACTAATGATATTGTTATTAAATCTACATTACATATCTAATGTAGGTATAGTACTAATGATATTGTTATTAAATGTGCATTGATCTGTGGGAACGAATCAGTATATTACATTATATCTAATGTAGATATATTTCTAATGATATTGTTATTAAATGTACATTGATCTGTGGGAATGAATCAGTATATTACATTATATCGAATGTAGATATAGTACCAATGATATTGTTATTAAATGTACATTGATCTGTGGGAATGAATCAGTATATTACATTATATCGAATGTAGATATAGTACAAGTGATGGTGTTATTAAATGTACATTGATCTGTGGGTAGTAATCAGTATATTACATTATATCTAATGTAGATATGATAATAATAATATTGTTATTAATTGTATATTACATATCTAATGTAGATATAGTACTAATGATATTAACATTAAATGTACATTGATCTGTGGGAATGAATCAGTATATTACATTATACCTCATGTAGATATAGTGCTAATGATATTGTTATTAAATGAACATTGATCTGTGGGAATGAATCAGTATATTACATTATATCGAATGTAGATATAGTCCCAATGATATTGTTATTAAGTGTACATTGATCTGTGGGAATGAATCAGTATATTACATTATATCGAATGTACATATAGTACTAATGATATTGGTATTATATGTACATTGTTCTGTTGGAATGAATCTGTACATGACATTATATCTATTGTAGATATAGTAATAATGGTATTGTTATTAAATGTACATTGATCTGTGGAAATGAATCAGTATAATACATTATATCGCATGTAGATATAGTACTAATGATATTGTTATTAAATCTACATTACATATCTAATGTAGGTATAGTGCTAGTGATATTGTTATTAAATGAACATTGATCTGTGGGAATGAATCAGTATATTACATTATATCGAATGTAGATATAGTACTAATGATATTGGTATTAAATGTACATTGATCTGTGGGAAGGAATCCGTATATCACATTATACCTAATGTAGATATGGTAATAACGATATTGTTTTCAAATGTACATTGATCTGTGTGAATGAAGCAGTATATTACATTATATCTCAGGCAGATATTTTGCTAATGATATTGTTATTAAATGTTCATTGATCTGTGGGAATGAATCAGTATATTACATTATACCTAATGTAGATATAGTAATAATGATATTGTTATTAAATGTACATTGATCTGTGGGAATGAATCAGTATATTACATTATACCTAATGTAGATATAGTAATAATGATATTGTTATTAAATGTACATTGATCTGTGGGAATGAATCAGTATATTACATTATATCGAATGTAGATATAGTGCTAATGATGTTGTTACTAAATGTACATTGATCTGTGGGTAGTAGTCAGTATATTACATTATAACTAATGTAGATATGATAATAATAATATTGTTATTAAGTGTGTATTACATATCTAACGTAGATATAGTACTAATGATATTAACATTAAATGTACATTGATCTGTGGGAATGAATCAGTATATTACATTACACCTCATGTAGATATAGTGCTAATGATATTGTTATTAAATGAACATTGATCTGTGGGAATGAATCAGTATATTACATTATATCGAATGTACATATAGTACTAATGATATTGGTATTATATGTACACTGATCTGTTGGAACGAATCTGTACATGACATTATATCTATTGTGGATATAGTAATAATGATATTGTTATTAAATGTACATTGATCAGTGTGTAGTAACCAGTATATTACATTATATCTAATGTAGATATGATAATAATAATATTGCTATTAATTGTATATTACATATCTAATGTAGATATAGTACTAATGATATTGGCATTAAATATACTTTGATCTGTGGGAATGAATCAGTATATTACATTATATCGAATGTACATATAGTACTAATGATATTGGTATTATATGTACATTGTTCTGTTGGAATGAATCTGTACATGACATTATATCTATTGTAGATATAGTAATAATGGTATTGTTATTAAATGTACATTGATCTGTGGGAATGAATCAGTATATTACATTATATCGAATGTAGATATAGTGCTAATGATGTTGTTATTAAATGTACATTGATCTGTGGGAATGAATCAGTATATTACATTATACCTAATGTAGATATAGTAATAATGATATTGTTATTAAATGTACATTGATCTGTGGGAATGAATTAGTATATTACATTATATCGAATGTAGATATAGTGCCAATGATGTTGTTATTAAATGTACATTGATCTGTGTGTAGAAACCAGTATATTACATTATATCTAATGTAGATATGATAATAATAATATTGTTATTAATTGTACATTACATATCTAATGTAGATATAGTACTACTGATATTGGCATTAAATGTACATTGATCTGTGGGAACGAATCAGTATATTACATTATATCGAATGTAGATATAGTACTAATGATATTGTTATTAAATGTACATTACATATCTAATGTAAGTATAGTACTAATGATATTGGTATTAAATGTGCATTGATATGTGGGAATGAATCAGTCTGTTACATTATATCGAATGTAGATATGATAATAATAATATTGTTATTAATTGTATATTACACATCTAATGCAGATATAGTACTAATGATATTGGCATTAAATATACTTTGATCTGTGGGAATGAATCAGTATATTACATTATATCGAATGTAGATATAGTACTAATGATATTGTTATTAAATCTACATTACATATCTAATGTAGGTATAGTACTAATGATATTGGTATTATATGTACATTGATCTGTGGGAATGAATCAATATATTACATTATATCGAATGTAGATGTAGTACTAATGATATTATTATTAAATGTACATTGATCTGTGGGAATGAATCAGTATATTACATTATACCTAATGTAGATATATAATAATGATATTGTTATTAAATGTACATTGATCTGTGGGAATGAATCAGTATATTACATTATATCGAATGTAGATATAGTGCTAATGATGTTGTTACTAAATGTACATTGATCTGTGGGTAGTAGTCAGTGTATTACATTATAACTAATGTAGATATGATAATAATAATATTGCTATTAATTGTGTATTACATTTCTAACGTAGATATAGTACTATTGATATTGACATTAAATGTACTTTGATCTGTGGGAATGAATCAGTATATTACATTATATCTAATGTAGATATATTACTAATGATATTGTTATTAAATGTACATTGATCTGTGGGAATGAATCAGTATATTACATTATATCTAATGTAGATATATTACTAATGATATTGTTATTAAATGTACATTGATCTGTGGGAATGAATCAGTATATTACATTATATCGAATGTAGATATAGTACAAGTGATGGTGTTATTAAATGTACATTGATCTGTGGGTAGTAATCAGTATATTACATTATATCTAATGTAGATATGGTAATAATAATATTGTTATTAATTGTATATTACATATCTAATGTAGATATAGTACTAATGATATTAACATTAAATGTACATTGATCTGTGGGAAGGAATCAGTATATTACATTATACCTCATGTAGATATAGTGCTAATGATATTGTTATTAAATGAACATTGGTCTGTGGGAATGCATCAGTATATTACATTATATCGAATGTAGATATAGTCCCAATGATATTGTTATTAAGTGTACACTGATCTGTGGGAATGAATCAGTATATTACATTATATCGAATGTACATATAGTACTAATGATGTTGGTATTATATGTACATTGTTCTGTTGGAATGAATCTGTACATGACATTATATCTATTGTAGATATAGTAATAATGGTATTGTTATTAAATGTACATTGATCTGTGGGAATGAATCAGTATAATACATTATATCGAATGTAGATATAGTACTAATGATATTGTTATTAAATCTACATTACATATCTAATGTAGGTATAGTACTAATGATATTGGTATTATATGTACATTGATCTGTGGGAATGAATCAGTATATTACATTATACCTTATGTAGATATAGTGCTAATGATATTGTTATTAAATGTACATTGATCTGTGGGAATGAAACAGTATATAACATTATATCGAATGTAGACATAGTGCTAATGATGTTGTTATTAAATGTACATTGATCTGTGTGTAGTAACCAGTATATTACATTATATCTAATGTAGATATGATAATAATAATATTGTTATTAATTGTATATTACATATCTAATGCAGATATAGTACTAATGATATTCGCATTAAATATACTTTGATCTGTGGGAATGAATCAGTATATTACATTATAACGAATGTAGATATAGTACTAATGTTATTGTTATTAAATCTACATTACATATCTAATGTAGGTATAGTACTAATGATATTGGTATTATATGTACATTGATCTGTGGGAAGGAATCCGTATATTACATTATACCTAATGTAGATATGGTAATAACGATATTGTTTTTAAATGTACATTGATCTGTGTGAATGAAGCAGTATATTACATTATATCGAATTTAGATATAGTGCTAATGATGTTGTTACTAAATGTACATTGATCTGTGGGTAGTATTCAGTATATTACATTATAACTAATGTAGATATGATAATAATAATATTGTGATTAATTGTATATTACATATCTAATGTAGATATAGTACTAATGATATTGGCATTAAATATACTTTGATCTGTGGGAATGAATCAGTATATTACATTATATCGAATGTAGATATAGTACTAATGATATTGTTATTAAATCTACATTACATATCTAATGTAGGTATAGTACTAATGATATTGGTATTATATGTACATTGATCTGTGGGAATGAATCAGTTTATTATATTATACCTCATGTAGATATAGTGCTAATGATATTGTTATTAAATGAACATTGATCTGTGGGAATGAATCAGTATATTACATTATATCGAATGTAGATATAGTACTAATGATATTGGTATTAAATATACATTGATCTGTGGGAAGGAATCCGTATATCACATTATACCTAATGTAGATATGGTAATAACGATATTGTTTTTAAATGTACATTGATCTGTGTGAATGAAGCAGTATATTACATTATATCTCAGGCAGATATTTTGCTAATGATATTGTTATTAAATGTACATTGATCTGTGGGAATGAATCAGTATATTACATTATACCTAATGTAGATATAGTAATAATGATATTGTTATTAAATGTACATTGATCTGTGGGAATGAATCAGTATATTACATTATATCGAATGTAGATATAGTGCTAATGATGTTGTTACTAAATGTACATTGATCTGTGGGTAGTAGTCAGTATATTACATTATAACTAATGTAGATATGATAATAATAATATTGTTATTAAGTGTGTATTACATATCTAACGTAGATATAGTACTAATGATATTAACATTAAATGTACATTGATCTGTGGGAATGAATCAGTATATTACATTACACCTCATGTAGATATAGTGCTAATGATATTGTTATTAAATGAACATTGATCTGTGGGAATGAATCAGTATATTACATTATATCGAATGTACATATAGTACTAATGATATTGGTATTATATGTACACTGATCTGTTGGAACGAATCTGTACATGACATTATATCTATTGTGGATATAGTAATAATGATATTGTTATTAAATGTACATTGATCAGTGTGTAGTAACCAGTATATTACATTATATCTAATGTAGATATGATAATAATAATATTGCTATTAATTGTATATTACATATCTAATGTAGATATAGTACTAATGATATTGGCATTAAATATACTTTGATCTGTGGGAATGAATCAGTATATTACATTATATCGAATGTACATATAGTACTAATGATATTGGTATTATATGTACATTGTTCTGTTGGAATGAATCTGTACATGACATTATATCTATTGTAGATATAGTAATAATGGTATTGTTATTAAATGTACATTGATCTGTGGGAATGAATCAGTATATTACATTATATCGAATGTAGATATAGTGCTAATGATGTTGTTATTAAATGTACATTGATCTGTGGGAATGAATCAGTATATTACATTATACCTAATGTAGATATAGTAATAATGATATTGTTATTAAATGTACATTGATCTGTGGGAATGAATTAGTATATTACATTATATCGAATGTAGATATAGTGCCAATGATGTTGTTATTAAATGTACATTGATCTGTGTGTAGAAACCAATATATTACATTATATCTAATGTAGATATGATAATAATAATATTGTTATTAATTGTATATTACATATCTAATGTAGATATAGTACTACTGATATTGGCATTAAATGTACATTGATCTGTGGGAATGAATCAGTATATTACATTATATCGAATGTAGATATAGTACTAATGATATTGTTATTAAATGTACATTACATATCTAATGTAAGTATAGTACTAATGATATTGGTATTAAATGTGCATTGATATGTGGGAATGAATCAGTCTATTACATTATATCGAATGTAGATATGATAATAACAATATTGTTATTAATTGTATATTACACATCTAATGCAGATATAGTACTAATGATATTGGCATTAAATATACTTTGATCTGTGGGAATGAATCAGTATATTACATTATATCGAATGTAGCTATAGTACTAATGATATTGTTATTAAATCTACATTACATATCTAATGTAGGTATAGTACTAATGATATTGGTATTATATGTACATTGATCTGTGGGAATGAATCAATATATTACATTATATCGAATGTAGATATAGTACTAATGATATTATTATTAAATGTACATTGATCTGTGGGAATGAATCAGTATATTACATTATACCTAATGTAGATATATAATAATGATATTGTTATTAAATGTACATTGATCTGTGGGAATGAATCAGTATATTACATTATATCGAATGTAGATATAGTACAAGTGCTGGTGTTATTAAATGCACATTGCTCTGTGGGTAGTAATCAGTATATTACATTATATCTAATGTAGATATGATAATAATAATATTGTTATTAATTGTATATTACATATCTAATGTAGATATAGTACTAATGATATTAACATTAAATGTACATTGATCTGTGGGAATGAATCAGTATATTACATTATACCTCATGTAGATATAGTGCTAATGATATTGTTATTAAATGAACATTGATCTGTGGGAATGAATCAGTATATTACATTATATCGAATGTAGATATAGTCCCAATGATATTGTTATTAAGTGTACATTGATCTGTGGGTAGTAATCAGTATATTACATTATATCTAATGTAGATATGGTAATAATAATATTGTTATTAATTGTATATTACATATCTAATGTAGATATAGTACTAATGATATTAACATTAAATGTACATTGATCTGTGGGAATGAATCAGTATATTACATTATATCGAATGTACATATAGTACTAATGATGTTGGTATTATATGTACATTGTTCTGTTGGAATGAATCTGTACATGACATTATATCTATTGTAGATATAGTAATAATGGTATTGTTATTAAATGTACATTGATCTGTGGGAATGAATCAGTATAATACATTATATCGAATGTAGATATGGTACTAATGATATTGTTATTAAATCTACATTACATATCTAATGTAGGTATAGTACTAATGATATTGGTATTATATGTACATTGATCTGTGGGAATGAATCAGTATATTACATTATACCTTATGTAGATATAGTGCTAATGATATTGTTATTAAATGTACATTGATCTGTGGGAATGAAACAGTATATAACATTATATCGAATGTAGACATAGTGCTAATGATGTTGTTATTAAATGTACATTGATCTGTGTGTAGTAACCAGTATATTACATTATATCTAATGTAGATATGGTAATAATAATATTGTTATTAATTGTATATTACATATCTAATGTAGATATAGTACTAATGATATTAACATTAAATGTACATTGATCTGTGGGAATGAATCAGTATATTACATTATATCGAATGTACATATAGTACTAATGATGTTGGTATTATATGTACATTGTTCTGTTGGAATGAATCTGTACATGACATTGTATCTATTGTAGATATAGTAATAATGGTATTGTTATTAAATGTACATTGATCTGTGGGAATGAATCAGTATAATACATTATATCGAATGTAGATATAGTACTAATGATATTGTTATTAAATCTACATTACATATCTAATGTAGGTATAGTACTAATGATATTGGTATTATATGTACATTGATCTGTGGGAATGAATCAGTATATTACATTATACCTTATGTAGATATAGTGCTAATGATATTGTTATTAAATGTACATTGATCTGTGGGAATGAAACAGTATATAACATTATATCGAATGTAGACATAGTGCTAATGATGTTGTTATTAAATGTACATTGATCTGTGTGTAGTAACCAGTATATTACATTATATCTAATGTAGATATGATAATAATAATATTGTTATTAATTGTATATTACATATCTAATGCAGATATAGTACTAATGATATTCGCATTAAATATACTTTGATCTGTGGGAATGAATCAGTATATTACATTATAACGAATGTAGATATAGTACTAATGTTATTGTTATTAAATCTACATTACATATCTAATGTAGGTATAGTACTAATGATATTGGTATTATATGTACATTGATCTGTGGGAAGGAATCCGTATATTACATTATACCTAATGTAGATATGGTAATAACGATATTGTTTTTAAATGTACATTGATCTGTGTGAATGAAGCAGTATATTACATTATATCGAATTTAGATATAGTGCTAATGATGTTGTTACTAAATGTACATTGATCTGTGGGTAGTAGTCAGTATATTACATTATAACTAATGTAGATATGATAATAATAATATTGTGATTAATTGTATATTACATATCTAATGTAGATATAGTACTAATGATATTGGCATTAAATATACTTTGATCTGTGGGAATGAATCAGTATATTACATTATATCGAATGTAGATATAGTACTAATGATATTGTTATTTAATGTACATTGATCTGTGGGAATGAATCAGTCTATTACATTATATCGAATGTAGATATAGTACCAATGATATTGTTATTAAATGTACATTGATCTGTGGGAATGAATCACTATATTACATTATATCGAATGTAGATATAGTACTAATGATATTGTTATTAAATCTACATTACATATCTAATGTAGGTATAGTACTAATGATATTGTTATTAAATGAACATTGATCTGTGGGAATGAATCAGTCTATTACATTATATCGAATGTAGATATAGTACCAATGATATTGTTATTAAATGTACATTGATCTGTGGGAATGAATCACTATATTACATTATATCGAATGTAGATATAGTACTAATGATATTGGTATTAAATATACATTGATCTGTGGGAAGGAATCCGTATATCACATTATACCTAATGTAGATATGGTAATAACGATATTGTTTTTAAATGTACATTGATCTGTGTGAATGAAGCAGTATATTACATTATATCTCAGGCAGATATTTTGCTAATGATATTGTTATTAAATGTACATTGATCTGTGGGAATGAATCAGTATATTACATTATACCTAATGTAGATATAGTAATAATGATATTGTTATTAAATGTACATTGATCTGTGGGAATGAATCAGTATATTACATTATATCGAATGTAGATATAGTGCTAATGATGTTGTTACTAAATGTACATTGATCTGTGGGTAGTAGTCAGTATATTACATTATAACTAATGTAGATATGATAATAATAATATTGTTATTAAGTGTGTATTACATATCTAACGTAGATATAGTACTAATGATATTAACATTAAATGTACATTGATCTGTGGGAATGAATCAGTATATTGCATTACACCTCATGTAGATATAGTGCTAATGATATTGTTATTAAATGAACATTGATCTGTGGGAATGAATCAGTATATTACATTATATCGAATGTACATATAGTACTAATGATGTTGGTATTATATGTACATTGTTCTGTTGGAATGAATCTGTACATGACATTGTATCTATTGTAGATATAGTAATAATGGTATTGTTATTAAATGTACATTGATCTGTGGGAATGAATCAGTATAATACATTATATCGAATGTAGATATAGTACTAATGATATTGTTATTAAATCTACATTACATATCTAATGTAGGTATAGTACTAATGATATTGGTATTATATGTACATTGATCTGTGGGAATGAATCAGTATATTACATTATACCTTATGTAGATATAGTGCTAATGATATTGTTATTAAATGTACATTGATCTGTGGGAATGAAACAGTATATAACATTATATCGAATGTAGACATAGTGCTAATGATGTTGTTATTAAATGTACATTGATCTGTGTGTAGTAACCAGTATATTACATTATATCTAATGTAGATATGATAATAATAATATTGTTATTAATTGTATATTACATATCTAATGCAGATATAGTACTAATGATATTCGCATTAAATATACTTTGATCTGTGGGAATGAATCAGTATATTACATTATAACGAATGTAGATATAGTACTAATGTTATTGTTATTAAATCTACATTACATATCTAATGTAGGTATAGTACTAATGATATTGGTATTATATGTACATTGATCTGTGGGAAGGAATCCGTATATTACATTATACCTAATGTAGATATGGTAATAACGATATTGTTTTTAAATGTACATTGATCTGTGTGAATGAAGCAGTATATTACATTATATCGAATTTAGATATAGTGCTAATGATGTTGTTACTAAATGTACATTGATCTGTGGGTAGTAGTCAGTATATTACATTATAACTAATGTAGATATGATAATAATAATATTGTGATTAATTGTATATTACATATCTAATGTAGATATAGTACTAATGATATTGGCATTAAATATACTTTGATCTGTGGGAATGAATCAGTATATTACATTATATCGAATGTAGATATAGTACTAATGATATTGTTATTTAATGTACATTGATCTGTGGGAATGAATCAGTCTATTACATTATATCGAATGTAGATATAGTACCAATGATATTGTTATTAAATGTACATTGATCTGTGGGAATGAATCACTATATTACATTATATCGAATGTAGATATAGTACTAATGATATTGTTATTAAATCTACATTACATATCTAATGTAGGTATAGTACTAATGATATTGTTATTAAATGAACATTGATCTGTGGGAATGAATCAGTCTATTACATTATATCGAATGTAGATATAGTACCAATGATATTGTTATTAAATGTACATTGATCTGTGGGAATGAATCACTATATTACATTATATCGAATGTAGATATAGTACTAATGATATTGGTATTAAATATACATTGATCTGTGGGAAGGAATCCGTATATCACATTATACCTAATGTAGATATGGTAATAACGATATTGTTTTTAAATGTACATTGATCTGTGTGAATGAAGCAGTATATTACATTATATCTCAGGCAGATATTTTGCTAATGATATTGTTATTAAATGTACATTGATCTGTGGGAATGAATCAGTATATTACATTATACCTAATGTAGATATAGTAATAATGATATTGTTATTAAATGTACATTGATCTGTGGGAATGAATCAGTATATTACATTATATCGAATGTAGATATAGTGCTAATGATGTTGTTACTAAATGTACATTGATCTGTGGGTAGTAGTCAGTATATTACATTATAACTAATGTAGATATGATAATAATAATATTGTTATTAAGTGTGTATTACATATCTAACGTAGATATAGTACTAATGATATTAACATTAAATGTACATTGATCTGTGGGAATGAATCAGTATATTGCATTACACCTCATGTAGATATAGTGCTAATGATATTGTTATTAAATGAACATTGATCTGTGGGAATGAATCAGTATATTACATTATATCGAATGTACATATAGTACTAATGATATTGGTATTATATGTACACTGATCTGTTGGAACGAATCTGTACATGACATTATATCTATTGTGGATATAGTAATAATGATATTGTTATTAAATGTACATTGATCAGTGTGTAGTAACCAGTATATTACATTATATCTAATGTAGATATGATAATAATAATATTGCTATTAATTGTATATTACATATCTAATGTAGATATAGTACTAATGATATTGGCATTAAATATACTTTGATCTGTGGGAATGAATCAGTATATTACATTATATCGAATGTAGATATAGTGCTAATGATGTTGTTATCAAATGTACATTGATCTGTGGGAATGAATCAGTATATTACATTATACCTAATGTAGATATAGTAATAATGATATTGTTATTAAATGTACATTGATCTGTGGGAATGAATTAGTATATTACATTATATCGAATGTAGATATAGTGCCAATGATGTTGTTATTAAATGTACATTGATCTGTGTGTAGAAACCAGTATATTACATTATATCTAATGTAGATATGATAATAATAATATTGTTATTAATTGTATATTACATATCTAATGTAGATATAGTACTACTGATATTGGCATTAAATGTACATTGATCTGTGGGAATGAATCAGTATATTACATTATATCGAATGTAGATATAGTACTAATGATATTGTTATTAAATGTACATTACATATCTAATGTAAGTATAGTACTAATGATATTGGTATTAAATGTGCATTGATATGTGGGAATGAATCAGTCTATTACATTATATCGAATGTAGATATGATAATAATAATATTGTTATTAATTGTATATTACACATCTAATGCAGATATAGTACTAATGATATTGGCATTAAATATACTTTGATCTGTGGGAATGAATCAGTATATTACATTATATCGAATGTAGATATAGTACTAATGATATTGTTATTAAATCTACATTACATATCTAATGTAGGTATAGTACTAATGATATTGGTATTATATGTACATTGATCTGTGGGAATGAATCAATATATTACATTATATCGAATGTAGATATAGTACTAATGATATTATTATTAAATGTACATTGATCTGTGGGAATGAATCAGTATATTACATTATACCTAATGTAGATATATAATAATGATATTGTTATTAAATGTACATTGATCTGTGGGAATGAATCAGTATATTACATTATATCGAATGTAGATATAGTGCTAATGATGTTGTTACTAAATGTACATTGATCTGTGGGTAGTAGTCAGTGTATTACATTATAACTAATGTAGATATGATAATAATAATATTGCTATTAATTGTGTATTACATTTCTAACGTAGATATAGTACTATTGATATTGACATTAAATGTACTTTGATCTGTGGGAATGAATCAGTATATTACATTATATCTAATGTAGATATATTACTAATGATATTGTTATTAAATGTACATTGATCTGTGGGAATGAATCAGTATATTACATTATTTCGAATGTAGATATAGTACCAATGATATTCTTATTAAATGTACATTGATCTGTGGGAATGAATCAGTATATTACATTATATCGAATGTAGATATAGTACAAGTGCTGGTGTTATTAAATGCACATTGCTCTGTGGGTAGTAATCAGTATATTACATTATATCTAATGTAGATATGATAATAATAATATTGTTATTAATTGTATATTACATATCTAATGTAGATACAGTACTAATGATATTAACATTAAATGTACATTGATCTGTGGGAATGAATCAGTATATTACATTATACCTCATGTAGATATAGTGCTAATGATATTGTTATTAAATGAACATTGATCTGTGGGAATGAATCAGTATATTACATTATATCGAATGTAGATATAGTCCCAATGATATTGTTATTAAGTGTACATTGATCTGTGGGAATGAATCAGTATATTACATTATATCGAATGTACATATAGTACTAATGATATTGGTATTATATGTACATTGTTCTGTTGGAATGAATCTGTTCATGACATTATATCTATTGTAGATATAGTAGTAATGGTATTGTTATTAAATGTACATTGATCTGTGGGAATGAATCAGTATAATACCTTATATCGCATGTAGATATAGTACTAATGATATTGTTATTAAATCTACATTACATATCTAATGTAAGTATGGTACTAATGATATTGTTATTAAATGAACATTGATCTGTGGGAATGAATCAGTATATTACATTATATCGAATGTAGATATAGTACTAATGATATTGGCATTAAATGTACATTGATCTGTGGGAAGGAATCCGTATATCACATTATACCTAATGTAGATATGGTAATAACGATATTGTTTTTAAATGTACATTGATCTGTGTGAATGAAGCAGTATATTACATTATATCTCAGGCAGATATTTTGCTAATGATATTGTTATTAAATGAACATTGATCTGTGGGAATGAATCAGTATATTACATTATACCTAATGTAGATATAGTAATCATGATATTGTTATTAAATGTACATTGATCTGTGGGAATGAATCAGTATATTACATTATATCGAATGTAGATATAGTGCTAATGATGTTGTTACTAAATGTACATTGATCTGTGGGTAGTCGTCAGTATATTACATTATAACTAATGTAGATATGATAATAATAATATTGTTATTAATTGTGTATTACATATCTAACGTAGATATAGTACTAATGATATTAACATTAAATGGACATTGATCTGTGGGAATGAATCAGTATATTACATTATACCTCATGTAGATATAGTGCTAATGATATTGTTATTAAATGAACATTGATCTGTAGGAATGAATCAGTATATTACATTATATCGAATGTAGATATAGAACAAGTGACGGTGTTATTAAATGTACATTGATCTGTGGGTAGTAATCAGTATATTACATTATATCTAATGTAGATATGGTACTAATGATATTGTTATTAAATGTACATTGATCTGTGGGAATGAATCAGTGTATTACATTATATCGAATGTAGATATAGTGCTAATGATGTTGTTCTTAAATGTACATTGATCTGTGGGTAGTAGTCAGTATATTATATTATATCTAATGTAGATATGGTACTAATGATATTGTTATTAAATGTACATTGATCTGTGGGAATGAATCAGTGTATTACATTATATCGAATGTAGATATAGTACAAGTGATGGTGTTATTAAATGTACATTGATCTGTGGGTAGTAATCAGTATATTACATTATATCTAATGTAGATATGGTAATAATAATATTGTTATTAATTGTATATTACATATCTAATGTAGATATAGTACTAATGATATTAACATTAAATGTACATTGATCTGTGGGAAGGAATCAGTATATTACATTATACCTCATGTAGATGTAGTGCTAATGATATTGTTATTAAATGAACATTGGTCTGTGGGAATGAATCAGTATATTACATTATATCGAATGTAGATATAGTCCCAATGATATTGTTATTAAGTGTACATTGATCTGTGGGAATGAATCAGTATATTACATTATATCGAATGTACATATAGTACTAATGATGTTGGTATTATATGTACATTGTTCTGTTGGAATGAATCTGTACATGACATTATATCTATTGTAGATATAGTAATAATGGTATTGTTATTAAATGTACATTGATCTGTGGGAATGAATCAGTATAATACATTATATCGAATGTAGATATAGTACTAATGATATTGTTATTAAATCTACATTACATATCTAATGTAGGTATAGTACTAATGATATTGGTATTATATGTACATTGATCTGTGGGAATGAATCAGTATATTACATTATACCTTATGTAGATATAGTGCTAATGATATTGTTATTAAATGTACATTGATCTGTGGGGATGAAACAGTATATAACATTATATCGAATGTAGACATAGTGCTAATGATGTTGTTATTAAATGTACATTGATCTGTGTGTAGTAACCAGTATATTACATTATATCTAATGTAGATATGATAATAATAATATTGTTATTAATTGTATATTACATATCTAATGCAGATATAGTACTAATGATATTCGCATTAAATATACTTTGATCTGTGGGAATGAATCAGTATATTACATTATAACGAATGTAGATATAGTACTAATGTTATTGTTATTAAATCTACATTACATATCTAATGTAGGTATAGTACTAATGATATTGGTATTATATGTACATTGATCTGTGGGAAGGAATCCGTATATTACATTATACCTAATGTAGATATGGTAATAACGATATTGTTTTTAAATGTACATTGATCTGTGTGAATGAAGCAGTATATTACATTATATCGAATGTAGATATAGTGCTAATGATGTTGTTATTAAATGTACATTGATCTGTGGGAATGAATCAGTATATTACATTATACCTAATGTAGATATAGTAATAATGATATTGTTATTAAATGTACATTGATCTGTGGGAATGAATTAGTATATTACATTATATCGAATGTAGATATAGTGCCAATGATGTTGTTATTAAATGTACATTGATCTGTGTGTAGAAACCAGTATATTACATTATATCTAATGTAGATATGATAATAATAATATTGTTATTAATTGTATATTACATATCTAATGTAGATATAGTACTACTGATATTGGCATTAAATGTACATTGATCTGTGGGAATGAATCAGTATATTACATTATATCGAATGTAGATATAGTACTAATGATATTGTTATTAAATGTACATTACATATCTAATGTAGGTATAGTACTAATGATATTGGTATTAAATGTGCATTGATATGTGGGAATGAATCAGTCGATTACATTATATCGAATGTAGATATGATAATAATAATATTGTTATTAATTGTATATTACATATCTAATGTAGATATAGTACTAATGATATTGGCATTAAATATACTTTGATCTGTGGGAATGAATCAGTATATTACATTATATCGAATGTAGATATAGTACGAATGATATTGTTATTAAGTGTACATTGATCTGTGGGAATGAATCAGTATATAACATTATATCGAATGTAGATATAGTACTAATGATATTGTTATTAAATCTACATTGCATATCTAATGTAGGTATAGTACTAATGATATTGGTATTATATGTACATTGATCTGTGGGAATGAATCAGTATATTACATTATACCTCATGTAGATATAGTGCTAATGATATTGTTATTAAATGAACATTGATCTGTGGGAATGAATCAGTATATTACATTATATCGAATGTAGATATAGTACCAATGATATTGTTATTAAGTGTACATTGATCTGTGGGAATGAATCAGTATATAACATTATATCGAATGTAGATATAGTACTAATGATATTGTTATTAAATGTGCATTGATCTGTGGGAACGAATCAGTATATTACATTATATCGAATGTAGGTATAGTACTAATGATATTGTTATTTAATGTACATTGATCTGTGGGAATGAATCAGTATATTACATTATATCGAATGTAGATATAGTACAAGTGATGGTGTTATTAAATGTACATTGATCTGTGGGTAGTAATCAGTATATTACATTATATCTAATGTAGATATGATAATAATAATATCGTTATTAATTGTATATTACATATCTAATGTAGATATAGTACTAATGATATTAACATTAAATATACATTGATCTGTGGGAATGAATCAGTATAATACATTATACCTCATGTAGATATAGTGCTAATGATATTGTTATTAAATGAACATTGATCTGTGGGAATGAATCAGTATATTACATTATATCGAATGTAGATATAGTACCAATGATATTGTTATTAAGTGTACATTGATCTGTGGGAATGAATAAGTATATTACATTATATCTAATGTAGATATGATAATAATAATATTGTTATTAATTGTATATTACATATCTAATGTAGATATAGTACTAATGATATTCGCATTAAATATACTTTGATCTGTGGGAATGAATCAGTATATTACATTATATCGAATGTAGATATAGTACTAATGATATTGGTATTAAATATACATTGATCTGTGGGAAGGAATCCGTATATCACATTATACCTAATGTAGATATGGTAATAACGATATTGTTTTTAAATGTACATTGATCTGTGTGAATGAAGCAGTATATTACATTATATCTCAGGCAGATATTTTGCTAATGATATTGTTATTAAATGTACATTGATCTGTGGGAATGAATCAGTATATTACATTATACCTAATGTAGATATAGTAATAATGATATTGTTATTAAATGTACATTGATCTGTGGGAATGAATCAGTATATTACATTATATCGAATGTAGATATAGTGCTAATGATGTTGTTACTAAATGTACATTGATCTGTGGGTAGTAGTCAGTATATTACATTATACCTAATGTAGATATGATAATAATAATATTGTTATTAAGTGTGTATTACATATCTAACGTAGATATAGTACTAATGATATTAACATTAAATGTACATTGATGTGTGGGAATGAATCAGTATATTACATTACACCTCATGTAGATATAGTGCTAATGATATTGTTATTAAATGAACATTGATCTGTGGGAATGAATCAGTATATTACATTATATCGAATGTACATATAGTACTAATGATATTGGTATTATATGTACACTGATCTGTTGGAACGAATCTGTACATGACATTATATCTATTGTGGATATAGTAATAATGATATTGTTATTAAATGTACATTGATCAGTGTGTAGTAACCAGTATATTACATTATATCTAATGTAGATATGATAATAATAATATTGCTATTAATTGTATATTACATATCTAATGTAGATATAGTACTAATGATATTGGCATTAAATATACTTTGATCTGTGGGAATGAATCAGTATATTACATTATATCGAATGTAGATATAGTACTAATGATATTGTTATTAAATCTACATTACATATCTAATGTAGGTATAGTACTAATGATATTGGTATTATATGTACATTGATCTGTGGGAATGAATCAGTTTATTACATTATACCTCATGTAGATATAGTGCTAATGATATTGTTATTAAATGAACATTGATCTGTGGGAATGAATCAGTATATTACATTATATCGAATGTAGATATAGTACTAATGATATTGGTATTAAATATACATTGATCTGTGGGAAGGAATCCGTATATCACATTATACCTAATGTAGATATGGTAATAACGATATTGTTTTTAAATGTACATTGATCTGTGTGAATGAAGCAGTATATTACATTATATCTCAGGCAGATATTTTGCTAATGATATTGTTATTAAATGTACATTGATCTGTGGGAATGAATCAGTATATTACATTATACCTAATGTAGATATAGTAATAATGATATTGTTATTAAATGTACATTGATCTGTGGGAATGAATCAGTATATTACATTATATCGAATGTAGATATAGTGCTAATGATGTTGTTACTAAATGTACATTGATCTGTGGGTAGTAGTCAGTATATTACATTATAACTAATGTAGATATGATAATAATAATATTGTTATTAAGTGTGTATTACATATCTAACGTAGATATAGTACTAATGATATTAACATTAAATGTACATTGATCTGTGGGAATGAATCAGTATATTACATTACACCTCATGTAGATATAGTGCTAATGATATTGTTATTAAATGAACATTGATCTGTGGGAATGAATCAGTATATTACATTATATCGAATGTACATATAGTACTAATGATATTGGTATTATATGTACACTGATCTGTTGGAACGAATCTGTACATGACATTATATCTATTGTGGATATAGTAATAATGATATTGTTATTAAATGTACATTGATCAGTGTGTAGTAACCAGTATATTACATTATATCTAATGTAGATATGATAATAATAATATTGCTTTTAATTGTATATTACATATCTAATGTAGATATAGTACTAATGATATTGGCATTAAATATACTTTGATCTGTGGGAATGAATCAGTATATTACATTATATCGAATGTACATATAGTACTAATGATTTTGGTATTATATGTACATTGTTCTGTTGGAATGAATCTGTACATGACATTATATCTATTGTAGATATAGTAATAATGGTATTGTTATTAAATGTACATTGATCTGTGGGAATGAATCAGTATATTACATTATATCGAATGTAGATATAGTGCTAATGATGTTGTTATTAAATGTACATTGATCTGTGGGAATGAATCAGTATATTACATTATACCTAATGTAGATATAGTAATAATGATATTGTTATTAAATGTACATTGATCTGTGGGAATGAATTAGTATATTACATTATATCGAATGTAGATATAGTGCCAATGATGTTGTTATTAAATGTACATTGATCTGTGTGTAGAAACCAGTATATTACATTATATCTAATGTAGATATGATAATAATAATATTGTTATTAATTGTATATTACATATCTAATGTAGATATAGTACTACTGATATTGGCATTAAATGTACATTGATCTGTGGGAATGAATCAGTATATTACATTATATCGAATGTAGATATAGTACTAATGATATTGTTATTAAATGTACATTACATATCTAATGTAAGTATAGTACTAATGATATTGGTATTAAATGTGCATTGATATGTGGGAATGAATCAGTCTGTTACATTATATCGAATGTAGATATGATAATAATAATATTGTTATTAATTGTATATTACACATCTAATGCAGATATAGTACTAATGATATTGGCATTAAATATACTTTGATCTGTGGGAATGAATCAGTATATTACATTATATCGAATGTAGATATAGTACTAATGATATTGTTATTAAATCTACATTACATATCTAATGTAGGTATAGTACTAATGATATTGGTATTATATGTACATTGATCTGTGGGAATGAATCAATATATTACATTATATCGAATGTAGATGTAGTACTAATGATATTATTATTAAATGTACATTGATCTGTGGGAATGAATCAGTATATTACATTATACCTAATGTAGATATATAATAATGATATTGTTATTAAATGTACATTGATCTGTGGGAATGAATCAGTATATTACATTATATCGAATGTAGATATAGTGCTAATGATGTTGTTACTAAATGTACATTGATCTGTGGGTAGTAGTCAGTGTATTACATTATAACTAATGTAGATATGATAATAATAATATTGCTATTAATTGTGTATTACATTTCTAACGTAGATATAGTACTATTGATATTGACATTAAATGTACTTTGATCTGTGGGAATGAATCAGTATATTACATTATATCTAATGTAGATATATTACTAATGATATTGTTATTAAATGTACATTGATCTGTGGGAATGAATCAGTATATTACATTATATCTAATGTAGATATATTACTAATGATATTGTTATTAAATGTACATTGATCTGTGGGAATGAATCAGTATATTACATTATATCGAATGTAGATATAGTACAAGTGATGGTGTTATTAAATGTACATTGATCTGTGGGTAGTAATCAGTATATTACATTATATCTAATGTAGATATGGTAATAATAATATTGTTATTAATTGTATATTACATATCTAATGTAGATATAGTACTAATGATATTAACATTAAATGTACATTGATCTGTGGGAAGGAATCAGTATATTACATTATACCTCATGTAGATATAGTGCTAATGATATTGTTATTAAATGAACATTGGTCTGTGGGAATGGATCAGTATATTACATTATATCGAATGTAGATATAGTCCCAATGATATTGTTATTAAGTGTACATTGATCTGTGGGAATGAATCAGTATATTACATTATATCGAATGTACATATAGTACTAATGATGTTGGTATTATATGTACATTGTTCTGTTGGAATGAATCTGTACATGACATTGTATCTATTGTAGATATAGTAATAATGGTATTGTTATTAAATGTACATTGATCTGTGGGAATGAATCAGTATATTACATTATATCGAATGTAGATATAGTGCTAATGATGTTGTTACTAAATGTACATTGATCTGTGGGTAGTAGTCAGTATATTACATTATAACTAATGTAGATATGATAATAATAATATTGTTATTAAGTGTGTATTACATATCTAACGTAGATATAGTACTAATGATATTAACATTAAATGTACATTGATCTGTGGGAATGAATCAGTATATTACATTACACCTCATGTAGATATAGTGCTAATGATATTGTTATTAAATGAACATTGATCTGTGGGAATGAATCAGTATATTACATTATATCGAATGTACATATAGTACTAATGATATTGGTATTATATGTACACTGATCTGTTGGAACGAATCTGTACATGACATTATATCTATTGTGGATATAGTAATAATGATATTGTTATTAAATGTACATTGATCAGTGTGTAGTAACCAGTATATTACATTATATCTAATGTAGATATGATAATAATAATATTGCTATTAATTGTATATTACATATCTAATGTAGATATAGTACTAATGATATTGGCATTAAATATACTTTGATCTGTGGGAATGAATCAGTATATTACATTATATCGAATGTACATATAGTACTAATGATATTGGTATTATATGTACATTGTTCTGTTGGAATGAATCTGTACATGACATTATATCTATTGTAGATATAGTAATAATGGTATTGTTATTAAATGTACATTGATCTGTGGGAATGAATCAGTATATTACATTATATCGAATGTAGATATAGTGCTAATGATGTTGTTATCAAATGTACATTGATCTGTGTGTAGAAACCAGTATATTACATTATATCTAATGTAGATATGATAATAATAATATTGTTATTAATTGTATATTACATATCTAATGTAGATATAGTACTACTGATATTGGCATTAAATGTACATTGATCTGTGGGAATGAATCAGTATATTACATTATATCGAATGTGGATATAGTACTAATGATATTGTTATTAAATGTACATTACATATCTAATGTAAGTATAGTACTAATGATATTGGTATTAAATGTGCATTGATATGTGGGAATGAATCAGTCTATTACATTATATCGAATGTAGATATGATAATAACAATATTGTTATTAATTGTATATTACACATCTAATGCAGATATAGTACTAATGATATTGGCATTAAATATACTTTGATCTGTGGGAATGAATCAGTATATTACATTATATCGAATGTAGATATAGTACTAATGATATTGTTATTAAATCTACATTACATATCTAATGTAGGTATAGTACTAATGATATTGGTATTATATGTACATTGATCTGTGGGAATGAATCAATATATTACATTATATCGAATGTAGATATAGTACTAATGATATTATTATTAAATGTACATTGATCTGTGGGAATGAATCAGTATATTACATTATACCTAATGTAGATATATAATAATGATATTGTTATTAAATGTACATTGATCTGTGGGAATGAATCAGTATATTACATTATATCGAATGTAGATATAGTGCTAATGATGTTGTTACTAAATGTACATTGATCTGTGGGTAGTAGTCAGTGTATTACATTATAACTAATGTAGATATGATAATAATAATATTGCTATTAATTGTGTATTACATTTCTAACGTAGATATAGTACTATTGATATTGACATTAAATGTACTTTGATCTGTGGGAATGAATCAGTATATTACATTATATCTAATGTAGATATATTACTAATGATATTGTTATTAAATGTACATTGATCTGTGGGAATGAATCAGTATATTACATTATTTCGAATGTAGATATAGTACCAATGATATTCTTATTAAATGTACATTGATCTGTGGGAATGAATCAGTATATTACATTATATCGAATGTAGATATAGTACAAGTGCTGGTGTTATTAAATGCACATTGCTCTGTGGGTAGTAATCAGTATATTACATTATATCTAATGTAGATATGATAATAATAATATTGTTATTAATTGTATATTACATATCTAATGTAGATATAGTACTAATGATATTAACATTAAATGTACATTGATCTGTGGGAATGAATCAGTATATTACATTATACCACATGTAGATATAGTGCTAATGATATTGTTATTAAATGAACATTGATCTGTGGGAATGAATCAGTATATTACATTATATCGAATGTAGATATAGTCCCAATGATATTGTTATTAAGTGTACATTGATCTGTGGGTAGTAATCAGTATATTACATTATATCTAATGTAGATATGGTAATAATAATATTGTTATTAATTGTATATTACATATCTAATGTAGATATAGTACTAATGATATTAACATTAAATGTACATTGATCTGTGGGAATGAATCAGTATATTACATTATATCGAATGTACATATAGTACTAATGATGTTGGTATTATATGTACATTGTTCTGTTGGAATGAATCTGTACATGACATTATATCTATTGTAGATATAGTAATAATGGTATTGTTATTAAATGTACATTGATCTGTGGGAATGAATCAGTATAATACATTATATCGAATGTAGATATAGTACTAACGATATTGTTATTAAATCTACATTACATATCTAATGTAGGTATAGTACTAATGATATTGGTATTATATGTACATTGATCTGTGGGAATGAATCAGTATATTACATTATATCGAATGTAGATATAGTACTAATGATATTGGTATTAAATGTACATTGATCTGTGGGAAGGAATCCGTATATCACATTATACCTAATGTAGATATGGTAATAACGATATTGTTTTTAAATGTACATTGATCTGTGTGAATGAAGCAGTATATTACATTATATCTCAGGCAGATATTTTGCTAATGATATTGTTATTAAATGAACATTGATCTGTGGGAATGAATCAGTATATTACATTATACCTAATGTAGATATAGTAATAATGATATTGTTATTAAATGTACATTGATCTGTGGGAATGAATCAGTATATTACATTATATCGAATGTAGATATAGTGCTAATGATGTTGTTACTAAATGTACATTGATCTGTGGGTAGTCGTCAGTATATTACATTATAACTAATGTAGATATGATAATAATAATATTGTTATTAATTGTGTATTACATATCTAACGTAGATATAGTACTAATGATATTAACATTAAATGGACATTGATCTGTGGGAATGAATCAGTATATTACATTATACCTCATGTAGATATAGTGCTAATGATATTGTTATTAAATGAACATTGATCTGTGGGAATGAATCAGTATATTACATTATATCGAATGTAGATATAGTACTAATGATATTGTTATTAAATCTACATTACATATCTAATGTAGGTATAGTACTAATGATATTGTTATTAAATGTGCATTGATCTGTGGGAACGAATCAGTATATTACATTATATCGAATGTAGATATAGTACCAATGATATTGTTATTAAATGTACATTGATCTGTGGGAATGAATCAGTATATTACATTATATCGAATGTAGATATAGTACAAGTGATGGTGTTATTAAATGTACATTGATCTGTGGGTAGTAATCAGTATATTACATTATATCTAATGTAGATATGATAATAATAATATTGTTATTAATTGTATATTACATATCTAATGTAGATATAGTACTAATGATATTAACATTAAATGTACATTGATCTGTGGGAATGAATCAGTATATTACATTATACCTCATGTAGATATAGTGCTAATGATATTGTTATTAAATGAACATTGATCTGTGGGAATGAATCAGTATATTACATTATATCGAATGTAGATATAGTCCCAATGATATTGTTATTAAGTGTACATTGATCTGTGGGAATGAATCAGTATATTACATTATATCGAATGTACATATAGTACTAATGATATTGGTATTATATGTACATTGTTCTGTTGGAATGAATCTGTACATGACATTATATCTATTGTAGATATAGTAATAATGGTATTGTTATTAAATGTACATTGATCTGTGGAAATGAATCAGTATAATACATTATATCGCATGTAGATATAGTACTAATGATATTGTTATTAAATCTACATTACATATCTAATGTAGGTATAGTACTAATGATATTGGTATTATATGTACATTGATCTGTGGGAATGAATCAATATATTACATTATATCGAATGTAGATGTAGTACTAATGATATTATTATTAAATGTACATTGATCTGTGGGAATGAATCAGTATATTACATTATACCTAATGTAGATATATAATAATGATATTGTTATTAAATGTACATTGATCTGTGGGAATGAATCAGTATATTACATTATATCGAATGTAGATATAGTGCTAATGATGTTGTTACTAAATGTACATTGATCTGTGGGTAGTAGTCAGTGTATTACATTATAACTAATGTAGATATGATAATAATAATATTGCTATTAATTGTGTATTACATTTCTAACGTAGATATAGTACTATTGATATTGACATTAAATGTACTTTGATCTGTGGGAATGAATCAGTATATTACATTATATCTAATGTAGATATATTACTAATGATATTGTTATTAAATGTACATTGATCTGTGGGAATGAATCAGTATATTACATTATATCTAATGTAGATATATTACTAATGATATTGTTATTAAATGTACATTGATCTGTGGGAATGAATCAGTATATTACATTATATCGAATGTAGATATAGTACAAGTGATGGTGTTATTAAATGTACATTGATCTGTGGGTAGTAATCAGTATATTACATTATATCTAATGTAGATATGGTAATAATAATATTGTTATTAATTGTATATTACATATCTAATGTAGATATAGTACTATTGATATTAACATTAAATGTACATTGATCTGTGGGAAGGAATCAGTATATTACATTATACCTCATGTAGATATAGTGCTAATGATATTGTTATTAAATGAACATTGGTCTGTGGGAATGAATCAGTATATTACATTATATCGAATGTAGATATAGTCCCAATGATATTGTTATTAAGTGTACATTGATCTGTGGGAATGAATCAGTATATTACATTATATCGAATGTACATATAGTACTAATGATATTGTTATTAAATCTACATTACATATCTAATGTAGGTATAGTACTAATGATATTGGTATTATATGTACATTGATCTGTGGGAATGAATCAGTATATTACATTATACCTTATGTAGATATAGTGCTAATGATATTGTTATTAAATGTACATTGATCTGTGGGAATGAAACAGTATATAACATTATATCGAATGTAGACATAGTGCTAATGATGTTGTTATTAAATGTACATTGATCTGTGTGTAGTAACCAGTATATTACATTATATCTAATGTAGATATGATAATAATAATATTGTTATTAATTGTATATTACATATCTAATGCAGATATAGTACTAATGATATTCGCATTAAATATACTTTGATCTGTGGGAATGAATCAGTATATTACATTATAACGAATGTAGATATAGTACTAATGTTATTGTTATTAAATCTACATTACATATCTAATGTAGGTATAGTACTAATGATATTGGTATTATATGTACATTGATCTGTGGGAAGGAATCCGTATATTACATTATACCTAATGTAGATATGGTAATAACGATATTGTTTTTAAATGTACATTGATCTGTGTGAATGAAGCAGTATATTACATTATATCGAATTTAGATATAGTGCTAATGATGTTGTTACTAAATGTACATTGATCTGTGGGTAGTAGTCAGTATATTACATTATAACTAATGTAGATATGATAATAATAATATTGTGATTAATTGTATATTACATATCTAATGTAGATATAGTACTAATGATATTGGCATTAAATATACTTTGATCTGTGGGAATGAATCAGTATATTACATTATATCGAATGTAGATATAGTACTAATGATATTGTTATTTAATGTACATTGATCTGTGGGAATGAATCAGTCTATTACATTATATCGAATGTAGATATAGTACCAATGATATTGTTATTATATGTACATTGATCTGTGGGAATGAATCACTATATTACATTATATCGAATGTAGATATAGTACTAATGATATTGTTATTAAATCTACATTACATATCTAATGTAGGTATAGTACTAATGATATTGTTATTAAATGAACATTGATCTGTGGGAATGAATCAGTATATTACATTATATCGAATGTAGATATAGTACTAATGATATTGGTATTGAATGTACATTGATCTGTGGGAATGAATCAGTATATTACATTATACCTAATGTAGATATAGTAATAATGATATTGTTATTAAATGTACATTGATCTGTGGGAATGAATCAGTATATTACATTATATCGAATGTAGATATAGTGCTAATGATGTTGTTACTAAATGTACATTGATCTGTGGGTAGTAGTCAGTATATTACATTATAACTAATGTAGATATGATAATAATAATATTGTTATTAAGTGTGTATTACATATCTAACGTAGATATAGTACTAATGATATTAACATTAAATGTACATTGATCTGTGGGAATGAATCAGTATATTACATTATACCTCATGTAGATATAGTGCTAATGATATTGTTATTAAATGAACATTGATCTGTGGGAATGAATCAGTATATTACATTATATCGAATGTACATATAGTACTAATGATATTGGTATTATATGTACACTGATCTGTTGGAACGAATCTGTACATGACATTATATCTATTGTGGATATAGTAATAATGATATTGTTATTAAATGTACATTGATCAGTGTGTAGTAACCAGTATATTACATTATATCTAATGTAGATATGATAATAATAATATTGCTATTAATTGTATATTACATATCTAATGTAGATATAGTACTAATGATATTGGCATTAAATATACTTTGATCTGTGGGAATGAATCAGTATATTACATTATATCGAATGTACATATAGTACTAATGATATTGGTATTATATGTACATTGTTCTGTTGGAATGAATCTGTACATGACATTATATCTATTGTAGATATAGTAATAATGGTATTGTTATTAAATGTACAATGATCTGTGGGAATGAATCAGTATAATACATTATATCGAATGTAGATATAGTACTAATGATATTGTTATTAAATCTACATTACATATCTAATGTAGGTATAGTACTAATGATATTGGTATTATATGTACATTGATCTGTGGGAATGAATCAGTGTATTACATTATATCGAATGTAGATATAGTGCTAATGATGTTGTTATTAAATGTACGTTGATCAGTGTGTAGTAACCAGTATATTACATTATATCTAATGTAGATATGATAATAATAATATCGTTATTAATTGTATATTACATATCTAATGTAGATATAGTACTAATGATATTAACATTAAATATACATTGATCTGTGGGAATGAATCAGTATAATACATTATACCTCATGTAGATATAGTGCTAATGATATTGTTATTAAATGAACATTGATCTGTGGGAATGAATCAGTATATTACATTATATCGAATGTAGATATAGTACCAATGATATTGTTATTAAGTGTACATTGATCTGTGGGAATGAATAAGTATATTACATTATATCTAATGTAGATATGATAATAATAATATTGTTATTAATTGTATATTACATATCTAATGTAGATATAGTACTAATGATATTCGCATTAAATATACTTTGATCTGTGGGAATGAATCAGTATATTACATTATATCGAATGTAGATATAGTACTAATGATATTAACATTAAATATACATTGATCTGTGGGAATGAATCAGTATAATACATTATACCTCATGTAGATATAGTACTAATGATATTGGCATTAAATATACTTTGATCTGTGGGAATGAATCAGTATATTACATTATACCTCATGTAGATATAGTGCTAATGATATTGTTATTAAATGTACATTGATCTGTGGGAATGAATCAGTATATAACATTATATCGAATGTAGATATAGTACTAATGATATTGTTATTAAATCTACATTGCATATCTAATGTAGGTATAGTACTAATGATATTGTTATTAAATGTGCATTGATCTGTGGGAACGAATCAGTATATTACATTATATCGAATGTAGGTATAGTACTAATGATATTGTTATTTAATGTACATTGATCTGTGGGAATGAATCAGTCTATTACATTATATCGAATGTAGATATAGTACGAATGATATTGTTATTAAATCTACATTACATATCTAATGTAGGTATAGTACTAATGATATTGGTATTATATGTACATTGATCTGTGGGAATGAATCAGTATATTACATTATATCGAATGTAGATATAGTCCCAATGATATTGTTATTAAGTGTACATTGATCTGTGGGAATGAATCAGTATATTACATTATATCGAATGTACATATAGTACTAATGATATTGGTATTATATGTACATTGTTCTGTTGGAATCAATCTGTACATGACATTATATCTATTGTAGATATAGTAATAATGGTATTGTTATTAAATGTACATTGATCTGTGGGAATGAATCAGTATATTACATTATATCGAATGTAAATATAGTACCAATGATATTGTTATTCAGTGTACATTGATCTGTGGGAATGAATAAGTATATTAGATTATATCGAATGTAGATATAGTGCTAATGATGTTGTTCTTAAATGTACATTGATCTGTGGGTAGTAGTCAGTATATTATATTATATCTAATGTAGATATGGTACTAATGATATTGTTATTAAATGTACATTGATCTGTGGGAATGAATCAGTGTATTACATTATATCGAATGTAGATATAGTGCTAATGATGTTGTTATTAAATGTACATTGATCTGTGTGTAGTAACCAGTATATTACATTATATCTAATGTAGATATGATAATAATAATATTGTGATTAATTGTATATTACATATCTAATGTAGATATAGTACTAATGATATTGGCATTAAATATACTTTGATCTGTGGGAATGAATCAGTATATTACATTATACCTCATGTAGATATAGTGCTAATGATATTGTTATTAAATGAACATTGATCTGTGGGAATGAATCAGTATATTACATTATATCGAATGTAGATATAGTCCCAATGATATTGTTATTAAGTGTACATTGATCTGTGGGAATGCATCAGTATATTACATTATATCGAATGTACATATAGTACTAATGATATTGGTATTATATGTACATTGTTCTGTTGGAATGGATCTGTACATGACATTATATCTATTGTAGATATAGTAATAATGGTATTGTTATTAAATGTACATTGATCTGTGGGAATGATTCAGTATATTACATTATATCGAATGTAGATATAGTACTAATGATATTGTTATTAAATCTACATTACATATCTAATGTATGTATAGTACTAATGATATTGGTATTATATGTACATTGATCTGTGGGAATGAATCAGTATATTACATTATACCTCATGTAGATATAGTGCTAATGATATTGTTATTAAATGAACATTGATCTGTGGGAATGAATCAGTATATTACATTATATCGAATGTAGATATAGTACTAATGATATTGGTATTAAATGTACATTGATCTGTGGGAAGGAATCCGTATATTACATTATACCTAATGTAGATATGGTAATTACGATATTGTTTTTAAATGTACATTGATCTGTGTGAATGAAGCAGTATATTACATTATATCTCAGGCAGATATTTTGCTAATGATATTGTTATTAAATGTACATTGATCTGTGGGAATGAATCAGTATATTACATTATACCTTATGTAGATATAGTGCTAATGATATTGTTATTAAATGTACATTGATCTGTGGGAATGAAACAGTATATAACATTATATCGAATGTAGACATAGTGCTAATGATGTTGTTATTAAATGTACATTGATCTGTGTGTAGTAACCAGTATATTACATTATATCTAATGTAGATATGATAATAATAATATTGTGATTAATTGTATATTACATATCTAATGTAGATATAGTACTAATGATATTGGCATTAAATATACTTTGATCTGTGGGAATGAATCAGTATATTACATTATAACGAATGTAGATATAGTACTAATGTTATTGTTATTAAATCTACATTACATATCTAATGTAGGTATAGTACTAATGATATTGGTATTATATGTACATTGATCTGTGGGAAGGAATCCGTATATTACATTATACCTAATGTAGATATGGTAATAACGATATTGTTTTTAAATGTACATTGATCTGTGTGAATGAAGCAGTATATTACATTATATCGAATTTAGATATAGTGCTAATGATGTTGTTACTAAATGTACATTGATCTGTGGGTAGTAGTCAGTATATTACATTATAACTAATGTAGATATGATAATAATAATATTGTGATTAATTGTATATTACATATCTAATGTAGATATAGTACTAATGATATTGGCATTAAATATACTTTGATCTGTGGGAATGAATCAGTATATTACATTATATCGAATGTAGATATAGTACTAATGATATTGTTATTTAATGTACATTGATCTGTGGGAATGAATCAGTCTATTACATTATATCGAATGTAGATATAGTACCAATGATATTGTTATTAAATGTACATTGATCTGTGGGAATGAATCACTATATTACATTATATCGAATGTAGATATAGTACTAATGATATTGGTATTAAATATACATTGATCTGTGGGAAGGAATCCGTATATCACATTATACCTAATGTAGATATGGTAATAACGATATTGTTTTTAAATGTACATTGATCTGTGTGAATGAAGCAGTATATTACATTATATCTCAGGCAGATATTTTGCTAATGATATTGTTATTAAATGTACATTGATCTGTGGGAATGAATCAGTATATTACATTATACCTAATGTAGATATAGTAATAATGATATTGTTATTAAATGTACATTGATCTGTGGGAATGAATCAGTATATTACATTATATCGAATGTAGATATAGTGCTAATGATGTTGTTACTAAATGTACATTGATCTGTGGGTAGTAGTCAGTATATTACATTATAACTAATGTAGATATGATAATAATAATATTGTTATTAAGTGTGTATTACATATCTAACGTAGATATAGTACTAATGATATTAACATTAAATGTACATTGATCTGTGGGAATGAATCAGTATATTGCATTACACCTCATGTAGATATAGTGCTAATGATATTGTTATTAAATGAACATTGATCTGTGGGAATGAATCAGTATATTACATTATATCGAATGTACATATAGTACTAATGATATTGGTATTATATGTACACTGATCTGTTGGAACGAATCTGTACATGACATTATATCTATTGTGGATATAGTAATAATGATATTGTTATTAAATGTACATTGATCAGTGTGTAGTAACCAGTATATTACATTATATCTAATGTAGATATGATAATAATAATATTGCTATTAATTGTATATTACATATCTAATGTAGATATAGTACTAATGATATTGGCATTAAATATACTTTGATCTGTGGGAATGAATCAGTATATTACATTATTTCGAATGTAGATATAGTGCTAATGATGTTGTTATCAAATGTACATTGATCTGTGGGAATGAATCAGTATATTACATTATACCTAATGTAGATATAGTAATAATGATATTGTTATTAAATGTACATTGATCTGTGGGAATGAATTAGTATATTACATTATATCGAATGTAGATATAGTGCCAATGATGTTGTTATTAAATGTACATTGATCTGTGTGTAGAAACCAGTATATTACATTATATCTAATGTAGATATGATAATAATAATATTGTTATTAATTGTATATTACATATCTAATGTAGATATAGTACTACTGATATTGGCATTAAATGTACATTGATCTGTGGGAATGAATCAGTATATTACATTATATCGAATGTGGATATAGCACTAATGATATTGTTATTAAATGTACATTACATATCTAATGTAAGTATAGTACTAATGATATTGGTATTAAATGTGCATTGATATGTGGGAATGAATCAGTCTATTACATTATATCGAATGTAGATATGATAATAATAATATTGTTATTAATTGTATATTACACATCTAATGCAGATATAGTACTAATGATATTGGCATTAAATATACTTTGATCTGTGGGAATGAATCAGTATATTACATTATATCGAATGTAGATATAGTACTAATGATATTGTTATTAAATCTACATTACATATCTAATGTAGGTATAGTACTAATGATATTGGTATTATATGTACATTGATCTGTGGGAATGAATCAGTTTATTACATTATACCTCATGTAGATATAGTGCTAATGATATTGTTATTAAATGAACATTGATCTGTGGGAATGAATCAGTATATTACATTATATCGAATGTAGATATAGTACTAATGATATTGGTATTAAATATACATTGATCTGTGGGAAGGAATCCGTATATCACATTATACCTAATGTAGATATGGTAATAACGATATTGTTTTTAAATGTACATTGATCTGTGTGAATGAAGCAGTATATTACATTATATCTCAGGCAGATATTTTGCTAATGATATTGTTATTAAATGTACATTGATCTGTGGGAATGAATCAGTATATTACATTATACCTAATGTAGATATAGTAATAATGATATTGTTATTAAATGTACATTGATCTGTGGGAATGAATCAGTATATTACATTATATCGAATGTAGATATAGTGCTAATGATGTTGTTACTAAATGTACATTGATCTGTGGGTAGTAGTCAGTATATTACATTATAACTAATGTAGATATGATAATAATAATATTGTTATTAAGTGTGTATTACATATCTAACGTAGATATAGTACTAATGATATTAACATTAAATGTACATTGATCTGTGGGAATGAATCAGTATATTACATTACACCTCATGTAGATATAGTGCTAATGATATTGTTATTAAATGAACATTGATCTGTGGGAATGAATCAGTATATTACATTATATCGAATGTACATATAGTACTAATGATATTGGTATTATATGTACACTGATCTGTTGGAACGAATCTGTACATGACATTATATCTATTGTGGATATAGTAATAATGATATTGTTATTAAATGTACATTGATCAGTGTGTAGTAACCAGTATATTACATTATATCTAATGTAGATATGATAATAATAATATTGCTTTTAATTGTATATTACATATCTAATGTAGATATAGTACTAATGATATTGGCATTAAATATACTTTGATCTGTGGGAATGAATCAGTATATTACATTATATCGAATGTACATATAGTACTAATGATTTTGGTATTATATGTACATTGTTCTGTTGGAATGAATCTGTACATGACATTATATCTATTGTAGATATAGTAATAATGGTATTGTTATTAAATGTACATTGATCTGTGGGAATGAATCAGTATATTACATTATATCGAATGTAGATATAGTGCTAATGATGTTGTTATTAAATGTACATTGATCTGTGGGAATGAATCAGTATATTACATTATATCGAATGTAGATATAGTACTAATGATATTGTTATTAAATGTACATTACATATCTAATGTAAGTATAGTACTAATGATATTGGTATTAAATGTGCATTGATATGTGGGAATGAATCAGTCTGTTACATTATATCGAATGTAGATATGATAATAATAATATTGTTATTAATTGTATATTACACATCTAATGCAGATATAGTACTAATGATATTGGCATTAAATATACTTTGATCTGTGGGAATGAATCAGTATATTACATTATATCGAATGTAGATATAGTACTAATGATATTGTTATTAAATCTACATTACATATCTAATGTAGGTATAGTACTAATGATATTGGTATTATATGTACATTGATCTGTGGGAATGAATCAATATATTACATTATATCGAATGTAGATGTAGTACTAATGATATTATTATTAAATGTACATTGATCTGTGGGAATGAATCAGTATATTACATTATACCTAATGTAGATATATAATAATGATATTGTTATTAAATGTACATTGATCTGTGGGAATGAATCAGTATATTACATTATATCGAATGTAGATATAGTGCTAATGATGTTGTTACTAAATGTACATTGATCTGTGGGTAGTAGTCAGTGTATTACATTATAACTAATGTAGATATGATAATAATAATATTGCTATTAATTGTGTATTACATTTCTAACGTAGATATAGTACTATTGATATTGACATTAAATGTACTTTGATCTGTGGGAATGAATCAGTATATTACATTATATCTAATGTAGATATATTACTAATGATATTGTTATTAAATGTACATTGATCTGTGGGAATGAATCAGTATATTACATTATATCTAATGTAGATATATTACTAATGATATTGTTATTAAATGTACATTGATCTGTGGGAATGAATCAGTATATTACATTATATCGAATGTAGATATAGTACAAGTGATGGTGTTATTAAATGTACATTGATCTGTGGGTAGTAATCAGTATATTACATTATATCTAATGTAGATATGGTAATAATAATATTGTTATTAATTGTATATTACATATCTAATGTAGATATAGTACTATTGATATTAACATTAAATGTACATTGATCTGTGGGAAGGAATCAGTATATTACATTATACCTCATGTAGATATAGTGCTAATGATATTGTTATTAAATGAACATTGGTCTGTGGGAATGAATCAGTATATTACATTATATCGAATGTAGATATAGTCCCAATGATATTGTTATTAAGTGTACATTGATCTGTGGGAATGAATCAGTATATTACATTATATCGAATGTACATATAGTACTAATGATATTGTTATTAAATCTACATTACATATCTAATGTAGGTATAGTACTAATGATATTGGTATTATATGTACATTGATCTGTGGGAATGAATCAGTATATTACATTATACCTTATGTAGATATAGTGCTAATGATATTGTTATTAAATGTACATTGATCTGTGGGAATGAAACAGTATATAACATTATATCGAATGTAGACATAGTGCTAATGATGTTGTTATTAAATGTACATTGATCTGTGTGTAGTAACCAGTATATTACATTATATCTAATGTAGATATGATAATAATAATATTGTTATTAATTGTATATTACATATCTAATGCAGATATAGTACTAATGATATTCGCATTAAATATACTTTGATCTGTGGGAATGAATCAGTATATTACATTATAACGAATGTAGATATAGTACTAATGTTATTGTTATTAAATCTACATTACATATCTAATGTAGGTATAGTACTAATGATATTGGTATTATATGTACATTGATCTGTGGGAAGGAATCCGTATATTACATTATACCTAATGTAGATATGGTAATAACGATATTGTTTTTAAATGTACATTGATCTGTGTGAATGAAGCAGTATATTACATTATATCGAATTTAGATATAGTGCTAATGATGTTGTTACTAAATGTACATTGATCTGTGGGTAGTAGTCAGTATATTACATTATAACTAATGTAGATATGATAATAATAATATTGTGATTAATTGTATATTACATATCTAATGTAGATATAGTACTAATGATATTGGCATTAAATATACTTTGATCTGTGGGAATGAATCAGTATATTACATTATATCGAATGTAGATATAGTACTAATGATATTGTTATTTAATGTACATTGATCTGTGGGAATGAATCAGTCTATTACATTATATCGAATGTAGATATAGTACCAATGATATTGTTATTAAATGTACATTGATCTGTGGGAATGAATCACTATATTACATTATATCGAATGTAGATATAGTACTAATGATATTGTTATTAAATCTACATTACATATCTAATGTAGGTATAGTACTAATGATATTGTTATTAAATGAACATTGATCTGTGGGAATGAATCAGTATATTACATTATATCGAATGTAGATATAGTACTAATGATATTGGTATTGAATGTACATTGATCTGTGGGAATGAATCAGTATATTACATTATACCTAATGTAGATATAGTAATAATGATATTGTTATTAAATGTACATTGATCTGTGGGAATGAATCAGTATATTACATTATATCGAATGTAGATATAGTGCTAATGATGTTGTTACTAAATGTACATTGATCTGTGGGTAGTAGTCAGTATATTACATTATAACTAATGTAGATATGATAATAATAATATTGTTATTAAGTGTGTATTACATATCTAACGTAGATATAGTACTAATGATATTAACATTAAATGTACATTGATCTGTGGGAATGAATCAGTATATTACATTATACCTCATGTAGATATAGTGCTAATGATATTGTTATTAAATGAACATTGATCTGTGGGAATGAATCAGTATATTACATTATATCGAATGTACATATAGTACTAATGATATTGGTATTATATGTACACTGATCTGTTGGAACGAATCTGTACATGACATTATATCTATTGTGGATATAGTAATAATGATATTGTTATTAAATGTACATTGATCAGTGTGTAGTAACCAGTATATTACATTATATCTAATGTAGATATGATAATAATAATATTGCTATTAATTGTATATTACATATCTAATGTAGATATAGTACTAATGATATTGGCATTAAATATACTTTGATCTGTGGGAATGAATCAGTATATTACATTATATCGAATGTACATATAGTACTAATGATATTGGTATTATATGTACATTGTTCTGTTGGAATGAATCTGTACATGACATTATATCTATTGTAGATATAGTAATAATGGTATTGTTATTAAATGTACAATAATCTGTGGGAATGAATCAGTATAATACATTATATCGAATGTAGATATAGTACTAATGATATTGTTATTAAATCTACATTACATATCTAATGTAGGTATAGTACTAATGATATTGGTATTATATGTACATTGATCTGTGGGAATGAATCAGTGTATTACATTATATCGAATGTAGATATAGTGCTAATGATGTTGTTATTAAATGTACGTTGATCAGTGTGTAGTAACCAGTATATTACATTATATCTAATGTAGATATGATAATAATAATATCGTTATTAATTGTATATTACATATCTAATGTAGATATAGTACTAATGATATTAACATTAAATATACATTGATCTGTGGGAATGAATCAGTATAATACATTATACCTCATGTAGATATAGTGCTAATGATATTGTTATTAAATGAACATTGATCTGTGGGAATGAATCAGTATATTACATTATATCGAATGTAGATATAGTACCAATGATATTGTTATTAAGTGTACATTGATCTGTGGGAATGAATAAGTATATTACATTATATCTAATGTAGATATGATAATAATAATATTGTTATTAATTGTATATTACATATCTAATGTAGATATAGTACTAATGATATTCGCATTAAATATACTTTGATCTGTGGGAATGAATCAGTATATTACATTATATCGAATGTAGATATAGTACTAATGATATTAACATTAAATATACATTGATCTGTGGGAATGAATCAGTATAATACATTATACCTCATGTAGATATAGTACTAATGATATTGGCATTAAATATACTTTGATCTGTGGGAATGAATCAGTATATTACATTATACCTCATGTAGATATAGTGCTAATGATATTGTTATTAAATGTACATTGATCTGTGGGAATGAATCAGTATATAACATTATATCGAATGTAGATATAGTACTAATGATATTGTTATTAAATCTACATTGCATATCTAATGTAGGTATAGTACTAATGATATTGTTATTAAATGTGCATTGATCTGTGGGAACGAATCAGTATATTACATTATATCGAATGTAGGTATAGTACTAATGATATTGTTATTTAATGTACATTGATCTGTGGGAATGAATCAGTCTATTACATTATATCGAATGTAGATATAGTACGAATGATATTGTTATTAAATCTACATTACATATCTAATGTAGGTATAGTACTAATGATATTGGTATTATATGTACATTGATCTGTGGGAATGAATCAGTATATTACATTATATCGAATGTAGATATAGTACTAATGATATTGGTATTAAATGTACATTGATCTGTGGGAAGGAATCCGTATATCACATTATACCTAATGTAGATATGGTAATAACGATATTGTTTTTAAATGTACATTGATCTGTGTGAATGAAGCAGTATATTACATTATATCTCAGGCAGATATTTTGCTAATGATATTGTTATTAAATGAACATTGATCTGTGGGAATGAATCAGTATATTACATTATACCTAATGTAGATATAGTAATAATGATATTGTTATTAAATGTACATTGATCTGTGGGAATGAATCAGTATATTACATTATATCGAATGTAGATATAGTGCTAATGATGTTGTTACTAAATGTACATTGATCTGTGGGTAGTCGTCAGTATATTACATTATAACTAATGTAGATATGATAATAATAATATTGTTATTAATTGTGTATTACATATCTAACGTAGATATAGTACTAATGATATTAACATTAAATGGACATTGATCTGTGGGAATGAATCAGTATATTACATTATACCTCATGTAGATATAGTGCTAATGATATTGTTATTAAATGAACATTGATCTGTGGGAATGAATCAGTATATTACATTATATCGAATGTAGATATAGTACTAATGATATTGTTATTAAATCTACATTACATATCTAATGTAGGTATAGTACTAATGATATTGTTATTAAATGTGCATTGATCTGTGGGAACGAATCAGTATATTACATTATATCTAATGTAGATATATTTCTAATGATATTGTTATTAAATGTACATTGATCTGCGGGAATGAATCAGTATATTACATTATATCGAATGTAGATATAGTACCAATGATATTGTTATTAAATGTACATTGATCTGTGGGAATGAATCAGTATATTACATTATATCGAATGTAGATATAGTACAAGTGATGGTGTTATTAAATGTACATTGATCTGTGGGTAGTAATCAGTATATTACATTATATCTAATGTAGATATGATAATAATAATATTGTTATTAATTGTATATTACATATCTAATGTAGATATAGTACTAATGATATTAACATTAAATGTACATTGATCTGTGGGAATGAATCAGTATATTACATTATACCTCATGTAGATATAGTGCTAATGATATTGTTATTAAATGAACATTGATCTGTGGGAATGAATCAGTATATTACATTATATCGAATGTAGATATAGTCCCAATGATATTGTTATTAAGTGTACATTGATCTGTGGGAATGAATCAGTATATTACATTATATCGAATGTACATATAGTACTAATGATATTGGTATTATATGTACATTGTTCTGTTGGAATGAATCTGTACATGACATTATATCTATTGTAGATATAGTAATAATGGTATTGTTATTAAATGTACATTGATCTGTGGAAATGAATCAGTATAATACATTATATCGCATGTAGATATAGTACTAAGGATATTGTTATTAAATCTACATTACATATCTAATGTAGGTATAGTGCTAGTGATATTGTTATTAAATGAACATTGATCTGTGGGAATGAATCAGTATATTACATTATATCGAATGTAGATATAGTACTAATGATATTGGTATTAAATGTACATTGATCTGTGGGAAGGAATCCGTATATCACATTATACCTAATGTAGATATGGTAATAACGATATTGTTTTCAAATGTACATTGATCTGTGTGAATGAAGCAGTATATTACATTATATCGAATGTAGATATAGTGCTAATGATGTTGTTACTAAATGTACATTGATCTGTGGGTAGTAGTCAGTATATTACATTATAACTAATGTAGATATGATAATAATAATATTGTTATTAATTGTGTATTACATATCTAACGTAGACATAGTATTAATGATATTGACATCAAATGTACTTTGATCTGTGGGAATGAATCAGTATATTACATTATATCTAATGTAGATATATTACTAATGATATTGTTATTAAATGTACATTGATTGTGGGAATGAATCAGTATATTACATTATATCGAATGTAGATATAGAACAAGTGACGGTGTTATTAAATGTACATTGATCTGTGGGTAGTAATCAGTATATTACATTATATCTAATGTAGATATAGTACCAATGGTATTGTTGTTAATTGTACATTGATCTGTGGGAATGAATAAGTATATTACATTATATCTAATGTAGATATGATAATAATAATATTGTTATTAATTGTATATTACATATCTAATGTAGATATAGTACTAATGATATTGGCATTAAATATACTTTGATCTGTGGGAATGAATCAGTATATTACATTATATCGAATGTAGATATAGCACCAATGATATTGTTATTAAGTGTACATTGATCTGTGTGAATGAATAAGTATATTACATTATATCGAATGTAGATATAGTGCTAATGATGTTGTTCTTAAATGTACATTGATCTGTGGGTAGTAGTCAGTATATTATATTATATCTAATGTAGATATGGTACTAATGATATTGTTATTAAATGTACATTGATCTGTGGGAATGAATCAGTGTATTACATTATATCGAATGTAGATATAGTACAAGTGATGGTGTTATTAAATGTACATTGATCTGTGGGTAGTAATCAGTATATTACATTATATCTAATGTAGATATGGTAATAATAATATTGTTATTAATTGTATATTACATATCTAATGTAGATATAGTACTAATGATATTAACATTAAATGTACATTGATCTGTGGGAAGGAATCAGTATATTACATTATACCTCATGTAGATGTAGTGCTAATGATATTGTTATTAAATGAACATTGGTCTGTGGGAATGAATCAGTATATTACATTATATCGAATGTAGATATAGTCCCAATGATATTGTTATTAAGTGTACATTGATCTGTGGGAATGAATCAGTATATTACATTATATCGAATGTACATATAGTACTAATGATGTTGGTATTATATGTACATTGTTCTGTTGGAATGAATCTGTACATGACATTATATCTATTGTAGATATAGTAATAATGGTATTGTTATTAAATGTACATTGATCTGTGGGAATGAATCAGTATAATACATTATATCGAATGTAGATATAGTACTAATGATATTGTTATTAAATCTACATTACATATCTAATGTAGGTATAGTACTAATGATATTGGTATTATATGTACATTGATCTGTGGGAATGAATCAGTATATTACATTATACCTTATGTAGATATAGTGCTAATGATATTGTTATTAAATGTACATTGATCTGTGGGGATGAAACAGTATATAACATTATATCGAATGTAGACATAGTGCTAATGATGTTGTTATTAAATGTACATTGATCTGTGTGTAGTAACCAGTATATTACATTATATCTAATGTAGATATGATAATAATAATATTGTTATTAATTGTATATTACATATCTAATGCAGATATAGTACTAATGATATTCGCATTAAATATACTTTGATCTGTGGGAATGAATCAGTATATTACATTATAACGAATGTAGATATAGTACTAATGTTATTGTTATTAAATCTACATTACATATCTAATGTAGGTATAGTACTAATGATATTGGTATTATATGTACATTGATCTGTGGGAAGGAATCCGTATATTACATTATACCTAATGTAGATATGGTAATAACGATATTGTTTTTAAATGTACATTGATCTGTGTGAATGAAGCAGTATATTACATTATATCGAATTTAGATATAGTGCTAATGATGTTGTTACTAAATGTACATTGATCTGTGGGTAGTAGTCAGTATATTACATTATAACTAATGTAGATATGATAATAATAATATTGTGATTAATTGTATATTACATATCTAATGTAGATATAGTACTAATGATATTGGCATTAAATATACTTTGATCTGTGGGAATGAATCAGTATATTACATTATATCGAATGTAGATATAGTACTAATGATATTGTTATTTAATGTACATTGATCTGTGGGAATGAATCAGTCTATTACATTATATCGAATGTAGATATAGTACCAATGATATTGTTATTAAATGTACATTGATCTGTGGGAATGAATCACTATATTACATTATATCGAATGTAGATATAGTACTAATGATATTGTTATTAAATCTACATTACATATCTAATGTAGGTATAGTACTAATGATATTGTTATTAAATGAACATTGATCTGTGGGAATGAATCAGTATATTACATTATATCGAATGTAGATATAGTACTAATGATATTGGTATTGAATGTACATTGATCTGTGGGAATGAATCAGTATATTACATTATACCTAATGTAGATATAGTAATAATGATATTGTTATTAAATGTACATTGATCTGTGGGAATGAATCAGTATATTACATTATATCGAATGTAGATATAGTGCTAATGATGTTGTTACTAAATGTACATTGATCTGTGGGTAGTAGTCAGTATATTACATTATAACTAATGTAGATATGATAATAATAATATTGTTATTAAGTGTGTATTACATATCTAACGTAGATATAGTACTAATGATATTAACATTAAATGTACATTGATCTGTGGGAATGAATCAGTATATTACATTATACCTCATGTAGATATAGTGCTAATGATATTGTTATTAAATGAACATTGATCTGTGGGAATGAATCAGTATATTACATTATATCGAATGTACATATAGTACTAATGATATTGGTATTATATGTACACTGATCTGTTGGAACGAATCTGTACATGACATTATATCTATTGTGGATACAGTAATAATGATATTGTTATTAAATGTACATTGATCAGTGTGTAGTAACCAGTATATTACATTATATCTAATGTAGATATGATAATAATAATATTGCTATTAATTGTATATTACATATCTAATGTAGATATAGTACTAATGATATTGGCATTAAATATACTTTGATCTGTGGGAATGAATCAGTATATTACATTATATCGAATGTACATATAGTACTAATGATATTGGTATTATATGTACATTGTTCTGTTGGAATGAATCTGTACATGACATTATATCTATTGTAGATATAGTAATAATGGTATTGTTATTAAATGTACATTGATCTGTGGGAATGAATCAGTATATTACATTATATCGAATGTAGATATAGTGCTAATGATGTTGTTATTAAATGTACATTGATCTGTGGGAATGAATCAGTATATTACATTATACCTAATGTAGATATAGTAATAATGATATTGTTATTAAATGTACATTGATCTGTGGGAATGAATTAGTATATTACATTATATCGAATGTAGATATAGTGCCAATGATGTTGTTATTAAATGTACATTGATCTGTGTGTAGAAACCAGTATATTACATTATATCTAATGTAGATATGATAATAATAATATTGTTATTAATTGTATATTACATATCTAATGTAGATATAGTACTACTGATATTGGCATTAAATGTACATTGATCTGTGGGAATGAATCAGTATATTACATTATATCGAATGTAGATATAGTACTAATGATATTGTTATTAAATGTACATTACATATCTAATGTAGGTATAGTACTAATGATATTGGTATTAAATGTGCATTGATATGTGGGAATGAATCAGTCGATTACATTATATCGAATGTAGATATGATAATAATAATATTGTTATTAATTGTATATTACATATCTAATGTAGATATAGTACTAATGATATTGGCATTAAATATACTTTGATCTGTGGGAATGAATCAGTATATTACATTATATCGAATGTAGATATAGTACGAATGATATTGTTATTAAGTGTACATTGATCTGTGGGAATGAATCAGTATATAACATTATATCGAATGTAGATATAGTACTAATGATATTGTTATTAAATCTACATTGCATATCTAATGTAGGTATAGTACTAATGATATTGGTATTATATGTACATTGATCTGTGGGAATGAATCAGTATATTACATTATACCTCATGTAGATATAGTGCTAATGATATTGTTATTAAATGAACATTGATCTGTGGGAATGAATCAGTATATTACATTATATCGAATGTAGATATAGTACCAATGATATTGTTATTAAGTGTACATTGATCTGTGGGAATGAATCAGTATATAACATTATATCGAATGTAGATATAGTACTAATGATATTGTTATTAAATCTACATTGCATATCTAATGTAGGTATAGTACTAATGATATTGTTATTAAATGTGCATTGATCTGTGGGAACGAATCAGTATATTACATTATATCGAATGTAGGTATAGTACTAATGATATTGTTATTTAATGTACATTGATCTGTGGGAATGAATCAGTATATTACATTATATCGAATGTAGATATAGTACAAGTGATGGTGTTATTAAATGTACATTGATCTGTGGGTAGTAATCAGTATATTACATTATATCGAATGTACATATAGTACTAATGATATTGGTATTATATGTACATTGTTCTGTTGGAATGAATCTGTACATGACATTATATCTATTGTAGATATAGTAATAATGGTATTGTTATTAAATGTACATTGATCTGTGGGAATGAATCAGTATAATACATTATATCGAATGTAGATATAGTACTAATGATATTGTTATTCAATCTACATTACATATCTAATGTAGGTATAGTACTTATGATATTGGTATTATATGTACATTGATCTGTGGGAACGAATCAGTATATTACATTTTATCGAATGTACATATAGTACTAATGATATTGGTATTATGTGTACAATGATCTGTTGGAATGAATCTGTACATGACATTATATCTATTGTAGATATAGTAATAATGATATTGTTATTAAATGTACAATGATCTGTGGGAATGAATCAGTATAATACATTATATCGAATGTAGATATAGTACTAATGATATTGTTATTAAATCTACATTACATATCTAATGTAGGTATAGTACTAATGATATTGGTATTATATGTACATTGATCTGTGGGAATGAATCAGTGTATTACATTATATCGAATGTAGATATAGTGCTAATGATGTTGTTATTAAATGTACGTTGATCAGTGTGTAGTAACCAGTATATTACATTATATCTAATGTAGATATGATAATAATAATATCGTTATTAATTGTATATTACATATCTAATGTAGATATAGTACTAATGATATTAACATTAAATATACATTGATCTGTGGGAATGAATCAGTATAATACATTATACCTCATGTAGATATAGTGCTAATGATATTGTTATTAAATGAACATTGATCTGTGGGAATGAATCAGTATATTACATTATATCGAATGTAGATATAGTACCAATGATATTGTTATTAAGTGTACATTGATCTGTGGGAATGAATAAGTATATTACATTATATCTAATGTAGATATGATAATAATAATATTGTTATTAATTGTATATTACATATCTAATGTAGATATAGTACTAATGATATTCGCATTAAATATACTTTGATCTGTGGGAATGAATCAGTATATTACATTATATCGAATGTAGATATAGTACTAATGATATTAACATTAAATATACATTGATCTGTGGGAATGAATCAGTATAATACATTATACCTCATGTAGATATAGTACTAATGATATTGGCATTAAATATACTTTGATCTGTGGGAATGAATCAGTATATTACATTATACCTCATGTAGATATAGTGCTAATGATATTGTTATTAAATGTACATTGATCTGTGGGAATGAATCAGTATATAACATTATATCGAATGTAGATATAGTACTAATGATATTGTTATTAAATCTACATTGCATATCTAATGTAGGTATAGTACTAATGATATTGTTATTAAATGTGCATTGATCTGTGGGAACGAATCAGTATATTACATTATATCGAATGTAGGTATAGTACTAATGATATTGTTATTTAATGTACATTGATCTGTGGGAATGAATCAGTCTATTACATTATATCGAATGTAGATATAGTACGAATGATATTGTTATTAAATCTACATTACATATCTAATGTAGGTATAGTACTAATGATATTGGTATTATATGTACATTGATCTGTGGGAATGAATCAGTATATTACATTATATCGAATGTAGATATAGTCCCAATGATATTGTTATTAAGTGTACATTGATCTGTGGGAATGAATCAGTATATTACATTATATCGAATGTACATATAGTACTAATGATATTGGTATTATATGTACATTGTTCTGTTGGAATCAATCTGTACATGACATTATATCTATTGTAGATATAGTAATAATGGTATTGTTATTAAATGTACATTGATCTGTGGGAATGAATCAGTATATTACATTATATCGAATGTAAATATAGTACCAATGATATTGTTATTCAGTGTACATTGATCTGTGGGAATGAATAAGTATATTAGATTATATCGAATGTAGATATAGTGCTAATGATGTTGTTCTTAAATGTACATTGATCTGTGGGTAGTAGTCAGTATATTATATTATATCTAATGTAGATATGGTACTAATGATATTGTTATTAAATGTACATTGATCTGTGGGAATGAATCAGTGTATTACATTATATCGAATGTAGATATAGTGCTAATGATGTTGTTATTAAATGTACATTGATCTGTGTGTAGTAACCAGTATATTACATTATATCTAATGTAGATATGATAATAATAATATTGTGATTAATTGTATATTACATATCTAATGTAGATATAGTACTAATGATATTGGCATTAAATATACTTTGATCTGTGGGAATGAATCAGTATATTACATTATATCGAATGTACATATAGTACTAATGATATTGGTATTATATGTACATTGTTCTGTTGGAATGAATCTGTACATGACATTATATCTATTGTAGATATAGTAATAATGGTATTGTTATTAAATGTACATTGATCTGTGGGAATGAATCAGTATATTACATTATATCGAATGTAGATATAGTGCTAATGATGTTGTTATTAAATGTACATTGATCTGTGGGAATGAATCAGTATATTACATTATACCTAATGTAGATATAGTAATAATGATATTGTTATTAAATGTACATTGATCTGTGGGAATGAATTAGTATATTACATTATATCGAATGTAGATATAGTGCCAATGATGTTGTTATTAAATGTACATTGATCTGTGTGTAGAAACCAGTATATTACATTATATCTAATGTAGATATGATAATAATAATATTGTTATTAATTGTATATTACATATCTAATGTAGATATAGTACTACTGATATTGGCATTAAATGTACATTGATCTGTGGGAATGAATCAGTATATTACATTATATCGAATGTAGATATAGTACTAATGATATTGTTATTAAATGTACATTACATATCTAATGTAGGTATAGTACTAATGATATTGGTATTAAATGTGCATTGATATGTGGGAATGAATCAGTCGATTACATTATATCGAATGTAGATATGATAATAATAATATTGTTATTAATTGTATATTACGTATCTAATGTAGATATAGTACTAATGATATTGGCATTAAATATACTTTGATCTGTGGGAATGAATCAGTATATTACATTATATCGAATGTAGATATAGTACGAATGATATTGTTATTAAGTGTACATTGATCTGTGGGAATGAATCAGTATATAACATTATATCGAATGTAGATATAGTACTAATGATATTGTTATTAAATCTACATTGCATATCTAATGTAGGGATAGTACTAATGATATTGGTATTATATGTACATTGATCTGTGGGAATGAATCAGTATATTACATTATACCTCATGTAGATATAGTGCTAATGATATTGTTATTAAATGAACATTGATCTGTGGGAATGAATCAGTATATTACATTATATCGAATGTAGATATGGTACCAATGATATTGTTATTAAGTGTACATTGATCTGTGGGAATGAATCAGTATATAACATTATATCGAATGTAGATATAGTACTAATGATATTGTTATTAAATCTACATTGCATATCTAATGTAGGTATAGTACTAATGATATTGTTATTAAATGTGCATTGATCTGTGGGAACGAATCAGTATATTACATTATATCGAATGTAGGTATAGTACTAATGATATTGTTATTTAATGTACATTGATCTGTGGGAATGAATCAGTATATTACATTATATCGAATGTAGATATAGTGCTAATGATATTGTTATTAAATGAACATTGATCTGTGGGAATGAATCAGTATATTACATTATATCGAATGTAGATATAGTACTAATGATATTGGTATTAAATGTACATTGATCTGTGGGAAGGAATCCGTATATTACATTATACCTAATGTAGATATGGTAATTACGATATTGTTTTTAAATGTACATTGATCTGTGTGAATGAAGCAGTATATTACATTATATCTCAGGCAGATATTTTGCTAATGATATTGTTATTAAATGTACATTGATCTGTGGGAATGAATCAGTATATTACATTATATCGAATGTAGATATAGTACAAGTGATGGTGTTATTAAATGTACATTGATCTGTGGGTAGTAATCAGTATATTACATTATATCTAATGTAGATATGGTAATAATAATATTGTTATTAATTGTATATTACAAATCTAATGTAGATATAGTACTAATGATATTAACATTAAATGTACATTGATCTGTGGGAAGGAATCAGTATATTACATTATACCTCATGTAGATATAGTGCTAATGATATTGTTATTAAATGAACATTGATCTGTGGGAATGAATCAGTATATTACATTATATCGAATGTAGATATAGTCCCAATGATATTGTTATTAAGTGTACATTGATCTGTGGGAATGAATCAGTATATTACATTATACCTCATGTAGATATAGTGCTAATGATATTGTTATTAAATGAACATTGATCTGTGGGAATGAATCAGTATATTACATTATATCGAATGTAGATATAGTCCCAATGATATTGTTATTAAGTGTACATTGATCTGTGGGAATGAATCAGTATATTACATTATATCGAATGTACATATAGTACTAATGATATTGGTATTATATGTACATTGTTCTGTTGGAATGGATCTGTACATGACATTATATCTATTGTAGATATAGTAATAATGGTATTGTTATTAAATGTACATTGATCTGTGGGAATGAATCAGTATATTACATTATATCGAATGTAGATATAGTACTAATGATATTGTTATTAAATCTACATTACATATCTAATGTAGGTATAGTACTAATGATATTGGTATTATATGTACATTGATCTGTGGGAATGAATCAGTATATTACATTATACCGTATGTAGATATAGTGCTAATGATATTGTTATTAAATGTACATTGATCTGTGGGAATGAAACAGTATATAACATTATATCGAATGTAGACATAGTGCTAATGATGTTGTTATTAAATGTAGATTGATCTGTATGTAGTAACCAGTATATTACATTATATCTAATGTAGATATGATAATAATAATATTGTTATTAATTGTATATTACATATCCAATGTAGATATAGTACTAATGATATTAACATTAAATGTACATTGATCTGTGTGAATGAATCAGTATATTACATTATACCTCATGTAGATATAGTGCTAACGATATTGTTATTAAATGTACATTGATCTGTGGGAATGAAACAGTATATAACATTATATCGAATGTAGACATAGTGCTAATGATGTTGTTATTAAATGTACATTGATCTGTGTGTAGTAACCAGTATATTACATTATATCTAATGTAGATATGATAATAATAATATTGTTATTAATTGTATATTACATATCTAATGTAGATATAGTACTAATGATATTCGCATTAAATATACTTTGATCTGTGGGAATGAATCAGTATATTACATTATAACGAATGTAGATATAGTACTAATGATATTGTTATTAAATCTACATTACATATCTAATGTAGGTATAGTACTAATGATATTGGTATTATATGTACTCTGATCTGTGGGAATGAATCAGTATATTACATTATATCGAATGTAGATATAGTACTAATGATATTGGTGTTAAATGTACATTGATCTGTGGGAAGGAATCCGTATATCACATTATACCTAATGTAGATATGGTAATAACGATATTGTTTTTAAATGTACATTGATCTGTGTGAATGAAGCAGTATATTACATTATATCTCAGGCAGATATTTTGCTAATGATATTGTTATTAAATGTACATTGATCTGTGGGAATGAATCAGTATATTACATTATACCTAATGTAGATATAGTAATAATGATATTGTTATTAAATGTACATTGATCTGTGGGAATGAATCAGTATATTACATTATATCGAATGTAGATATAGTGCTAATGATGTTGTTACTAAATTTACATTGATCTGTGGATAGTAGTCAGTATATTACATTATAACTAATGTAGATATGATAATAATAATATTGTTATTAATTGTGTATTACATATCTAACGTAGATATAGTACTAGTGTTATTGACATTAAATGTACTTTGATCTGTGGGAATGAATCAGTATATTACATTATACCTTATGTAGATATAGTGCTAATGATATTGTTATTAAATGTACATTGATCTGTGGGAATGAAACAGTATATTACATTATATCGAATGTAGATATAGTGCTAATGATGTTGTTATTAAATGTACATTGATCTGTGTGTAGTAACCAGTATATTACATTATATCTAATGTAGATATGATAATAATAATATTGTTATTAATTGTATATTACATATCTAATGTAGATATAGTACTAATGATATTCGCATTAAATATACTTTGATCTGTGGGAATGAATCAGTATATTACATTATAACGAATGTAGATATAGTACGAATGATATTGTTATTAAATCTACATTACATATCTAATGTAGGTATAGTACTAATGATATTGGTATTATATGTACATTGATATGTGGGAATGAATCAGTATATTACATTATACCTAATGTAGATATAGTAATAATGATATTGTTATCAAATGTACATTGATCTGTGGGAATGAATCAGAATATTACATTATATCGAATGTAGATATAGTACCAATGATATTGTTATTAAATGTACATTGATCTGTGGGAATGAATCAGTATATTACATTATATCGAATGTAGATATAGTGCGAATGATGTTGTTATAAAATGAACATTGATTTGTGGGAATGAATCAGTATATTACATTATATCGAATGTAGATATAGTCCCAATGATATTGTTATTAAGTGTACATTGATCTGTGGGAATGAATCAGTATATTACATTATATCGAATGTAGATATTGTACCAATGATATTGTTATTAAATGTACATTGATCTGTGGGAATGAATCAGTATATTACATTATATCGAATGTAGATATAGTACAAGTGATGGTGTTATTAAATGTACATTGATCTGTGGGTAGTAATCAGTATATTACATTATATCTAATGTAGATATTATAATAATAACATTGTTATTAATTGTATATTACATATCTAATGTAGATATGGTACTAATGATATTAACATTAAATGTACATTGATCTGTGGGAATGAATCAGTATATTACATTATACCTCATGTAGATATAGTGCTAATGATATTGTTATAAAATGAACATTGATTTGTGGGAATGAATCAGTATATTACATTATATCGAATGTAGATATAGTCCCAATGATATTGTTATTAAGTGTACATTGATCTGTGGGAATGAATCAGTATATTACATTATATCGAATGTATATATAGTACTAATGATGTTGGTATTATATGTACATTGTTCTGTTGGAATGAATCTGTACATGACATTATATCTATTGTAGATATAGTAATAATGGTATTGTTATTAAATGTACATTGATCTGTGGAAATGAATCAGTATAATACATTATATCGAATGTAGATATAGTACTAATGATATTGTTATTCAATCTACATTACATATCTAATGTAGGTATAGTACTAATGATATTGGTATTATATGTACATTGATCTGTGGGAACGAATCAGTATATTAGATTATATCGAATGTACATATAGTACTAATGATATTGGTATTATGTGTACACTGATCTGTTGGAATGAATCTGTACATGACATTATATCTATTGTAGATATAGTAATAATGATATTGTTATTAAATGTACATTGATCTGTGGGAATGAATCAGTATAATACATTATATCGAATGTAGATATAGTACTAATGATATTGTTATTAAATCTACATTACATATCTAATGTAGGTATAGTACTAATGATATTGGTATTATATGTACATTGATCTGTGGGAATGAATCAGTGTATTACATTGTATCGAATGTAGATATAGTGCTAATGATGTTGTTATTAAATGTACATTGATCAGTGTGTAGTAACCAGTATATTACATTATATCTAATGTAGATATGATAATAATAATGTTGTTATTAATTGTATATTACATATCTAATGTAGATATAGTACTAATGATATTCGCATTAAATATACTTTGATCTGTGGGAATGAATCAGTATATTACATTATATCGAATGTAGATATAGTACTAATGATATTGTTATTAAATCTACATTACATATCTAATGTAGGTATAGTACTAATGATATTGGTATTATATGTACATTGATCTGTGGGAATGAATCAGTATATTACATTATACCTCATGTAGATATAGTGCTAATGATATTGTTATTAAATGAACATTGATCTGTGGGAATGAATCAGTATATTACATTATATCGAATGTAGAAATAGTACTAATGATATTGGTATTAAATCTACATTACATATCTAATGTAGGTATAGTACTAATGATATTGGTATTATATGTACATTGATCTGTGGGAATGAATCAGTATATTACATTATACCTAATGTAGATATGGTAATAACGATATTGTTTTTAAATGTACATTGATCTGTGTGAATGAAGCAGTATATTACATTATATCGAATTTAGATATAGTGCTAATGATGTTGTTACCAAATGTACATTGATCTGTGGGTAGTAGTCAGTATATTACATTATAACTAATGTAGATATGATAATAATAATATTGTGATTAATTGTATATTACATATCTAATGTAGATATAGTACTAATGATATTGGCATTAAATATACTTTGATCTGTGGGAATGAATCAGTATATTACATTATACCTCATGTAGATATAGTGCTAATGATATTGTTATTAAATGAACATTGATCTGTGGGAATGGATCAGTATATTACATTATATCGAATGTAGATATAGTCCCAATGATATTGTTATTAAGTGTACATTGATCTGTGGGAATGAATCAGTATATTACATTATATCGAATGTAGATATAGTACAAGTGATGGTGTTATTAAATGTACATTGATCTGTGGGTAGTAATCAGTATATTACATTATATCGAATGTACATATAGTACTAATGATATTGGTATTATATGTACATTGTTCTGTTGGAATGAATCTGTACATGACATTATATCTATTGTAGATATAGTAATAATGGTATTGTTATTAAATGTACATTGATCTGTGGGAATGAATCAGTATAATACATTATATCGAATGTAGATATAGTACTAATGATATTGTTATTCAATCTACATTACATATCTAATGTAGGTATAGTACTAATGATATTGGTATTATATGTACATTGATCTGTGGGAACGAATCAGTATATTACATTATATCGAATGTACATATAGTACTAATGATATTGGTATTATGTGTACACTGATCTGTTGGAATGAATCTGTACATGACATTGTATCTATTGTAGATATAGTAATAATGATATTGTTATTAAATGTACATTGATCTGTGGGAATGAATCAGTATAATACATTATATCGAATGTAGATATAGTACTAATGATATTGTTATTAAATCTACATTACATATCTAATGTAGGTATAGTACTAATGATATTGGTATTATATGTACATTGATCTGTGGGAATGAATAAGTATATTACATTATACCTCATGTAGATATAGTGCTAATGATATTGTTATTAAATGAACATTGATCTGTGGGAATGAATCAGTATATTACATTATATCGAATGTAGATATAGTACCAATGATATTGTTATTAAGTGTACATTGATCTGTGGGAATGAATCAGTATATAACATTATATCGAATGTAGATATAGTACTAATGATATTGTTATTAAATCTACATTGCATATCTAATGTAGGTATAGTACTAATGATATTGTTATTAAATGTGCATTGATCTGTGGGAACGAATCAGTATATTACATTATATCGAATGTAGGTATAGTACTAATGATATTGTTATTTAATGTACATTGATCTGTGGGAATGAATCAGTCTATTACATTCTATCGAATGTAGATACAGTACGAATGATATTGTTATTAAATCTACATTACATATCTAATCTAGGTATAGTACTAATGATATTGGTATTATATGTACATTGATCTGTGGGAATGAATCAGTATATTACATTATATCGAATGTAGATATAGTCCCAATGATATTGTTATTAAGTGTACATTGATCTGTGGGAATGAATCAGTATATTACATTATATCGAATGTAGATATAGTACAAGTGATGGTGTTATTAAATGTACATTGATCTGTGGGTAGTAATCAGTATGTTACATTATATCGAATGTACATATAGTACTAATGATATTGGTATTATATGTACATTGTTCTGTTGGAATGAATCTGTACATGACATTATATCTATTGTAGATATAGTAATAATGGTATTGTTATTAAATGTACATTGATCTGTGGGAATGAATCAGTATAATACATTATATCGAATGTAGATATAGTACTAATGATATTGTTATTCAATCTACATTACATATCTAATGTAGGTATAGTACTAATGATATTGGTATTATATGTACATTGATCTGTGGGAACGAATCAGTATATTACATTATATCGAATGTACATATAGTACTAATGATATTGGTATTATGTGTACACTGATCTGTTGGAATGAATCTGTACATGACATTGTATCTATTGTAGATATAGTAATAATGATATTGTTATTAAATGTACATTGATCTGTGGGAATGAATCAGTATAATACATTATATCGAATGTAGATATAGTACTAATGATATTGTTATTAAATCTACATTACATATCTAATGTAGGTATAGTACTAATGATATTGGTATTATATGTACATTGATCTGTGGGAATGAATCAGTATATTACATTATACCTCATGTAGATATAGTGCTAATGATATTGTTATTAAATGAACATTGATCTGTGGGAATGAATCAGTATATTACATTATATCGAATGTAGATATAGTACCAATGATATTGTTATTAAGTGTACATTGATCTGTGGGAATGAATCAGTATATAACATTATATCGAATGTAGATATAGTACTAATGATATTGTTATTAAATCTACATTGCATATCTAATGTAGGTATAGTACTAATGATATTGTTATTAAATGTGCATTGATCTGTGGGAACGAATCAGTATATTACATTCTATCGAATGTAGGTATAGTACTAATGATATTGTTATTTAATGTACATTGATCTGTGGGAATGAATCAGTCTATTACATTATATCGAATGTAGATATAGTACGAATGATATTGTTATTAAATCTACATTACATATCTAATGTAGGTATAGTACTAATGATATTGGTATTATATGTACATTGATCTGTGGGAATGAATCAGTATATTACATTATATCGAATGTAGATATAGTCCCAATGATATTGTTATTAAGTGTACATTGATCTGTGGGAATGAATCAGTATATTACATTATATCGAATGTAGATATAGTACAAGTGATGGTGTTATTAAATGTACATTGATCTGTGGGTAGTAATCAGTATATTACATTATATCGAATGTACATATAGTACTAATGATATTGGTATTATATGTACATTGTTCTGTTGGAATGAATCTGTACATGACATTATATCTATTGTAGATATAGTAATAATGGTATTGTTATTAAATGTACATTGATCTGTGGGAATGAATCAGTATAATACATTATATCGAATGTAGATATAGTACTAATGATATTGTTATGCAATCTACATTACATATCTAATGTAGGTATAGTACTTATGATATTGGTATTATATGTACATTGATCTGTGGGAACGAATCAGTATATTACATTATATCGAATGTACATATAGTAGGTAATGATATTGGTATTATGTGTACACTGATCTGTTGGAATGAATCTGTACATGACATTATATCTATTGTAGATATAGTAATAATGATATTGTTATTAAATGTACAATGATCTGTGGGAATGAATCAGTATAATACATTATATCGAATGTAGATATAGTACTAATGATATTGTTATTAAATCTACATTACATATCTAATGTAGGTATAGTACTAATGATATTGGTATTATATGTACATTGATCTGTGGGAATGAATCAGTGTACTACATTATATCGAATGTAGATATAGTGCTAATGATGTTGTTATTAAATGTACGTTGATCAGTGTGTAGTAACCAGTATATTACATTATATCTAATGTAGATATGATAATAATAATATTGTTATTAATTGTATATTACATATCTAATGTAGATATAGTACTAATGATATTCGCATTAAATATACTTTGATCTGTGGGAATGAATCAGTATATTACATTATATCGAATGTAGATATAGTACTAATGATATTAACATTAAATATACATTGATCTGTGGGAATGGATCAGTATAATACATTATACCTCATGTAGATATAGTGCTAATGATATTGTTATTAAATGAACATTGATCTGTGGGAATGAATCAGTATATTACATTATATCGAATGTAGATATAGTACCAATGATATTGTTATTAAGTGTACATTGATCTGTGGGAATGAATAAGTATATTACATTATATCTAATGTAGATATGATAATAATAATATTGTTATTAATTGTATATTACATATCTAATGTAGATATAGTACTAATGATATTCGCATTAAATATACTTTGATCTGTGGGAATGAATCAGTATATTACATTATATCGAATGTAGATATAGTACTAATGATATTAACATTAAATATACATTGATCTGTGGGAATGAATCAGTATAATACATTATACCTCATGTAGATATAGTACTAATGATATTGGCATTAAATATACTTTGATCTGTGGGAATGAATCAGTATATTACATTATACCTCATGTAGATATAGTGCTAATGATATTGTTATTAAATGTACATTGATCTGTGGGAATGAATCAGTATATAACATTATATCGAATGTAGATATAGTACTAATGATATTGTTATTAAATCTACATTGCATATCTAATGTAGGTATAGTACTAATGATATTGTTATTAAATGTGCATTGATCTGTGGGAACGAATCAGTATATTACATTATATCGAATGTAGGTATAGTACTAATGATATTGTTATTTAATGTACATTGATCTGTGGGAATGAATCAGTCTATTACATTATATCGAATGTAGATATAGTACGAATGATATTGTTATTAAATCTACATTACATATCTAATGTCGGTATAGTACTAATGATATTGGTATTATATGTACATTGATCTGTGGGAATGAATCAGTATATTACATTATATCGAATTTAGATATAGTCCCAATGATATTGTTATTAAGTGTACATTGATCTGTGGGAATGAATCAGTATATTACATTATATCGAATGTAGATATAGTACAAGTGATGGTGTTATTAAATGTACATTGATCTGTGGGTAGTAATCAGTATATTACATTATATCGAATGTACATATAGTACTAATGATATTGGTATTATATGTACATTGTTCTGTTGGAATGAATCTGTACATGACATTATATCTATTGTAGATATAGTAATAATGGTATTGTTATTAAATGTACATTGATCTGTGGGAATGAATCAGTATAATACATTATATCGAATGTAGATATAGTACTAATGATATTGTTATTCAATCTACATTACATATCTAATGTAGGTATAGTACTTATGATATTGGTATTATATGTACATTGATCTGTGGGAACGAATCAGTATATTACATTATATCGAATGTACATATAGTACTAATGATATTGGTATTATGTGTACACTGATCTGTTGGAATGAATCTGTACATGACATTATATCTATTGTAGATATAGTAATAATGATATTGTTATTAAATGTACAATGATCTGTGGGAATGAATCAGTATAATACATTATATCGAATGTAGATATAGTACTAATGATATTGTTATTAAATCTACATTACATATCTAATGTAGGTATAGTACTAATGATATTGGTATTATATGTACATTGATCTGTGGGAATGAATCAGTGTATTACATTATATCGAATGTAGATATAGTGCTAATGATGTTGTTATTAAATGTACGTTGATCAGTGTGTAGTAACCAGTATATTACATTATATCTAATGTAGATATGATAATAATAATATTGTTATTAATTGTATATTACATATCTAATGTAGATATAGTACTAATGATATTCGCATTAAATATACTTTGATCTGTGGGAATGAATCAGTATATTACATTATATCGAATGTAGATATAGTACTAATGATATTAACATTAAATATACATTGATCTGTGGGAATGGATCAGTATAATACATTATACCTCATGTAGATATAGTGCTAATGATATTGTTATTAAATGAACATTGATCTGTGGGAATGAATCAGTATATTACATTATATCGAATGTAGATATAGTACCAATGATATTGTTATTAAGTGTACATTGATCTGTGGGAATGAATAAGTATATTACATTATATCTAATGTAGATATGATAATAATAATATTGTTATTAATTGTATATTACATATCTAATGTAGATATAGTACTAATGATATTCGCATTAAATATACTTTGATCTGTGGGAATGAATCAGTATATTACATTATATCGAATGTAGATATAGTACTAATGATATTAACATTAAATATACATTGATCTGTGGGAATGAATCAGTATAATACATTATACCTCATGTAGATATAGTACTAATGATATTGGCATTAAATATACTTTGATCTGTGGGAATGAATCAGTATATTACATTATACCTCATGTAGATATAGTGCTAATGATATTGTTATTAAATGTACATTGATCTGTGGGAATGAATCAGTATATAACATTATATCGAATGTAGATATAGTACTAATGATATTGTTATTAAATCTACATTGCATATCTAATGTAGGTATAGTACTAATGATATTGTTATTAAATGTGCATTGATCTGTGGGAACGAATCAGTATATTACATTATATCGAATGTAGGTATAGTACTAATGATATTGTTATTTAATGTACATTGATCTGTGGGAATGAATCAGTCTATTACATTATATCGAATGTAGATATAGTACGAATGATATTGTTATTAAATCTACATTACATATCTAATGTAGGTATAGTACTAATGATATTGGTATTATATGTACATTGATCTGTGGGAATGAATCAGTATACTACATTATATCGAATGTAGATATAGTCCCAATGATATTGTTATTAAGTGTACATTGATCTGTGGGAATGAATCAGTATATTACATTATATCGAATGTACATATAGTACTAATGATATTGGTATTATATGTACATTGTTCTGTTGGAATCAATCTGTACATGACATTATATCTATTGTAGATATAGTAATAATGGTATTGCTATTAAATGTACATTGATCTGTGGGAATGAATCAGTATATTACATTATATCGAATGTAAATATAGTACCAATGATATTGTTATTCAGTGTACATTGGTCTGTGGGAATGAATAAGTATATTAGATTATATCGAATGTAGATATAGTGCTAATGATGTTGTTCTTAAATGTACATTGATCTGTGGGTAGTAGTCAGTATATTATATTATATCTAATGTAGATATGGTACTAATGATATTGTTATTAAATGTACATTGATCTGTGGGAATGAATCAGTGTATTACATTATATCGAATGTAGATATAGTGCTAATGATGTTGTTATTAAATGTACATTGATCTGTGTGTAGTAACCAGTATATTACATTATATCTAATGTAGATATGATAATAATAATATTGTGATTAATTGTATATTACATATCTAATGTAGATATAGTACTAATGATATTGGCATTAAATATACTTTGATCTGTGGGAATGAATCAGTATATTACATTATACCTCATGTAGATATAGTGCTAATGATATTGTTATTAAATGAACATTGATCTGTGGGAATGAATCAGTATATTACATTATATCGAATGTAGATATAGTCCCAATGATATTGTTATTAAGTGTACATTGATCTGTGGGAATGAATCAGTATATTACATTATATCGAATGTACATATAGTACTAATGATATTGGTATTATATGTACATTGTTCTGTTGGAATGGATCTGTACATGACATTATATCTATTGTAGATATAGTAATAATGGTATTGTTATTAAATGTACATTGATCTGTGGGAATGATTCAGTATATTACATTATATCGAATGTAGATATAGTACTAATGATATTGTTATTAAATCTACATTACATATCTAATGTAGGTATAGTACTAATGATATTGGTATTATATGTACATTGATCTGTGGGAATGAATCAGTATATTACATTATACCTCATGTAGATATAGTGCTAATGATATTGTTATTAAATGAACATTGATCTGTGGGAATGAATCAGTATATTACATTATATCGAATGTAGATATAGTACTAATGATATTGGTATTAAATGTACATTGATCTGTGGGAAGGAATCCTTACATTACATTATACCTAATGTAGATATGGTAATTACGATATTGTTTTTAAATGTACATTGATCTGTGTGAATGAAGCAGTATATTACATTATATCTCAGGCAGATATTTTGCTAATGATATTGTTATTAAATGTACATTGATCTGTGGGAATGAATCAGTATATTACATTATATCGAATGTAGATATAGTACAAGTGATGGTGTTATTAAATGTACATTGATCTGTGGGTAGTAATCAGTATATTACATTATATCTAATGTAGATATGGTAATAATAATATTGTTATTAATTGTATATTACAAATCTAATGTAGATATAGTACTAATGATATTAACATTAAATGTACATTGATCTGTGGGAAGGAATCAGTATATTACATTATACCTTATGTAGATATAGTGCTAATGATATTGTTATTAAATGTACATTGATCTGTGGGAATGAAACAGTATATAACATTATATCGAATGTAGACATAGTGCTAATGATGTTGTTATTAAATGTAGATTGATCTGTATGTAGTAACCAGTATATTACATTATATCTAATGTAGATATGATAATAATAATATTGTTATTAATTGTATATTACATATCCAATGTAGATATAGTACTAATGATATTAACATTAAATGTACATTGATCTGTGTGAATGAATCAGTATATTACATTATACCTCATGTAGATATAGTGCTAACGATATTGTTATTAAATGTACATTGATCTGTGGGAATGAAACAGTATATTACATTATATCGAATGTAGATATAGTGCTAATGATGTTGTTATTAAATGTACATTGATCTGTGTGTAGTAACCAGTATATTACATTATATCTAATGTAGATATGATAATAATAATATTGTTATTAATTGTATAATACATATCCAATGTAGATATAGTACTAATGATATTGGCATGAAATATACTTTGATCTGTGGGAATGAATCAGTATATTACATTATATCGAATGTAGATATAGTACTAATGATATTGGCATGAAATATACTTTGATCTGTGGGAATGAATCAGTATATTACATTATATCGAATGTAGATATAGTACTAATGATATTGTTATTAAATCTACATTACATATCTAATGTAGGTATAGTACTAATGATATTGGTATTATATGTACATTGATCTGTGGGAATGAATCAGTATATTACATTATATTGAATGTAGATATAGTGCTTATGATGTTGTTATTAAATGTACATTGATCTGTGTGTAGTAACCAGTATATTACATTATATCTAATGTAGATATGATAATAATAATATTGCTATTAATTGTATATTACATATCTAATGTAGATATAGTACTAATGATATTGGCATTAAATATACTTTGATCTGTGGGAATGAATCAGTATATTACATTATATCGAATGTAGATATAGTACTATTGATATTGGTGTTATATGTACATTGATCTGTTGGAATGAATCTATACATGGCATTATATCTATTGTAGATATAGTAATAATGATATTGTTATTAAATGTACATTGATCTGTGGGAATGAATCAGTATATTACATTATATCGAATGTAGATATAGTGCCAATGATGTTGTTATTAAATGTACATTGATCTGTGTGTAGAAACCAGTATATTACATTATATCTAATGTAGATATGATAATAATAATATTGTTATTAATTGTATATTACATATCTAATGTAGATATAGTACTAATGATATTGGCATTAAATATACTTTGATCTGTGGGAATGAATCAGTATATTACATTATATCGAATGTAGATATAGTACTAATGATATTGTTATTAAATCTACATTACATATCTAATGTAGGTATAGTACTAATGATATTGGTATTATATGTACATTGATCTGTGGGAATGAATCAGTATATTACATTATATCGAATCTAGATATAGTGCTAATGATGTTGTTATTGAATGTACATTGATCTGTCGGAATGAATCAGTATATTACATTATACCTAATGTAGATATAGTAATAATGATATTGTTATTAAATGTACATTGATCTGTGGGAATGAAGCAGTATGTTACATTATATCTCAGGCAGATATTTTGCTAATGATATTGTTATTAAATGTACATTGATCTGTGGGAATGAATCAGTATATTACATTATACCTAATCTAGATATAGTAATAATGATATTGTTATTAAATGTACATTGATCTGTGGTAATGAATCAGTATATTACATTATATCGAATGTAGATATAGTGCTAATGATGTTGTTACTAAATGTACATTGATCTGTGGGTAGTAGTCAGTATATTACATTATAACTAATGTAGACATGATAATAATAATATTGTTATTAATTGTGTATTACATATCTAACGTAGACATAGTATTAATGATATTGACATTAAATGTACTTTGATCTGTGGGAATGAATCAGTATATTACATTATATCTAATGTAGATATATTACTAATGATATTGTTATTAAATGTACATTGATTGTGGGAATGAATCAGTATATTACATTATATCGAATGTAGATATAGTACAAGTGACGGTGTTATTAAATGTACATTGATCTGTGGGTAGTAATCAGTATATTACATTATATCTAATGTAGATATAGTACCAATGGTATTGTTATTAACTGTACATTGATCTGTGGGAACGAATCAGTATATTACATTATATCGAATGTACATACAGTACTAATGATATTGGTATTATGTGTACACTGATCTGTTGGAATGAATCTGTACATGACATTATATCTATTGTAGATATAGTAATAATGATATTGTTATTAAATGTACAATGATCTGTGGGAATGAATCAGTATAATACATTATATCGAATGTAGATATAGTACTAATGATATTGTTATTAAATCTACATTACATATCTAATGTAGGTATAGTAATAATGATATTGGTATTATATGTACATTGATCTGTGGGAATGAATCAGTGTATTACATTATATCGAATGTAGATATAGTGCTAATGATGTTGTTATTAAATGTACGTTGATCAGTGTGTAGTAACCAGTATATTACATTATATCTAATGTAGATATGATAATAATAATATTGTTATTAATTGTATATTACATATCTAATGTAGATATAGTACTAATGATATTCGCATTAAATATACTTTGATCTGTGGGAATGAATCAGTATATTACATTATATCGAATGTAGATATAGTACTAATGATATTAACATTAAATATACATTGATCTGTGGGAATGGATCAGTATAATACATTATACCTCATGTAGATATAGTGCTAATGATATTGTTATTAAATGAACATTGATCTGTGGGAATGAATCAGTATATTACATTATATCGAATGTAGATATAGTACCAATGATATTGTTATTAAGTGTACATTGATCTGTGGGAATGAATAAGTATATTACATTATATCTAATGTAGATATGATAATAATAATATTGTTATTAATTGTATATTACATATCTAATGTAGATATAGTACTAATGATATTCGCATTAAATATACTTTGATCTGTGGGAATGAATCAGTATATTACATTATATCGAATGTAGATATAGTACTAATGATATTAACATTAAATATACATTGATCTGTGGGAATGAATCAGTATAATACATTATACCTCATGTAGATATAGTACTAATGATATTGGCATTAAATATACTTTGATCTGTGGGAATGAATCAGTATATTACATTATACCTCATGTAGATATAGTGCTAATGATATTGTTATTAAATGTACATTGATCTGTGGGAATGAATCAGTATATAACATTATATCGAATGTAGATATAGTACTAATGATATTGTTATTAAATCTACATTGCATATCTAATGTAGGTATAGTACTAATGATATTGTTATTAAATGTGCATTGATCTGTGGGAACGAATCAGTATATTACATTATATCGAATGTAGGTATAGTACTAATGATATTGTTATTTAATGTACATTGATCTGTGGGAATGAATCAGTCTATTACATTATATCGAATGTAGATATAGTACGAATGATATTGTTATTAAATCTACATTACATATCTAATGTAGGTATAGTACTAATGATATTGGTATTATATGTACATTGATCTGTGGGAATGAATCAGTATATTACATTATATCGAATGTAGATATAGTCCCAATGATATTGTTATTAAGTGTACATTGATCTGTGGGAATGAATCAGTATATTACATTATATCGAATGTACATATAGTACTAATGATATTGGTATTATATGTACATTGTTCTGTTGGAATCAATCTGTACATGACATTATATCTATTGTAGATATAGTAATAATGGTATTGCTATTAAATGTACATTGATCTGTGGGAATGAATCAGTATATTACATTATATCGAATGTAAATATAGTACCAATGATATTGTTATTCAGTGTACATTGATCTGTGGGAATGAATAAGTATATTAGATTATATCGAATGTAGATATAGTGCTAATGATGTTGTTCTTAAATGTACATTGATCTGTGGGTAGTAGTCAGTATATTATATTATATCTAATGTAGATATGGTACTAATGATATTGTTATTAAATGTACATTGATCTGTGGGAATGAATCAGTGTATTACATTATATCGAATGTAGATATAGTGCTAATGATGTTGTTATTAAATGTACATTGATCTGTGTGTAGTAACCAGTATATTACATTATATCTAATGTAGATATGATAATAATAATATTGTGATTAATTGTATATTACATATCTAATGTAGATATAGTACTAATGATATTGGCATTAAATATACTTTGATCTGTGGGAATGAATCAGTATATTACATTATACCTCATGTAGATATAGTGCTAATGATATTGTTATTAAATGAACATTGATCTGTGGGAATGAATCAGTATATTACATTATATCGAATGTAGATATAGTCCCAATGATATTGTTATTAAGTGTACATTGATCTGTGGGAATGAATCAGTATATTACATTATATCGAATGTACATATAGTACTAATGATATTGGTATTATATGTACATTGTTCTGTCGGAATGGATCTGTACATGACATTATATCTATTGTAGATATAGTAATAATGGTATTGTTATTAAATGTACATTGATCTGTGGGAATGATTCAGTATATTACATTATATCGAATGTAGATATAGTACTAATGATATTGTTATTAAATCTACATTACATATCTAATGTAGGTATAGTACTAATGATATTGGTATTATATGTACATTGATCTGTGGGAATGAATCAGTATATTACATTATACCTCATGTAGATATAGTGCTAATGATATTGTTATTAAATGAACATTGATCTGTGGGAATGAATCAGTATATTACATTATATCGAATGTAGATATAGTACTAATGATATTGGTATTAAATGTACATTGATCTGTGGGAAGGAATCCGTATATTACATTATACCTAATGTAGATATGGTAATTACGATATTGTTTTTAAATGTACATTGATCTGTGTGAATGAAGCAGTATATTACATTATATCTCAGGCAGATATTTTGCTAATGATATTGTTATTAAATGTACATTGATCTGTGGGAATGAATCAGTATATTACATTATATCGAATGTAGATATAGTACAAGTGATGGTGTTATTAAATGTACATTGATCTGTGGGTAGTAATCAGTATATTACATTATATCTAATGTAGATATGGTAATAATAATATTGTTATTAATTGTATATTACAAATCTAATGTAGATATAGTACTAATGATATTAACATTAAATGTACATTGATCTGTGGGAAGGAATCAGTATATTACATTATACCTTATGTAGATATAGTGCTAATGATATTGTTATTAAATGTACATTGATCTGTGGGAATGAAACAGTATATAACATTATATCGAATGTAGACATAGTGCTAATGATGTTGTTATTAAATGTAGATTGATCTGTATGTAGTAACCAGTATATTACATTATATCTAATGTAGATATGATAATAATAATATTGTTATTAATTGTATATTACATATCCAATGTAGATATAGTACTAATGATATTAACATTAAATGTACATTGATCTGTGTGAATGAATCAGTATATTACATTATACCTCATGTAGATATAGTGCTAACGATATTGTTATTAAATGTACATTGATCTGTGGGAATGAAACAGTATATTACATTATATCGAATGTAGATATAGTGCTAATGATGTTGTTATTAAATGTACATTGATCTGTGTGTAGTAACCAGTATATTACATTATATCTAATGTAGATATGATAAAAATAATATTGTTATTAATTGTATAATACATATCCAATGTAGATATAGTACTAATGATATTGGCATGAAATATACTTTGATCTGTGGGAATGAATCAGTATATTACATTATATCGAATGTAGATATAGTACTAATGATATTGGCATGAAATATACTTTGATCTGTGGGAATGAATCAGTATATTACATTATATCGAATGTAGATATAGTACTAATGATATTGTTATTAAATCTACATTACATATCTAATGTAGGTATAGTACTAATGATATTGGTATTATATGTACATTGATCTGTGGGAATGAATCAGTGTATTACATTATATCGAATGTAGATATAGTGCTAATGATGTTGTTATTAAATGTACGTTGATCAGTGTGTAGTAACCAGTATATTACATTATATCTAATGTAGATATGATAATAATAATATTGTTATTAATTGTATATTACATATCTAATGTAGATATAGTACTAATGATATTCGCATTAAATATACTTTGATCTGTGGGAATGAATCAGTATATTACATTATATCGAATGTAGATATAGTACTAATGATATTAACATTAAATATACATTGATCTGTGGGAATGGATCAGTATAATACATTATACCTCATGTAGATATAGTGCTAATGATATTGTTATTAAATGAACATTGATCTGTGGGAATGAATCAGTATATTACATTATATCGAATGTAGATATAGTACCAATGATATTGTTATTAAGTGTACATTGATCTGTGGGAATGAATAAGTATATTACATTATATCTAATGTAGATATGATAATAATAATATTGTTATTAATTGTATATTACATATCTAATGTAGATATAGTACTAATGATATTCGCATTAAATATACTTTGATCTGTGGGAATGAATCAGTATATTACATTATATCGAATGTAGATATAGTACTAATGATATTAACATTAAATATACATTGATCTGTGGGAATGAATCAGTATAATACATTATACCTCATGTAGATATAGTACTAATGATATTGGCATTAAATATACTTTGATCTGTGGGAATGAATCAGTATATTACATTATACCTCATGTAGATATAGTGCTAATGATATTGTTATTAAATGTACATTGATCTGTGGGAATGAATCAGTATATAACATTATATCGAATGTAGATATAGTACTAATGATATTGTTATTAAATCTACATTGCATATCTAATGTAGGTATAGTACTAATGATATTGTTATTAAATGTGCATTGATCTGTGGGAACGAATCAGTATATTACATTATATCGAATGTAGGTATAGTACTAATGATATTGTTATTTAATGTACATTGATCTGTGGGAATGAATCAGTCTATTACATTATATCGAATGTAGATATAGTACGAATGATATTGTTATTAAATCTACATTACATATCTAATGTAGGTATAGTACTAATGATATTGGTATTATATGTACATTGATCTGTGGGAATGAATCAGTATATTACATTATATCGAATGTAGATATAGTCCCAATGATATTGTTATTAAGTGTACATTGATCTGTGGGAATGAATCAGTATATTACATTATATCGAATGTAGATATAGTACAAGTGATGGTGTTATTAAATGTACATTGATCTGTGGGTAGTAATCAGGATATTACATTATATCGAATGTACATATAGTACTAATGATATTGGTATTATATGTACATTGTTCTGTTGGAATGAATCTGTACATGACATTATATCTATTGTAGATATAGTAATAATGGTATTGTTATTAAATGTACATTGATCTGTGGGAATGAATCAGTATAATACATTATATCGAATGTAGATATAGTACTAATGATATTGTTATTCAATCTACATTACATATCTAATGTAGGTATAGTACTTATGATATTGGTATTATATGTACATTGATCTGTGGGAACGAATCAGTATATTACATTATATCGAATGTACATATAGTACTAATGATATTGGTATTATGTGTACACTGATCTGTTGGATGAATCTGTACATGACATTATATCTATTGTAGATATAGTAATAATGATATTGTTATTAAATGTACAATGATCTGTGGGAATGAATCAGTATAATACATTATATCGAATGTAGATATAGTACTAATGATATTGTTATTAAATCTACATTACATATCTAATGTAGGTATAGTACTAATGATATTGGTATTATATGTACATTGATCTGTGGGAATGAATCAGTGTATTACATTATATCGAATGTAGATATAGTGCTAATGATGTTGTTATTAAATGTACGTTGATCAGTGTGTAGTAACCAGTATATTACATTATATCTAATGTAGATATGATAATAATAATATTGTTATTAATTGTATATTACATATCTAATGTAGATATAGTACTAATGATATTCGCATTAAATATACTTTGATCTGTGGGAATGAATCAGTATATTACATTATATCGAATGTAGATATAGTACTAATGATATTAACATTAAATATACATTGATCTGTGGGAATGGATCAGTATAATACATTATACCTCATGTAGATATAGTGCTAATGATATTGTTATTAAATGAACATTGATCTGTGGGAATGAATCAGTATATTACATTATATCGAATGTAGATATAGTACCAATGATATTGTTATTAAGTGTACATTGATCTGTGGGAATGAATAAGTATATTACATTATATCTAATGTAGATATGATAATAATAATATTGTTATTAATTGTATATTACATATCTAATGTAGATATAGTACTAATGATATTCGCATTAAATATACTTTGACCTGTGGGAATGAATCAGTATATTACATTATATCGAATGTAGATATAGTACTAATGATATTAACATTAAATATACATTGATCTGTGGGAATGAATCCGTATAATACATTATACCTCATGTAGATATAGTACTAATGATATTGGCATTAAATATACTTTGATCTGTGGGAATGAATCAGTATATTACATTATACCTCATGTAGATATAGTGCTAATGATATTGTTATTAAATGTACATTGATCTGTGGGAATGAATCAGTATATAACATTATATCGAATGTAGATATAGTACTAATGATATTGTTATTAAATCTACATTGCATATCTAATGTAGGTATAGTACTAATGATATTGTTATTAAATGTGCATTGATCTGTGGGAACGAATCAGTATATTACATTATATCGAATGTAGGTATAGTACTAATGATATTGTTATTTAATGTACATTGATCTGTGGGAATGAATCAGTCTATTACATTATATCGAATGTAGATATAGTACGAATGATATTGTTATTAAATCTACATTACATATCTAATGTAGGTATAGTACTAATGATATTGGTATTATATGTACATTGATCTGTGGGAATGAATCAGTATATTACATTATATCGAATGTAGATATAGTCCCAATGATATTGTTATTAAGTGTACATTGATCTGTGGGAATGAATCAGTATATTACATTATATCGAATGTAGATATAGTACAAGTGATGGTGTTATTAAATGTACATTGATCTGTGGGTAGTAATCAGTATATTACATTATATCGAATGTACATATAGTACTAATGATATTGGTATTATATGTACATTGTTCTGTTGGAATGAATCTGTACATGACATTATATCTATTGTAGATATAGTAATAATGGTATTGTTATTAAATGTACATTGATCTGTGGGAATGAATCAGTATAATACATTATATCGAATGTAGATATAGTACTAATGATATTGTTATTCAATCTACATTACATATCTAATGTAGGTATAGTACTTATGATATTGGTATTATATGTACATTGATCTGTGGGAACGAATCAGTATATTACATTATATCGAATGTACATATAGTACTAATGATATTGGTATTATGTGTACACTGATCTGTTGGAATGAATCTGTACATGACATTATATCTATTGTAGATATAGTAATAATGATATTGTTATTAAATGTACAATGATCTGTGGGAATGAATCAGTATAATACATTATATCGAATGTAGATATAGTACTAATGATATTGTTATTAAATCTACATTACATATCTAATGTAGGTATAGTACTAATGATATTGGTATTATATGTACATTGATCTGTGGGAATGAATCAGTGTATTACATTATATCGAATGTAGATATAGTGCTAATGATGTTGTTATTAAATGTACGTTGATCAGTGTGTAGTAACCAGTATATTACATTATATCTAATGTAGATATGATAATAATAATATTGTTATTAATTGTATATTACATATCTAATGTAGATATAGTACTAATGATATTCGCATTAAATATACTTTGATCTGTGGGAATGAATCAGTATATTACATTATATCGAATGTAGATATAGTACTAATGATATTAACATTAAATATACATTGATCTGTGGGAATGGATCAGTATAATACATTATACCTCATGTAGATATAGTGCTAATGATATTGTTATTAAATGAACATTGATCTGTGGGAATGAATCAGTATATTACATTATATCGAATGTAGATATAGTACCAATGATATTGTTATTAAGTGTACATTGATCTGTGGGAATGAATAAGTATATTACATTATATCTAATGTAGATATGATAATAATAATATTGTTATTAATTGTATATTACATATCTAATGTAGATATAGTACTAATGATATTCGCATTAAATATACTTTGATCTGTGGGAATGAATCAGTATATTACATTATATCGAATGTAGATATAGTACTAATGATATTAACATTAAATATACATTGATCTGTGGGAATGAATCAGTATAATACATTATACCTCATGTAGATATAGTACTAATGATATTGGCATTAAATATACTTTGATCTGTGGGAATGAATCAGTATATTACATTATACCTCATGTAGATATAGTGCTAATGATATTGTTATTAAATGTACATTGATCTGTGGGAATGAATCAGTATATAACATTATATCGAATGTAGATATAGTACTAATGATATTGTTATTAAATCTACATTGCATATCTAATGTAGGTATAGTACTAATGATATTGTTATTAAATGTGCATTGATCTGTGGGAACGAATCAGTATATTACATTATATCGAATGTAGGTATAGTACTAATGATATTGTTATTTAATGTACATTGATCTGTGGGAATGAATCAGTCTATTACATTATATCGAATGTAGATATAGTACGAATGATATTGTTATTAAATCTACATTACATATCTAATGTAGGTATAGTACTAATGATATTGGTATTATATGTACATTGATCTGTGGGAATGAATCAGTATATTACATTATATCGAATGTAGATATAGTCCCAATGATATTGTTATTAAGTGTACATTGATCTGTGGGAATGAATCAGTATATTACATTATATCGAATGTACATATAGTACTAATGATATTGGTATTATATGTACATTGTTCTGTTGGAATCAATCTGTACATGACATTATATCTATTGTAGATATAGTAATAATGGTATTGCTATTAAATGTACATTGATCTGTGGGAATGAATCAGTATATTACATTATATCGAATGTAAATATAGTACCAATGATATTGTTATTCAGTGTACATTGATCTGTGGGAATGAATAAGTATATTAGATTATATCGAATGTAGATATAGTGCTAATGATGTTGTTCTTAAATGTACATTGATCTGTGGGTAGTAGTCAGTATATTATATTATATCTAATGTAGATATGGTACTAATGATATTGTTATTAAATGTACATTGATCTGTGGGAATGAATCAGTGTATTACATTATATCGAATGTAGATATAGTGCTAATGATGTTGTTATTAAATGTACATTGATCTGTGTGTAGTAACCAGTATATTACATTATATCTAATGTAGATATGATAATAATAATATTGTGATTAATTGTATATTACATATCTAATGTAGATATAGTACTAATGATATTGGCATTAAATATACTTTGATCTGTGGGAATGAATCAGTATATTACATTATACCTCATGTAGATATAGTGCTAATGATATTGTTATTAAATGAACATTGATCTGTGGGAATGAATCAGTATATTACATTATATCGAATGTAGATATAGTCCCAATGATATTGTTATTAAGTGTACATTGATCTGTGGGAATGAATCAGTATATTACATTATATCGAATGTACATATAGTACTAATGATATTGGTATTATATGTACATTGTTCTGTTGGAATGGATCTGTACATGACATTATATCTATTGTAGATATAGTAATAATGGTATTGTTATTAAATGTACATTGATCTGTGGGAATGATTCAGTATATTACATTATATCGAATGTAGATATAGTACTAATGATATTGTTATTAAATCTACATTACATATCTAATGTAGGTATAGTACTAATGATATTGGTATTATATGTACATTGATCTGTGGGAATGAATCAGTATATTACATTATATCTAATGTAGATATGATAATAATAATATTGTTATTAATTGTATATTACATATCTAATGTAGATATAGTACTAATGATATTCGCATTAAATATACTTTGATCTGTGGGAATGAATCAGTATATTACATTATATCGAATGTAGATATAGTACTAATGATATTAACATTAAATATACATTGATCTGTGGGAATGAATCAGTATAATACATTATACCTCATGTAGATATAGTACTAATGATATTGGCATTAAATATACTTTGATCTGTGGGAATGAATCAGTATATTACATTATACCTCATGTAGATATAGTGCTAATGATATTGTTATTAAATGTACATTGATCTGTGGGAATGAATCAGTATATAACATTATATCGAATGTAGATATAGTACTAATGATATTGTTATTAAATCTACATTGCATATCTAATGTAGGTATAGTACTAATGATATTGTTATTAAATGTGCATTGATCTGTGGGAACGAATCAGTATATTACATTATATCGAATGTAGGTATAGTACTAATGATATTGTTATTTAATGTACATTGATCTGTGGGAATGAATCAGTCTATTACATTATATCGAATGTAGATATAGTACGAATGATATTGTTATTAAATCTACATTACATATCTAATGTAGGTATAGTACTAATGATATTGGTATTATATGTACATTGATCTGTGGGAATGAATCAGTATATTACATTATATCGAATGTAGATATAGTCCCAATGATATTGTTATTAAGTGTACATTGATCTGTGGGAATGAATCAGTATATTACATTATATCGAATGTAGATATAGTACAAGTGATGGTGTTATTAAATGTACATTGATCTGTGGGTAGTAATCAGGATATTACATTATATCGAATGTACATATAGTACTAATGATATTGGTATTATATGTACATTGTTCTGTTGGAATGAATCTGTACATGACATTATATCTATTGTAGATATAGTAATAATGGTATTGTTATTAAATGTACATTGATCTGTGGGAATGAATCAGTATAATACATTATATCGAATGTAGATATAGTACTAATGATATTGTTATTCAATCTACATTACATATCTAATGTAGGTATAGTACTTATGATATTGGTATTATATGTACATTGATCTGTGGGAACGAATCAGTATATTACATTATATCGAATGTACATATAGTACTAATGATATTGGTATTATGTGTACACTGATCTGTTGGATGAATCTGTACATGACATTATATCTATTGTAGATATAGTAATAATGATATTGTTATTAAATGTACAATGATCTGTGGGAATGAATCAGTATAATACATTATATCGAATGTAGATATAGTACTAATGATATTGTTATTAAATCTACATTACATATCTAATGTAGGTATAGTACTAATGATATTGGTATTATATGTACATTGATCTGTGGGAATGAATCAGTGTATTACATTATATCGAATGTAGATATAGTGCTAATGATGTTGTTATTAAATGTACGTTGATCAGTGTGTAGTAACCAGTATATTACATTATATCTAATGTAGATATGATAATAATAATATTGTTATTAATTGTATATTACATATCTAATGTAGATATAGTACTAATGATATTCGCATTAAATATACTTTGATCTGTGGGAATGAATCAGTATATTACATTATATCGAATGTAGATATAGTACTAATGATATTAACATTAAATATACATTGATCTGTGGGAATGGATCAGTATAATACATTATACCTCATGTAGATATAGTGCTAATGATATTGTTATTAAATGAACATTGATCTGTGGGAATGAATCAGTATATTACATTATATCGAATGTAGATATAGTACCAATGATATTGTTATTAAGTGTACATTGATCTGTGGGAATGAATAAGTATATTACATTATATCTAATGTAGATATGATAATAATAATATTGTTATTAATTGTATATTACATATCTAATGTAGATATAGTACTAATGATATTCGCATTAAATATACTTTGACCTGTGGGAATGAATCAGTATATTACATTATATCGAATGTAGATATAGTACTAATGATATTAACATTAAATATACATTGATCTGTGGGAATGAATCCGTATAATACATTATACCTCATGTAGATATAGTACTAATGATATTGGCATTAAATATACTTTGATCTGTGGGAATGAATCAGTATATTACATTATACCTCATGTAGATATAGTGCTAATGATATTGTTATTAAATGTACATTGATCTGTGGGAATGAATCAGTATATAACATTATATCGAATGTAGATATAGTACTAATGATATTGTTATTAAATCTACATTGCATATCTAATGTAGGTATAGTACTAATGATATTGTTATTAAATGTGCATTGATCTGTGGGAACGAATCAGTATATTACATTATATCGAATGTAGGTATAGTACTAATGATATTGTTATTTAATGTACATTGATCTGTGGGAATGAATCAGTCTATTACATTATATCGAATGTAGATATAGTACGAATGATATTGTTATTAAATCTACATTACATATCTAATGTAGGTATAGTACTAATGATATTGGTATTATATGTACATTGATCTGTGGGAATGAATCAGTATATTACATTATATCGAATGTAGATATAGTCCCAATGATATTGTTATTAAGTGTACATTGATCTGTGGGAATGAATCAGTATATTACATTATATCGAATGTAGATATAGTACAAGTGATGGTGTTATTAAATGTACATTGATCTGTGGGTAGTAATCAGTATATTACATTATATCGAATGTACATATAGTACTAATGATATTGGTATTATATGTACATTGTTCTGTTGGAATGAATCTGTACATGACATTATATCTATTGTAGATATAGTAATAATGGTATTGTTATTAAATGTACATTGATCTGTGGGAATGAATCAGTATAATACATTATATCGAATGTAGATATAGTACTAATGATATTGTTATTCAATCTACATTACATATCTAATGTAGGTATAGTACTTATGATATTGGTATTATATGTACATTGATCTGTGGGAACGAATCAGTATATTACATTATATCGAATGTACATATAGTACTAATGATATTGGTATTATGTGTACACTGATCTGTTGGAATGAATCTGTACATGACATTATATCTATTGTAGATATAGTAATAATGATATTGTTATTAAATGTACAATGATCTGTGGGAATGAATCAGTATAATACATTATATCGAATGTAGATATAGTACTAATGATATTGTTATTAAATCTACATTACATATCTAATGTAGGTATAGTACTAATGATATTGGTATTATATGTACATTGATCTGTGGGAATGAATCAGTGTATTACATTATATCGAATGTAGATATAGTGCTAATGATGTTGTTATTAAATGTACGTTGATCAGTGTGTAGTAACCAGTATATTACATTATATCTAATGTAGATATGATAATAATAATATTGTTATTAATTGTATATTACATATCTAATGTAGATATAGTACTAATGATATTCGCATTAAATATACTTTGATCTGTGGGAATGAATCAGTATATTACATTATATCGAATGTAGATATAGTACTAATGATATTAACATTAAATATACATTGATCTGTGGGAATGGATCAGTATAATACATTATACCTCATGTAGATATAGTGCTAATGATATTGTTATTAAATGAACATTGATCTGTGGGAATGAATCAGTATATTACATTATATCGAATGTAGATATAGTACCAATGATATTGTTATTAAGTGTACATTGATCTGTGGGAATGAATAAGTATATTACATTATATCTAATGTAGATATGATAATAATAATATTGTTATTAATTGTATATTACATATCTAATGTAGATATAGTACTAATGATATTCGCATTAAATATACTTTGATCTGTGGGAATGAATCAGTATATTACATTATATCGAATGTAGATATAGTACTAATGATATTAACATTAAATATACATTGATCTGTGGGAATGAATCAGTATAATACATTATACCTCATGTAGATATAGTACTAATGATATTGGCATTAAATATACTTTGATCTGTGGGAATGAATCAGTATATTACATTATACCTCATGTAGATATAGTGCTAATGATATTGTTATTAAATGTACATTGATCTGTGGGAATGAATCAGTATATAACATTATATCGAATGTAGATATAGTACTAATGATATTGTTATTAAATCTACATTGCATATCTAATGTAGGTATAGTACTAATGATATTGTTATTAAATGTGCATTGATCTGTGGGAACGAATCAGTATATTACATTATATCGAATGTAGGTATAGTACTAATGATATTGTTATTTAATGTACATTGATCTGTGGGAATGAATCAGTCTATTACATTATATCGAATGTAGATATAGTACGAATGATATTGTTATTAAATCTACATTACATATCTAATGTAGGTATAGTACTAATGATATTGGTATTATATGTACATTGATCTGTGGGAATGAATCAGTATATTACATTATATCGAATGTAGATATAGTCCCAATGATATTGTTATTAAGTGTACATTGATCTGTGGGAATGAATCAGTATATTACATTATATCGAATGTACATATAGTACTAATGATATTGGTATTATATGTACATTGTTCTGTTGGAATCAATCTGTACATGACATTATATCTATTGTAGATATAGTAATAATGGTATTGCTATTAAATGTACATTGATCTGTGGGAATGAATCAGTATATTACATTATATCGAATGTAAATATAGTACCAATGATATTGTTATTCAGTGTACATTGATCTGTGGGAATGAATAAGTATATTAGATTATATCGAATGTAGATATAGTGCTAATGATGTTGTTCTTAAATGTACATTGATCTGTGGGTAGTAGTCAGTATATTATATTATATCTAATGTAGATATGGTACTAATGATATTGTTATTAAATGTACATTGATCTGTGGGAATGAATCAGTGTATTACATTATATCGAATGTAGATATAGTGCTAATGATGTTGTTATTAAATGTACATTGATCTGTGTGTAGTAACCAGTATATTACATTATATCTAATGTAGATATGATAATAATAATATTGTGATTAATTGTATATTACATATCTAATGTAGATATAGTACTAATGATATTGGCATTAAATATACTTTGATCTGTGGGAATGAATCAGTATATTACATTATACCTCATGTAGATATAGTGCTAATGATATTGTTATTAAATGAACATTGATCTGTGGGAATGAATCAGTATATTACATTATATCGAATGTAGATATAGTCCCAATGATATTGTTATTAAGTGTACATTGATCTGTGGGAATGAATCAGTATATTACATTATATCGAATGTACATATAGTACTAATGATATTGGTATTATATGTACATTGTTCTGTTGGAATGGATCTGTACATGACATTATATCTATTGTAGATATAGTAATAATGGTATTGTTATTAAATGTACATTGATCTGTGGGAATGATTCAGTATATTACATTATATCGAATGTAGATATAGTACTAATGATATTGTTATTAAATCTACATTACATATCTAATGTAGGTATAGTACTAATGATATTGGTATTATATGTACATTGATCTGTGGGAATGAATCAGTATATTACATTATACCTCATGTAGATATAGTGCTAATGATATTGTTATTAAATGAACATTGATCTGTGGGAATGAATCAGTATATTACATTATATCGAATGCAGATATAGTACTAATGATATTGGTATTAAATGTACATTGATCTGTGGGAAGGAATCCGTATATTACATTATACCTAATGTAGATATGGTAATTACGATATTGTTTTTAAATGTACATTGATCTGTGTGAATGAAGCAGTATATTACATTATATCTCAGGCAGATATTTTGCTAATGATATTGTTATTAAATGTACATTGATCTGTGGGAATGAATCAGTATATTACATTATATCGAATGTAGATATAGTACAAGTGATGGTGTTATTAAATGTACATTGATCTGTGGGTAGTAATCAGTATATTACATTATATCTAATGTAGATATGGTAATAATAATATTGTTATTAATTGTATATTACAAATCTCATGTAGATATAGTACTAATGATATTAACATTAAATGTACATTGATCTGTGGGAAGGAATCAGTATATTACATTATACCTTATGTAGATATAGTGCTAATGATATTGTTATTAAATGTACATTGATCTGTGGGAATGAAACAGTATATAACATTATATCGAATGTAGACATAGTGCTAATGATGTTGTTATTAAATGTAGATTGATCTGTATGTAGTAACCAGTATATTACATTATATCTAATGTAGATATGATAATAATAATATTGTTATTAATTGTATATTACATATCCAATGTAGATATAGTACTAATGATATTAACATTAAATGTACATTGATCTGTGTGAATGAATCAGTATATTACATTATACCTCATGTAGATATAGTGCTAACGATATTGTTATTAAATGTACATTGATCTGTGGGAATGAAACAGTATATTACATTATATCGAATGTAGATATAGTGCTAATGATGTTGTTATTAAATGTACATTGATCTGTGTGTAGTAACCAGTATATTACATTATATCTAATGTAGATATGATAATAATAATATTGTTATTAATTGTATAATACATATCCAATGTAGATATAGTACTAATGATATTGGCATGAAATATACTTTGATCTGTGGGAATGAATCAGTATATTACATTATATCGAATGTAGATATAGTACTAATGATATTGGCATGAAATATACTTTGATCTGTGGGAATGAATCAGTATATTATATTATATCGAATGTAGATATAGTACTAATGATATTGTTATTAAATCTACATTACATATCTAATGTAGGTATAGTACTAATGATATTGGTATTATATGTACATTGATCTGTGGGAATGAATCAGTATATTACATTATATTGAATGTAGATATAGTGCTTATGATGTTGTTATTAAATGTACATTGATCTGTGTGTAGTAACCAGTATATTACATTATATCTAATGTAGATATGATAATAATAATATTGCTATTAATTGTATATTACATATCTAATGTAGATATAGTACTAATGATATTGGCATTAAATATACTTTGATCTGTGGGAATGAATCAGTATATTACATTATATCGAATGTAGATATAGTACTATTGATATTGGTGTTATATGTACATTGATCTGTTGGAATGAATCTATACATGGCATTATATCTATTGTAGATATAGTAATAATGATATTGTTATTAAATGTACATTGATCTGTGGGAATGAATCAGTATATTACATTATATCGAATGTAGATATAGTGCCAATGATGTTGTTATTAAATGTACATTGATCTGTGTGTAGAAACCAGTATATTACATTATATCTAATGTAGATATGATAATAATAATATTGTTATTAATTGTATATTACATATCTAATGTAGATATAGTACTAATGATATTGGCATTAAATATACTTTGATCTGTGGGAATGAATCAGTATATTACATTATATCGAATGTAGATATAGTACTAATGATATTGTTATTAAATCTACATTACATATCTAATGTAGGTATAGTACTAATGATATTGGTATTATATGTACATTGATCTGTGGGAATGAATCAGTATATTACATTATATCGAATGTACATATAGTACTAATGATATTGGTATTATATGTACATTGTTCTGTTGGAATGAATCTGTACATGACATTATATCTATTGTAGATATAGTAATAATGGTATTGTTATTAAATGTACATTGATCTGTGGGAATGAATCAGTATATTACATTATATCGAATCTAGATATAGTGCTAATGATGTTGTTATTGAATGTACATTGATCTGTCGGAATGAATCAGTATATTACATTATACCTAATGTAGATATAGTAATAATGATATTGTTATTAAATGTACATTGATCTGTGGGAATGAAGCAGTATGTTACATTATATCTCAGGCAGATATTTTGCTAATGATATTGTTATTAAATGTACATTGATCTGTGGGAATGAATCAGTATATTACATTATACCTAATCTAGATATAGTAATAATGATATTGTTATTAAATGTACATTGATCTGTGGTAATGAATCAGTATATTACATTATATCGAATGTAGATATAGTGCTAATGATGTTGTTACTAAATGTACATTGATCTGTGGGTAGTAGTCAGTATATTACATTATAACTAATGTAGACATGATAATAATAATATTGTTATTAATTGTGTATTACATATTTAACGTAGACATAGTATTAATGATATTGACATTAAATGTACTTTGATCTGTGGGAATGAATCAGTATATTACATTATATCTAATGTAGATATATTACTAATGATATTGTTATTAAATGTACATTGATTGTGGGAATGAATCAGTATATTACATTATATCGAATGTAGATATAGTACAAGTGACGGTGTTATTAAATGTACATTGATCTGTGGGTAGTAATCAGTATATTACATTATATCTAATGTAGATATAGTACCAATGGTATTGTTATTAACTGTACATTGATCTGTGGGAACGAATCAGTATATTACATTATATCGAATGTACATATAGTACTAATGATATTGGTATTATGTGTACACTGATCTGTTGGAATGAATCTGTACATGACATTATATCTATTGTAGATATAGTAATAATGATATTGTTATTAAATGTACAATGATCTGTGGGAATGAATCAGTATAATACATTATATCGAATGTAGATATAGTACTAATGATATTGTTATTAAATCTACATTACATATCTAATGTAGGTATAGTAATAATGATATTGGTATTATATGTACATTGATCTGTGGGAATGAATCAGTGTATTACATTATATCGAATGTAGATATAGTGCTAATGATGTTGTTATTAAATGTACGTTGATCAGTGTGTAGTAACCAGTATATTACATTATATCTAATGTAGATATGATAATAATAATATTGTTATTAATTGTATATTACATATCTAATGTAGATATAGTACTAATGATATTCGCATTAAATATACTTTGATCTGTGGGAATGAATCAGTATATTACATTATATCGAATGTAGATATAGTACTAATGATATTAACATTAAATATACATTGATCTGTGGGAATGGATCAGTATAATACATTATACCTCATGTAGATATAGTGCTAATGATATTGTTATTAAATGAACATTGATCTGTGGGAATGAATCAGTATATTACATTATATCGAATGTAGATATAGTACCAATGATATTGTTATTAAGTGTACATTGATCTGTGGGAATGAATAAGTATATTACATTATATCTAATGTAGATATGATAATAATAATATTGTTATTAATTGTATATTACATATCTAATGTAGATATAGTACTAATGATATTCGCATTAAATATACTTTGATCTGTGGGAATGAATCAGTATATTACATTATATCGAATGTAGATATAGTACTAATGATATTAACATTAAATATACATTGATCTGTGGGAATGAATCAGTATAATACATTATACCTCATGTAGATATAGTACTAATGATATTGGCATTAAATATACTTTGATCTGTGGGAATGAATCAGTATATTACATTATACCTCATGTAGATATAGTGCTAATGATATTGTTATTAAATGTACATTGATCTGTGGGAATGAATCAGTATATAACATTATATCGAATGTAGATATAGTACTAATGATATTGTTATTAAATCTACATTGCATATCTAATGTAGGTATAGTACTAATGATATTGTTATTAAATGTGCATTGATCTGTGGGAACGAATCAGTATATTACATTATATCGAATGTAGGTATAGTACTAATGATATTGTTATTTAATGTACATTGATCTGTTGGAATGGATCTGTACATGACATTATATCTATTGTAGATATAGTAATAATGGTATTGTTATTAAATGTACATTGATCTGTGGGAATGATTCAGTATATTACATTATATCGAATGTAGATATAGTACTAATGATATTGTTGTTAAATCTACATTACATATCTAATGTAGGTATAGTACTAATGATATTGGTATTATATGTACATTGATCTGTGGGAATGAATCAGTATATTACATTATACCTCATGTAGATATAGTGCTAATGATATTGTTATTAAATGAACATTGATCTGTGGGAATGAATCAGTATATTACATTATATCGAATGTAGATATAGTACTAATGATATTGGTATTAAATGTACATTGATCTGTGGGAAGGAATCCGTATATTACATTATACCTAATGTAGATATGGTAATTACGATATTGTTTTTAAATGTACATTGATCTGTGTGAATGAAGCAGTATATTACATTATATCTCAGGCAGATATTTTGCTAATGATATTGTTATTAAATGTACATTGATCTGTGGGAATGAATCAGTATATTACATTATATCGAATGTAGATATAGTACAAGTGATGGTGTTATTAAATGTACATTGATCTGTGTGTAGTAACCAGTATATTACATTATATCTAATGTAGATATGATAATAATAATATTGTTATTAATTGTATAATACATATCCAATGTAGATATAGTACTAATGGTATTGGCATGAAATATACTTTGATCTGTGGGAATGAATCAGTATATTACATTATATCGAATGTAGATATAGTACTAATGATATTGGCATGAAATATACTTTGATCTGTGGGAATGAATCAGTATATTACATTATATCGAATGTAGATATAGTACTAATGATATTGTTATTAAATCTACATTACATATCTAATGTAGGTATAGTACTAATGATATTGGTATTATATGTACATTGATCTGTGGGAATGAATCAGTATATTACATTATATTGAATGTAGATATAGTGCTAATGATGTTGTTATTAAATGTACATTGATCTGTGTGTAGTAACCAGTATATTACATTATATCTAATGTAGATATGATAATAATAATATTGCTATTAATTGTATATTACATATCTAATGTAGATATAGTACTAATGATATTGGCATTAAATATAGTTTGATCTGTGGGAATGAATCAGTATATTACATTATATCGAATGTAGATATAGTACTAATGATATTGGTATTATATGTACATTGTTCTGTTGGAATGAATCTGTACATGACATTATATCTTTTGTAGATATAGTAATAATGGTATTGTTATTAAATGTACATTGATCGGTGGGAATGAATCAGTATATTACATTATATCGAATGTAGATATAGTGCTAATGATGTTGTTATTAAATGTACATTGATCTGTGGGAATGAATCAGTATATTACATTATACCTAATGTAGATATAGTAATAATGATATTGTTATTAAATGTACATTGATCTGTGGGAATGAATCAGTCTATTACATTATATCTAATGTAGTTATGGTAATAATAATATTGTTATTAATTGTACATTACATATCTAATGTAGATATAGTACTAATGATATTGGTATTAAATGTACATTGATCTGTGGGAATGAATTAGTATATTACATTATATCGAATGTAGATATAGTACTACTGATATTGGTGTTATATGTACATTGATCTGTTGGAATGAATCTATACATGACATTATATCTATTGTAGATATAGTAATTATGATATTGTTATTAAATGTACATTGATCTGTGGGAATGAATCAGTATATTACATTATATCGAATGTAGATATAGTGCCAATGATGTTGTTATTAAATGTACATTGATCTGTGTGTAGAAACCAGTATATTACATTATATCTAATGTAGATATGATAATAATAATATTGTTATTAATTGTATATTACATATCTAATGTAGATATAGTACTACTGATATTGGCATTAAATGTACATTGATCTGTGGGAATGAATCAGTATATTACATTATATCGAATGTAGATATAGTACTAATGATATTGTTATTAAATGTACATTACATATCTAATGTAGGTATAGTACTAATGGTATTGGTATTAAATGTGCATTGATATGTGGGAATGAATCAGTCTATTACATTATATCGAATGTAGATATGATAATAATAATATTGTTATTAATTGTATATTACATATCTAATGTAGATATAGTACTAATGATATTGTTATTAAATCTACATTACATATCTAATGTAGGTATAGTACTAATGATATTGGTATTGTATGTACATTGATCTGTGGGAATGAATCAGTATATTACATTATATCGAATGTAGATATAGTACTAATGATATTGTTATTAAATGTACATTGATCTGTGGGAATGAATCAGTATACTACATTATATCGAATGTAGATATAGTACTAATGATATTGGTATTAAATCTACATTACATATCTAATGTAGGTATAGTACTAATGATATTGTTATTAAATGTACATTGGTTTGTGGGAATGAATCAGTCCATTACATTATATCTAATCTAGATATGGTAATAATAATATTGTTATTAATTGTACATTACATATCTAATGTAGATATAGTACTAATGATATTGGTATTATATGTACATTGATCTCTGGGAACGAATAAGTATATTACATTATATCGAATGTAGATATAGTACTACTGATATTGGTGTTATATGTACATTGATCTGTTGGAATGAATCTGTACATGACATTATATCTATTGTAGATATAGTAATAATGATATAGTTATTAAATGTACATTGATCTGTGGGAATGAATCAGTATATTACATTATATCGAATGTAGATATAGTGCTAATGATGTTGTTATAAAATGTACATTGATCTGTGGGTAATAATCAGTATATCACATTATATCTAATGTAGATATGATAATAATAATATTGTTATCAATTGTATATTACATATCTAATGTAGATATAGTACTAATGATATTAACATTAAATGTACATTGATCTGTGTGAATGAATCAGTATATTACATTATATCGAATGTAGATATAGTACAAGTGATGGTGTTATTAAATGTACATTGATCGGTGGGTAGTAATCAGTATATTACATTATATCGAATGTACATATAGTACTAATGATATTGATATTATATGTACATTGTTCTGTTGGAATGAATCTGTACATGACATTATATCTATTGTAGATATAGTAATAATGGTATTGTTATTAAATGTACATTGATCTGTGGGAATGAATCAGTATAATACATTATATCGAATGTAGATATAGTACTAATGATATTGTTATTCAATCTACATTACATATCGAATGTAGATATAGTACTAATGATATTGTTATTAAATCTACATTACATATCTAATGTAGGTATAGTACTAATGATATTGGTATTATATGTACATTGATCTGTGGGAATGAATCAGTATATTACATTATACCTCATGTAGATATAGTGCTAATGATATTGTTATTAAATGAACATTGATCTGTGGGAATGAATCAGTATATTACATTATATCTAATGTAGGTATAGTACTAATGATATTGGTATTATATGTACATTGATCTGTGGGAACGAATCAGTATATTACATTATATCGAATGTACATATAGTACTAATGATATTGGTATTATGTGTACACTGATCTGTTGGAATGAATCTGTACATGACATTATATCTATTGTAGATATAGTAATAATGATATTGTTATTAAATGTACATTGATCTGTGGGAATGAATCAGTATAATACATTATATCGAATGTAGATATAGTACTAATGATATTGTTATTAAATCTACATTACATATCTAATGTAGGTATAGTACTAATGATATTGGTATTATATGTACATTGATCTGTGGGAATGAATCAGTATATTACATTATACCTCATGTAGATATAGTGCTAATGATATTGTTATTAAATGTACATTGATCTGTGGGAATGAATCAGTATAATACATTATATCGAATGTAGATATAGTACTAATGATATTGTTATTCAATCTACATTACATATCGAATGTAGATATAGTACTAATGATATTGTTATTAAATCTACATTACATATCTAATGTAGGTATAGTACTAATGATATTGGTATTATATGTACATTGATCTGTGGGAATGAATCAGTATATTACATTATACCTCATGTAGATATAGTGCTAATGATATTGTTATTAAATGAACATTGATCTGTGGGAATGAATCAGTATATTACATTATATCGAATGTAGATATAGTACCAATGATATTGTTATTAAGTGTACATTGATCTGTGGGAATGAATCAGTATATAACATTATATCGAATGTAGATATAGTACTAATGATATTGTTATTAAATCTACATTGCATATCTAATGTAGGTATAGTACTAATGATATTGTTATTAAATGTGCATTGATCTGTGGGAACGAATCAGTATATTACATTATATCGAATGTAGGTATAGTACTAATGATATTGTTATTTAATGTACATTGATCTGTGGGAATGAATCAGTCTATAACATTATATCGAATGTAGATATAGTACGAATGATATTGTTATTAAATCTACATTACATATCTAATGTAGGTATAGTACTAATGATATTGGTATTATATGTATATTGATCTGTGGGAATGAATCAGTATATTACATTATATCGAATGTAGATATAGTCCCAATGATATTGTTATTAAGTGTACATTGATCTGTGGGAATGAATCAGTATATTACATTATATCGAATGTACATATAGTACTAATGATATTGGTATTATATGTACATTGTTCTGTTGGAATGAATCTGTACATGACATTATATCTATTGTAGATATAGTAATAATGGTATTGTTATTAAATGTACATTGATCTGTGGGAATGAATCAGTATATTACATTATATCGAATGTAAATATAGTACCAATGATATTGTTATTCAGTGTACATTGATCTGTGGGAATGAATAAGTATATTAGATTATATCGAATGTAGATATAGTGCTAATGATGTTGTTCTTAAATGTACATTGATCTGTGGGTAGTAGTCAGTATATTATATTATATCTAATGTAGATATGGTACTAATGATATTGTTATTAAATGTACATTGATCTGTGGGAATGAATCAGTGTATTACATTATATCGAATGTAGATATAGTGCTAATGATGTTGTTATTAAATGTACATTGATCTGTGTGTAGTAACCAGTATATTACATTATATCTAATGTAGATATGATAATAATAATATTGTGATTAATTGTATATTACATATCTAACGTAGATATAGTACCAATGATATTGACATTAAATGCACTTTGATCTGTGGGAATGAATCAGTATATTACATTATATCTAATGTAGATATATTACTAATGATATTGTTATTAAATGTACATTGATCTGTGGGAATGAATCAGTATATTACATTATATCGAATGTAGATATAGTCCCAATGATATTGTTATTAAGTGTACATTGATCTGTGGGAATGAATCAGTATATTACATTATATCGAATGTAGATATAGTACAAGTGATGGTGTTATTAAATGTACATTGATCTGTGGGTAGTAATCAGTATATTACATTATATCGAATGTACATATAGTACTAATGATATTGGTATTATATGTACATTGTTCTGTTGGAATGAATCTGTACATGACATTATATCTATTGTAGATATAGTAATAATGGTATTGTTATTAAATGTACATTGATCTGTGGGAATGAATCAGTATAATACATTATATCGAATGTAGATATAGTACTAATGATATTGTTATTCAATCTACATTACATATCTAATGTAGGTATAGTACTTATGATATTGGTATTATATGTACATTGATCTGTGGGAACGAATCAGTATATTACATTATATCGAATGTACATATAGTACTAATGATATTGGTATTATGTGTACAGGGTGTAAAAAAATTAAATGTCACGACCTATATGGGGTGATTCTACACCTCTGGATCGGTGGAGATCTGTCAAAGAAAGCGACCGCAAAATTGACCTTGACCCCTAATTTCAAGGTCAAATTTTTTTATTGGCTTATCGTATAGTGCTCATCGAGGGGATAAAAAGTCTGAAAGGAACCATGTGCCGGAAATCAACCCTTCCCCTAGAAAAAAGCCGTCAAAGTTTCCCTATACGTTAATGCATTAAACGTTGAGTCGCGCGGTACCCCTCTCCAGTGATCTTGGCGCATCAGTCTCGCGTATCGCTCGAATTTCATGCTATAGGATAATTCTTGAATTTCAATCACAATGCCAGCATATAGGAAGGGTAAATTCTAAGAGAGCATATTTAAAAAGACAAAATAACGACTGCGTGTAAAAGAAAATAAAAGAAAATAAAAGAAAATAACTGCGATGTGTTAACGAACTGTGAAATGATAAAACTAAACATTTATCTTGCGTTTATATTCGAAGTGCAAAACTTCAGTGAATTAAATTCATTCTTATTTTCTTTTACACGCAGTCGTTATTTTGTCTTTTTAAATATGCTCTCTTAGAATTTACCCTTCCTATATGCTGGCATTGTGATTGAAATTCAAGAACTGTCCTATAGCATGAAACTCGAGCGATACGCGAGACTGCCGCGCCAAGATCACTGCAGAGGGGTACCGGGCGACTCAACGTTTAATGCATTATGGTATATAGAAACTTTGACGGCTTTTTTCTAGGAGAAGGGTTGATTTCCGGCACATGGTTCCTTTCAGACTTTTTATCCCCTCGATGAGCACTATACGATAAGCCAATAAAAAAGTTTGACCTTGAAATTAGGGGTCAAGGTCAATTTTGCGGTCGCTTTCTTTGACAGATCTCCACCGATCCAGAGGTGTAGAATCACCCCATATAGGTCGTGACATTTAATTTTTTTACACCCTGTACACTGATCTGTTGGAATGAATCTGTACATGACATTATATCTATTGTAGATATAGTAATAATGATATTGTTATTAAATCTACATTACATATCTAATGTAGGTATAGTACTAATGATATTGGTATTATATGTACATTGATCTGTGGGAATGAATCAGTGTATTACATTATATCGAATGTAGATATAGTGCTAATGATGTTGTTATTAAATGTACATTGATCTGTGTGTAGTAACCAGTATATTACATTATATCTAATGTAGATATGATAATAATAATATTGTTATTAATTGTATATTACATATCCAATGTAGATATAGTACTAATGATATTGGCATGAAATATACTTTGATCTGTGGGAATGAATCAGTATATTACATTATATCGAATGTAGATATAGTACTAATGATATTGGCATGAAATATACTTTGATCTGTGGGATTGAATCAGTATATTACATTATATCGAATGTAGATATAGTACTAATGATATTGTTATTAAATCTACATTACATATCTAATGTAGGTATAGTACTAATGATATTGGTATTATATGTACATTGATCTGTGGGAATGAATCAGTATATTACATTATATTGAATGTACATATAGTACTAATGATATTGGTATTATATGTACATTGTTCTGTTGGAATGAATCTGTACATGACATTATATCTTTTGTAGATATAGTAATAATGGTATTGTTATTAAATGTACATTGATCGGTGGGAATGAATCAGTATATTACATTATATCGAATGTAGATATAGTGCTAATGATGTTGTTATTAAATGTACATTGATCTGTGGGAATGAATCAGTATATTACATTATACCTAATGTAGATATAGTAATAATGATATTGTTATTAAATGTACATTGATCTGTGGGAATGAATCAGTCTATTACATTATATCTAATGTAGTTATGGTAATAATAATATTGTTATTAATTGTACATTACATATCTAATGTAGATATAGTACTAATGATATTGGTATTAAATGTACATTGATCTGTGGGAATGAATTAGTATATTACATTATATCGAATGTAGATATAGTACTACTGATATTGGTGTTATATGTACATTGATCTGTTGGAATGAATCTATACATGACATTATATCTATTGTAGATATAGTAATAATGATATTGTTATTAAATGTACATTGATCTGTGGGAATGAATCAGTATATTACATTATATCGAATGTAGATATAGTGCCAATGATGTTGTTATTAAATGTACATTGATCTGTGTGTAGAAACCAGTATATTACATTATATCTAATGTAGATATGATAATAATAATATTGTTATTAATTGTATATTACATATCTAATGTAGATATAGTACTACTGATATTGGCATTAAATGTACATTGATCTGTGGGAATGAATCAGTATATTACATTATATCGAATGTAGATATAGTACTAATGATATTGTTATTAAATGTACATTACATATCTAATGTAGGTATAGTACTAATGATATTGGTATTAAATGTGCATTGATATGTGGGAATGAATCAGTCTATTACATTATATCGAATGTAGATATGATAATAATAATATTGTTATTAATTGTATATTACATATCTAATGTAGATATAGTACTAATGATATTGGCATTAAATATACTTTGATCTGTGGGAATGAATCAGTATATTACATTATATCGAATGTAGATATAGTACTAATGATATTGTTATTAAATCTACATTACATATCTAATGTAGGTATAGTACTAATGATATTGGTATTGTATGTACATTGATCTGTGGGAATGAATCAGTATATTACATTATATCGAATGTAGATATAGTACTAATGATATTGTTATTAAATGTACATTGATCTGTGGGAATGAATCAGTATACTACATTATATCCAATGTAGATATAGTACTAATGATATTGGTATTAAATCTACATTACATATCTAATGTAGGTATAGTACTAATGATATTGTTATTAAATGTACATTGGTTTGTGGGAATGAATCAGTCCATTACATTATATCTAATCTAGATATGGTAATAATAATATTGTTATTAATTGTACATTACATATCTAATGTAGATATAGTACTAATGATATTGGTATTATATGTACATTGATCTCTGGGAACGAATAAGTATATTACATTATATCGAATGTAGATATAGTACTACTGATATTGGTGTTATATGTACATTGATCTGTTGGAATGAATCTGTACATGACATTATATCTATTGTAGATATAGTAATAATGATATTGTTATTAAATGTACATTGATCTGTGGGAATGAATCAGTATATTACATTATATCGAATGTAGATATAGTGCTAATGATGTTGTTATAAAATGTACATTGATCTGTGGGTAATAATCAGTATATCACATTATATCTAATGTAGATATGATAATAATAATATTGTTATCAATTGTATATTACATATCTAATGTAGATATAGTACTAATGATATTAACATTAAATGTACATTGATCTGTGTGAATGAATCAGTATATTACATTATATCGAATGTAGATATAGTACAAGTGATGGTGTTATTAAATGTACATTGATCTGTGGGTAGTAATCAGTATATTACATTATATCGAATGTACATATAGTACTAATGATATTGATATTATATGTACATTGTTCTGTTGGAATGAATCTGTACATGACATTATATCTATTGTAGATATAGTAATAATGGTATTGTTATTAAATGTACATTGATCTGTGGGAATGAATCAGTATAATACATTATATCGAATGTAGATATAGTACTAATGATATTGTTATTCAATCTACATTACATATCGAATGTAGATATAGTACTAATGATATTGTTATTAAATCTACATTACATATCTAATGTAGGTATAGTACTAATAATATTGGTATTATATGTACATTGATCTGTGGGAATGAATCAGTATATTACATTATACCTCATGTAGATATAGTGCTAATGATATTGTTATTAAATGAACATTGATCTGTGGGAATGAATCAGTATATTACATTATATCGAATGTAGAAATAGTACTAATGATATTGGTATTAAATGTACATTGATCTGTGGGAAGGAATCCATATACTACATTATACCTAATGTAGATATGGTAATTACGATATTGTTTTTAAATGTACATTGATCTGTGTGAATGAAGCAGTATATTACATTATATCTCAGGCAGATATTTTGCTAATGATATTGTTATTAAATGTACATTGATCTGTGGGAATGAATCAGTATATTACATTATATCGAATGTAGATATAGTACAAGTGATGGTGTTATTAAATGTACATTGATCTGTGGGTAGTAATCAGTATATTACATTATATCTAATGTAGATATGGTAATAATAATATTGTTATTAATTGTATATTACAAATCTAATGTAGATATAGTACTAATGATATTAACATTAAATGTGCATTGATCTGTGGGGAGGAATCAGTATATTACATTATACCTCATGTAGATATAGTGCTAATGATATTGTTATTAAATGAACATTGATCTGTGGGAATGAACCAGTATATTACATTATATCGAATGTAGATATAGTCCCAATGATATTGTTATTAAGTGTACATTGATCTGTGGGAATGAATCAGTATATTACATTATATCGAATGTACATATAGTACTAATGATGTTGGTATTATATGTACATTGTTCTGTTGGAATGAATCTGTACATGACATTATATCTATTGTAGATATAGTAATAATGGTATTGTTATTAAATGTACATTGATCTGTGGGAATGAATCAGTATAATACATTATATCGAATGTAGATATAGTACTAATGATATTGTTATTAAATCTACATTACATATCTAATGTAGGTATAGTACTAATGATATTGGTATTATATGTACATTGATCTGTGGGAATGAATCATTATATTACATTATACCTTATGTAGATATAGTGCTAATGATATTGTTATTAAATGTACATTGATCTGTGGGAATGAAACAGTATATAACATTATATCGAATGTAGACATAGTGCTAATGATGTTGTTATTAAATGTACATTGATCTGCGTGTAGTAACCAGTATATTACATTATATCTAATGTAGATATGATAATAATAATATTCTTATTAATTGTATATTACATATCTAATGTAGATATAGTACTAATGATATTCGCATTAAATATACTTTGATCTGTGGGAATGAATCAGTATATTATATTATAACGAATGTAGATATAGTACTAATGATATTGTTATTAAATCTACATTACATATCTAATGTAGGTATAGTACTAATGATATGGGTATTATATGTACTCTGATCTGTGGGAATGAATCAGTATATTACATTATACCTCATGTAGATATAGTGCTAACGATATTGTTTTTAAATGTACATTGATCTGTGTGAATGAAGCAGTATATTACACTATATCGAATTTAGATATAGTGCTAATGATGCTGTTACTAAATGTACATTGATCTGTGGGTAGTAGTCAGTATATTACATTATAACTAATGTAGATATGATAATAATAATATTGTTATTAATTGTGTATTACATATCTAACGTAGATATAGTACTAATGATATTGACATTAAATGCACTTTGATCTGTGGGAATGAATCAGTATATTACATTATATCTAATGTAGATATATTACTAATGATATTGTTATTAAATGTACATTGATCTGTGGGAATAAATCAGAATATTACATTATATCGAATGTAGATATAGTACCAATGATATTGGTATTGTATGTACATTGATCTGTGGGAATGAATCAGTATATTACATTATATCGAATGTAGATATAGTACAAGTGATGGTGTTATTAAATGTACATTGATCTGTGGGTAGTAATCAGTATATTACATTATATCGAATGTACATATAGTACTAATGATATTGGTATTATATGTACATTGTTCTGTTGGAATGAATCTGTACATGACATTATATCTATTGTAGATATAGTAATAATGATATTGTTATTAAATGTACATTGATCTGTGGGATTGAATCAGTATAATACATTATATCGAATGTAGATATAGTACTAATGATATTGTTATTCAATCTACATTACATATCTAATGTAGGTATAGTACTAATGATATTGGTATTATATGTACATTGATCTGTAGGAACGAATCAGTATATTACATTATATCGAATGTACATATAGTACTAATGATATTGGTATTATGTGTACACTGATCTGTTGGAATGAATCTGTACATGACATTATATCTATTGTAGATATAGTAATAATGATATTGTTATTAAATGTACATTGATCTGTGGGAATGAATCAGTATAATACATTATATCGAATGTAGATATAGTACTAATGATATTGTTATTAAATCTACATTACATATCTAATGTAGGTATAGTACTAATGATATTGGTATTATATGTACATTGATCTGTGGGAATGAATCAGTATATTACATTATACCTCATGTAGATATAGTGCTAATGATATTGTTATTAAATGAACATTGATCTGTGGGAATGAATCAGTATATTACATTATATCGAATGTAGATATAGTACCAATGATATTGTTATTAAGTGTACATTGATCTGTGGGAATGAATCAGTATATAACATTATATCGAATGTAGATATAGTACTAATGATATTGTTATTAAATCTACATTGCATATCTAATGTAGGTATAGTACTAATGATATTGTTATTAAATGTGCATTGATCTGTGGGAACGAATCAGTATATTACATTATATCGAATGTAGGTATAGTACTAATGATATTGTTATTTAATGTACATTGATCTGTGGGAATGAATCAGTCTATTACATTATATCGCATGTAGATATAGTACGAATGATATTGTTATTAAATCTACATTACATATCTAATGTAGGTATAGTACTAATGATATTGGTATTATATGTACATTGATCTGTGGGAATGAATCAGTGTATTACATTATATCGAATGTAGATATAGTGCTAATGATGTTGTTATTAAATGTACATTGATCAGTGTGTAGTAACCAGTATATTACATTATATCTAATGTAGTTATGGTAATAATAATATTGTTATTAATTGTACATTACATATCTAATGTAGATATAGTACTAATGATATTGGTATTAAATGTACATTGATCTGTGGGAATGAATTAGTATATTACATTATATCGAATGTAGATATAGTACTACTGATATTGGTGTTATATGTACATTGATCTGTTGGAATGAATCTATACATGACATTATATCTATTGTAGATATAGTAATAATGATATTGTTATTAAATGTACATTGATCTGTGGGAATGAATCAGTATATTACATTATATCGAATGTAGATATAGTGCCAATGATGTTGTTATTAAATGTACATTGATCTGTGTGTAGAAACCAGTATATTACATTATATCTAATGTAGATATGATAATAATAATATTGTTATTAATTGTATATTACATATCTAATGTAGATATAGTACTACTGATATTGGCATTAAATGTACATTGATCTGTGGGAATGAATCAGTATATTACATTATATCGAATGTAGATATAGTACTAATGATATTGTTATTAAATGTACATTACATATCTAATGTAGGTATAGTACTAATGGTATTGGTATTAAATGTGCATTGATATGTGGGAATGAATCAGTCTATTACATTATATCGAATGTAGATATGATAATAATAATATTGTTATTAATTGTATATTACATATCTAATGTAGATATAGTACTAATGATATTGTTATTAAATCTACATTACATATCTAATGTAGGTATAGTACTAATGATATTGGTATTGTATGTACATTGATCTGTGGGAATGAATCAGTATATTACATTATATCGAATGTAGATATAGTACAAGTGATGGTGTTATTAAATGTACATTGATCTGTGGGTAGTAATCAGTATATTACATTATATCGAATGTACATATAGTACTAATGATATTGGTATTATATGTACATTGATCTGTGGGAATGAATCAGTATATTACATTATATTGAATGTACATATAGTACTAATGATATTGGTATTATATGTACATTGTTCTGTTGGAATGAATCTGTACATGACATTATATCTTTTGTAGATATAGTAATAATGGTATTGTTATTAAATGTACATTGATCGGTGGGAATGAATCAGTATATTACATTATATCGAATGTAGATATAGTGCTAATGATGTTGTTATTAAATGTACATTGATCTGTGGGAATGAATCAGTATATTACATTATACCTAATGTAGATATAGTAATAATGATATTGTTATTAAATGTACATTGATCTGTGGGAATGAATCAGTCTATTACATTATATCTAATGTAGTTATGGTAATAATAATATTGTTATTAATTGTACATTACATATCTAATGTAGATATAGTACTAATGATATTGGTATTAAATGTACATTGATCTGTGGGAATGAATTAGTATATTACATTATATCGAATGCAGATATAGTACTACTGATATTGGTGTTATATGTACATTGATCTGTTGGAATGAATCTATACATGACATTATATCTATTGTAGATATAGTAATAATGATATTGTTATTAAATGTACATTGATCTGTGGGAATGAATCAGTATATTACATTATATCGAATGTAGATATAGTGCCAATGATGTTGTTATTAAATGTACATTGATCTGTGTGTAGAAACCAGTATATTACATTATATCTAATGTAGATATGATAATAATAATATTGTTATTAATTGTATATTACATATCTAATGTAGATATAGTACTACTGATATTGGCATTAAATGTACATTGATCTGTGGGAATGAATCAGTATATTACATTATATCGAATGTAGATATAGTACTAATGATATTGTTATTAAATGTACATTACATATCTAATGTAGGTATAGTACTAATGATATTGGTATTAAATGTGCATTGATATGTGGGAATGAATCAGTCTATTACATTATATCGAATGTAGATATGATAATAATAATATTGTTATTAATTGTATATTACATATCTAATGTAGATATAGTACTAATGATATTGGCATTAAATATACTTTGATCTGTGGGAATGAATCAGTATATTACATTATATCGAATGTAGATATAGTACTAATGATATTGTTATTAAATCTACATTACATATCTAATGTAGGTATAGTACTAATGATATTGGTATTGTATGTACATTGATCTGTGGGAATGAATCAGTATATTACATTATATCGAATGTAGATATAGTACTAATGATATTGTTATTAAATGTACATTGATCTGTGGGAATGAATCAGTATACTACATTATATCCAATGTAGATATAGTACTAATGATATTGGTATTAAATCTACATTACATATCTAATGTAGGTATAGTACTAATGATATTGTTATTAAATGTACATTGGTTTGTGGGAATGAATCAGTCCATTACATTATATCTAATCTAGATATGGTAATAATAATATTGTTATTAATTGTACATTACATATCTAATGTAGATATAGTACTAATGATATTGGTATTATATGTACATTGATCTCTGGGAACGAATAAGTATATTACATTATATCGAATGTAGATATAGTACTACTGATATTGGTGTTATATGTACATTGATCTGTTGGAATGAATCTGTACATGACATTATATCTATTGTAGATATAGTAATAATGATATTGTTATTAAATGTACATTGATCTGTGGGAATGAATCAGTATATTACATTATATCGAATGTAGATATAGTGCTAATGATGTTGTTATAAAATGTACATTGATCTGTGGGTAATAATCAGTATATCACATTATATCTAATGTAGATATGATAATAATAATATTGTTATCAATTGTATATTACATATCTAATGTAGATATAGTACTAATGATATTAACATTAAATGTACATTGATCTGTGTGAATGAATCAGTATATTACATTATATCGAATGTAGATATAGTACAAGTGATGGTGTTATTAAATGTACATTGATCTGTGGGTAGTAATCAGTATATTACATTATATCGAATGTACATATAGTACTAATGATATTGATATTATATGTACATTGTTCTGTTGGAATGAATCTGTACATGACATTATATCTATTGTAGATATAGTAATAATGGTATTGTTATTAAATGTACATTGATCTGTGGGAATGAATCAGTATAATACATTATATCGAATGTAGATATAGTACTAATGATATTGTTATTCAATCTACATTACATATCGAATGTAGATATAGTACTAATGATATTGTTATTAAATCTACATTACATATCTAATGTAGGTATAGTACTAATGATATTGGTATTATATGTACATTGATCTGTGGGAATGAATCAGTATATTACATTATACCTCATGTAGATATAGTGCTAATGATATTGTTATTAAATGAACATTGATCTGTGGGAATGAATCAGTATATTACATTATATCGAATGTAGAAATAGTACTAATGATATTGGTATTAAATGTACATTGATCTGTGGGAATGAATCAGTATATTACATTATATCGAATGTAGATATAGTACTACTGATATTGGTGTTATATGTACATTGATCTGTTGGAATGAATCTATACATGACATTATATCTATTGTAGATATAGTAATAATGATATTGTTATTAAATGTACATTGATCTGTGGGAATGAATCAGTATATTACATTATATCGAATGTAGATATAGTGCCAATGATGTTGTTATTAAATGTACATTGATCTGTGTGTAGAAACCAGTATATTACATTATATCTAATGTAGATATGATAATAATAATATTGTTATTAATTGTATATTACATATCTAATGTAGATATAGTACTAGTGATATTGGCATTAAATGTACATTGATCTGTGGGAATGAATCAGTATATTACATTATATCGAATGTAGATATAGTACTAATGATATTGTTATTAAATGTACATTACATATCTAATGTAGGTATAGTACTAATGGTATTGGTATTAAATGTGCATTGATATGTGGGAATGAATCAGTCTATTACATTATATCGAATGTAGATATGATAATAATAATATTGTTATTAATTATATATTACATATCTAATGTAGATATAGTACTAATGATATTGTTATTAAATCTACATTACATATCTAATGTAGGTATAGTACTAATGATATTGGTATTGTATGTACATTGATCTGTGGGAATGAATCAGTATATTACATTATATCGAATGTAGATATAGTACAAGTGATGGTGTTATTAAATGTACATTGATCTGTGGGTAGTAATCAGTATATTACATTATATCGAATGTACATATAGTACTAATGATATTGGTATTATATGTACATTGTTCTGTTGGAATGAATCTGTACATGACATTATATCTATTGTAGATATAGTAATAATGATATTGTTATTAAATGTACATTGATCTGTGGGATTGAATCAGTATAATACATTATATCGAATGTAGATATAGTACTAATGATATTGTTATTCAATCTACATTACATATCTAATGTAGGTATAGTACTAATGATATTGGTATTATATGTACATTGATCTGTAGGAACGAATCAGTATATTACATTATATCGAATGTACATATAGTACTAATGATATTGGTATTATGTGTACACTGATCTGTTGGAATGAATCTGTACATGACATTATATCTATTGTAGATATAGTAATAATGATATTGTTATTAAATGTACATTGATCTGTGGGAATGAATCAGTATAATACATTATATCGAATGTAGATATAGTACTAATGATATTGTTATTAAATCTACATTACATATCTAATGTAGGTATAGTACTAATGATATTGGTATTATATGTACATTGATCTGTGGGAATGAATCAGTATATTACATTATACCTCATGTAGATATAGTGCTAATGATATTGTTATTAAATGAACATTGATCTGTGGGAATGAATCAGTATATTACATTATATCGAATGTAGATATAGTACCAATGATATTGTTATTAAGTGTACATTGATCTGTGGGAATGAATCAGTATATAACATTATATCGAATGTAGATATAGTACTAATGATATTGTTATTAAATCTACATTGCATATCTAATGTAGGTATAGTACTAATGATATTGTTATTAAATGTGCATTGATCTGTGGGAACGAATCAGTATATTACATTATATCGAATGTAGGTATAGTACTAATGATATTGTTATTTAATGTACATTGATCTGTGGGAATGAATCAGTCTATTACATTATATCGAATGTAGATATAGTACGAATGATATTGTTATTAAATCTACATTACATATCTAATGTAGGTATAGTACTAATGATATTGGTATTATATGTACATTGATCTGTGGGAATGAATCAGTGTATTACATTATATCGAATGTAGATATAGTGCTAATGATGTTGTTATTAAATGTACATTGATCAGTGTGTAGTAACCAGTATATTACATTATATCTAATGTAGTTATGGTAATAATAATATTGTTATTAATTGTACATTACATATCTAATGTAGATATAGTACTAATGATATTGGTATTAAATGTACATTGATCTGTGGGAATGAATTAGTATATTACATTATATCGAATGTAGATATAGTACTACTGATATTGGTGTTATATGTACATTGATCTGTTGGAATGAATCTATACATGACATTATATCTATTGTAGATATAGTAATAATGATATTGTTATTAAATGTACATTGATCTGTGGGAATGAATCAGTATATTACATTATATCGAATGTAGATATAGTGCCAATGATGTTGTTATTAAATGTACATTGATCTGTGTGTAGAAACCAGTATATTACATTATATCTAATGTAGATATGATAATAATAATATTGTTATTAATTGTATATTACATATCTAATGTAGATATAGTACTACTGATATTGGCATTAAATGTACATTGATCTGTGGGAATGAATCAGTATATTACATTATATCGAATGTAGATATAGTACTAATGATATTGTTATTAAATGTACATTACATATCTAATGTAGGTATAGTACTAATGGTATTGGTATTAAATGTGCATTGATATGTGGGAATGAATCAGTCTATTACATTATATCGAATGTAGATATGATAATAATAATATTGTTATTAATTGTATATTACATATCTAATGTAGATATAGTACTAATGATATTGTTATTAAATCTACATTACATATCTAATGTAGGTATAGTACTAATGATATTGGTATTGTATGTACATTGATCTGTGGGAATGAATCAGTATATTACATTATATCGAATGTAGATATAGTACAAGTGATGGTGTTATTAAATGTACATTGAGCTGTGGGTAGTAATCAGTATATTACATTATATCGAATGTACATATAGTACTAATGATATTGGTATTATATGTACATTGTTCTGTTGGAATGAATCTGTACATGACATTATATCTATTGTAGATATAGTAATAATGATATTGTTATTAAATGTACATTGATCTGTGGGATTGAATCAGTATAATACATTATATCGAATGTAGATATAGTACTAATGATATTGTTATTCAATCTACATTACATATCTAATGTAGGTATAGTACTAATGATATTGGTATTATATGTACATTGATCTGTAGGAACGAATCAGTATATTACATTATATCGAATGTACATATAGTACTAATGATATTGGTATTATGTGTACACTGATCTGTTGGAATGAATCTGTACATGACATTATATCTATTGTAGATATAGTAATAATGATATTGTTATTAAATGTACATTGATCTGTGGGAATGAATCAGTATAATACATTATATCGAATGTAGATATAGTACTAATGATATTGTTATTAAATCTACATTACATATCTAATGTAGGTATAGTACTAATGATATTGGTATTATATGTACATTGATCTGTGGGAATGAATCAGTATATTACATTATACCTCATGTAGATATAGTGCTAATGATATTGTTATTAAATGAACATTGATCTGTGGGAATGAATCAGTATATTACATTATATCGAATGTAGATATAGTACCAATGATATTGTTATTAAGTGTACATTGATCTGTGGGAATGAATCAGTATATAACATTATATCGAATGTAGATATAGTACTAATGATATTGTTATTAAATCTACATTGCATATCTAATGTAGGTATAGTACTAATGATATTGTTATTAAATGTGCATTGATCTGTGGGAACGAATCAGTATATTACATTATATCGAATGTAGGTATAGTACTAATGATATTGTTATTTAATGTACATTGATCTGTGGGAATGAATCAGTCTATTACATTATATCGAATGTAGATATAGTACGAATGATATTGTTATTAAATCTACATTACATATCTAATGTAGGTATAGTACTAATGATATTGGTATTATATGTACATTGATCTGTGGGAATGAATCAGTGTATTACATTATATCGAATGTAGATATAGTGCTAATGATGTTGTTATTAAATGTACATTGATCAGTGTGTAGTAACCAGTATATTACATTATATCTAATGTAGTTATGGTAATAATAATATTGTTATTAATTGTACATTACATATCTAATGTAGATATAGTACTAATGATATTGGTATTAAATGTACATTGATCTGTGGGAATGAATTAGTATATTACATTATATCGAATGTAGATATAGTACTACTGATATTGGTGTTATATGTACATTGATCTGTTGGAATGAATCTATACATGACATTATATCTATTGTAGATATAGTAATAATGATATTGTTATTAAATGTACATTGATCTGTGGGAATGAATCAGTATATTACATTATATCGAATGTAGATATAGTGCCAATGATGTTGTTATTAAATGTACATTGATCTGTGTGTAGAAACCAGTATATTACATTATATCTAATGTAGATATGATAATAATAATATTGTTATTAATTGTATATTACATATCTAATGTAGATATAGTACTACTGATATTGGCATTAAATGTACATTGATCTGTGGGAATGAATCAGTATATTACATTATATCGAATGTAGATATAGTACTAATGATATTGTTATTAAATGTACATTACATATCTAATGTAGGTATAGTACTAATGGTATTGGTATTAAATGTGCATTGATATGTGGGAATGAATCAGTCTATTACATTATATCGAATGTAGATATGATAATAATAATATTGTTATTAATTGTATATTACATATCTAATGTAGATATAGTACTAATGATATTGTTATTAAATGTACATTGGTTTGTGGGAATGAATCAGTCCATTACATTATATCTAATCTAGATATGGTAATAATAATATTGTTATTAATTGTACATTACATATCTAATGTAGATATAGTACTAATGATATTGGTATTATATGTACATTGATCTCTGGGAACGAATAAGTATATTACATTATATCGAATGTAGATATAGTACTACTGATATTGGTGTTATATGTACATTGATCTGTTGGAATGAATCTGTACATGACATTATATCTATTGTAGATATAGTAATAATGATATTGTTATTAAATGTACATTGATCTGTGGGAATGAATCAGTATATTACATTATATCGAATGTAGATATAGTGCTAATGATGTTGTTATAAAATGTACATTGATCTGTGGGTAATAATCAGTATATCACATTATATCTAATGTAGATATGATAATAATAATATTGTTATCAATTGTATATTACATATCTAATGTAGATATAGTACTAATGATATTAACATTAAATGTACATTGATCTGTGTGAATGAATCAGTATATTACATTATATCGAATGTAGATATAGTACAAGTGATGGTGTTATTAAATGTACATTGATCGGTGGGTAGTAATCAGTATATTACATTATATCGAATGTACATATAGTACTAATGATATTGATATTATATGTGCATTGTTCTGTTGGAATGAATCTGTACATGACATTATATCTATTGTAGATATAGTAATAATGGTATTGTTATTAAATGTACATTGATCTGTGGGAATGAATCAGTATAATACATTATATCGAATGTAGATATAGTACTAATGATATTGTTATTCAATCTACATTACATATCGAATGTAGATATAGTACTAATGATATTGTTATTAAATCTACATTACATATCTAATGTAGGTATAGTACTAATGATATTGGTATTATATGTACATTGATCTGTGGGAATGAATCAGTATATTACATTATACCTCATGTAGATATAGTGCTAATGATATTGTTATTAAATGAACATTGATCTGTGGGAATGAATCAGTATATTACATTATATCGAATGTAGAAATAGTACTAATGATATTGGTATTAAATGTACATTGATCTGTGGGAAGGAATCCATATACTACATTATACCTAATGTAGATATGGTAATTACGATATTGTTTTTAAATGTACATTGATCTGTGGGAATGAATCAGTATATTACATTATATCGAATGTAGATATAGTACAAGTGATGGTGTTATTAAATGTACATTGATCTGTGGGTAGTAATCAGTATATTACATTATATCTAATGTAGATATGGTAATAATAATATTGTTATTAATTGTATATTACAAATCTAATGTAGATATAGTACTAATGATATTAACATTAAATGTACATTGATCTGTGGGAAGGAATCAGTATATTACATTATACCTCATGTAGATATAGTGCTAATGATATTGTTATTAAATGAACATTGATCTGTGGGAATGAACCAGTATATTACATTATATCGAATGTAGATATAGTCCCAATGATATTGTTATTAAGTGTACATTGATCTGTGGGAATGAATCAGTATATTACATTATATCGAATGTACATATAGTACTAATGATGTTGGTATTATATGTACATTGTTCTGTTGGAATGAATCTGTACATGACATTATATCTATTGTAGATATAGTAATAATGGTATTGTTATTAAATGTACATTGATCTGTGGGAATGAATCAGTATAATACATTATATCGAATGTAGATATAGTACTAATGATATTGTTATTAAATCTACATTACATATCTAATGTAGGTATAGTACTAATGATATTGGTATTATATGTACATTGATCTGTGGGAATGAATCATTATATTACATTATACCTTATGTAGATATAGTGCTAATGATATTGTTATTAAATGTACATTGATCTGTGGGAATGAAACAGTATATAACATTATATCGAATGTAGACATAGTGCTAATGATGTTGTTATTAAATGTACATTGATCTGTGTGTAGTAACCAGTATATTACATTATATCTAATGTAGATATGATAATAATAATATTGTTATTAATTGTATATTACATATCTAATGTAGATATAGTACTAATGATATTCGCATTAAATATACTTTGATCTGTGGGAATGAATCAGTATATTACATTATAACGAATGTAGATATAGTACTAATGATATTGTTATTAAATCTACATTACATATCTAATGTAGGTATAGTACTAATGATATGGGTATTATATGTACTCTGATCTGTGGGAATGAATCAGTATATTACATTATATCGAATGTAGATATAGTGCCAATGATATTGGTATTAAATGTACATTGATCTGTGGGAAGGAATCCGTATATTACATTATACCTAATGTAGATATGGTAATAACGATATTGTTTTTAAATGTACATTGATCTGTGTGAATGAAGCAGTATATTACATTATATCGAATTTAGATATAGTGCTAATGATGTTGTTACTAAATGTACATTGATCTGTGGGTAGTAGTCAGTATATTACATTATAACTAATGTAGATATGATAATAATAATATTGTTATTAATTGTGTATTACATATCTAACGTAGATATAGTACTAATGATATTGACATTAAATGCACTTTGATCTGTGGGAATGAATCAGTATATTACATTATATCTAATGTAGATATATTACTAATGATATTGTTATTAAATGTACATTGATCTGTGGGAATAAATCAGAATATTACATTATATCGAATGTAGATATAGTACCAATGATATTGTTATTAAATGTACATTGATCTGTGGGAATGAATCAGTATATTACATTATATCGAATGTAGATATAGTACAAGTGATGGTGTTATTAAATGTACATTGATCTGTGGGTAGTAATCAGTATATTACATTATATCGAATGTACATATAGTACTAATGATATTGGTATTATATGTACATTGTTCTGTTGGAATGAATCTGTACATGACATTATATCTATTGTAGATATAGTAATAATGGTATTGTTATTAAATGTACATTGATCTGTGGGAATGAATCAGTATAATACATTATATCGAATGTAGATATAGTACTAATGATATTGTTATTCAATCTACATTACATATCTAATGTAGGTATAGTACTAATGATATTGGTATTATATGTACATTGATCTGTAGGAACGAATCAGTATATTACATTATATCGAATGTACATATAGTACTAATGATATTGGTATTATGTGTACACTGATCTGTTGGAATGAATCTGTACATGACATTATATCTATTGTAGATATAGTAATAATGATATTGTTATTAAATGTACATTGATCTGTGGGAATGAATCAGTATAATACATTATATCGAATGTAGATATAGTACTAATGATATTGTTATTAAATCTACATTACATATCTAATGTAGGTATAGTACTAATGATATTGGTATTATATGTACATTGATCTGTGGGAATGAATCAGTATATTACATTATACCTCATGTAGATATAGTGCTAATGATATTGTTATTAAATGAACATTGATCTGTGGGAATGAATCAGTATATTACATTATATCGAATGTAGATATAGTACCAATGATATTGTTATTATGTGTACATTGATCTGTGGGAATGAATCAGTATATAACATTATATCGAATGTAGATATAGTACTAATGATATTGTTATTAAATCTACATTGCATATCTAATGTAGGTATAGTACTAATGATATTGTTATTAAATGTGCATTGATCTGTGGGAACGAATCAGTATATTACATTATATCGAATGTAGGTATAGTACTAATGATATTGTTATTTAATGTACATTGATCTGTGGGAATGAATCAGTCTATTACATTATATCGAATGTAGATATAGTACGAATGATATTGTTATTAAATCTACATTACATATCTAATGTAGGTATATTACTAATGATATTGGTATTATATGTACATTGATCTGTGGGAATGAATCAGTGTATTACACTATATCGAATGTAGATATAGTGCTAATGATGTTGTTATTAAATGTACATTGATCAGTGTGTAGTAACCAGTATATTACATTATATCTAATGTAGATATGATAATAATAATATTGTTATTAATTGTATATTACATATCTAATGTAGATATAGTACTAATGATATTCGCATTAAATATACTTTGATCTGTGGGAATGAATCAGTATATTACATTATATCGAATGTAGAAATAGTACTAATGATATTGGTATTAAATCTACATTACATATCTAATGTAGGTATAGTACTAATGATATTGGTATTATATGTACATTGATCTGTGGGAATGAATCAGTATATTACATTATACCTTATGTAGATATAGTGCTAATGATATTGTTATTAAATGTACATTGATCTGTGGGAATGAAACAGTATATAACATTATATCGAATGTAGACATAGTGCTAATGATGTTGTTATTAAATGTACATTGATCTGTGTGTAGTAACCAGTATATTACATTATATCTAATGTAGATATGATAATAATAATATTGTTATTAATTGTATATTACATATCTAATGTAGATATAGTACTAATGATATTCGCATTAAATATACTTTGATCTGTGGGAATGAATCAGTATATTACATTATAACGAATGTAGATATAGTACTAATGATATTGTTATTAAATCTACATTACATATCTAATGTAGGTATAGTACTAATGATATTGGTATTATATGTACATTGATCTGTGGGAAGGAATCCGTATATTACATTATACCTAATGTAGATATGGTAATAACGATATTGTTTTTAAATGTACATTGATCTGTGTGAATGAAGCAGTATATTACATTATATGGAATTTTGATATAGTGCTAATGATGTTGTTTCTAAATGTACATTGATCTGTGGGTAGTAGTCAGTATATTATATTATATCTAATGTAGATATGGTACTAATGATATTGTTATTAAATGTACATTGATCTGTGGGAATGAATCAGTGTATTACATTATATCGAATGTAGATATAGTGCTAATGATGTTGTTATTAAATGTACATTGATCTGTGTGTAGTAACCAGTATATTACATTATATCTAATGTAGATATGATAATAATAATATTGTGATTAATTGTATATTACATATCTAACGTAGATATAGTACTAATGATATTGACATTAAATGCACTTTGATCTGTGGGAATGAATCAGTATATTACATTATATCTAATGTAGATATATTACTAATGATATTGTTATTAAATGTACATTGATCTGTGGGAATGAATCAGTATATTACATTATATCGAATGTAGATATAGTCCCAATGATATTGTTATTAAGTGTACATTGATCTGTGGGAATGAATCAGTATATTACATTATATCGAATGTAGATATAGTACAAGTGATGGTGTTATTAAATGTACATTGATCTGTGGGTAGTAATCAGTATATTACATTATATCGAATGTACATATAGTACTAATGATATTGGTATTATATGTACATTGTTCTGTTGGAATGAATCTGTACATGACATTATATCTATTGTAGATATAGTAATAATGGTATTGTTATTAAATGTACATTGATCTGTGGGAATGAATCAGTATAATACATTATATCGAATGTAGATATAGTACTAATGATATTGTTATTCAATCTACATTACATATCTAATGTAGGTATAGTACTTATGATATTGGTATTATATGTACATTGATCTGTGGGAACGAATCAGTATATTACATTATATCGAATGTACATATAGTACTAATGATATTGGTATTATGTGTACAGGGTGTAAAAAAATTAAATGTCACGACCTATATGGGGTGATTCTACACCTCTGGATCGGTGGAGATCTGTCAAAGAAAGCGACCGCAAAATTGACCTTGACCCCTAATTTCAAGGTCAAATTTTTTTATTGGCTTATCGTATAGTGCTCATCGAGGGGATAAAAAGTCTGAAAGGAACCATGTGCCGGAAATCAACCCTTCCCCTAGAAAAAAGCCGTCAAAGTTTCCCTATACGTTAATGCATTAAACGTTGAGTCGCGCGGTACCCCTCTCCAGTGATCTTGGCGCATCAGTCTCGCGTATCGCTCGAATTTCATGCTATAGGATAATTCTTGAATTTCAATCACAATGCCAGCATATAGGAAGGGTAAATTCTAAGAGAGCATATTTAAAAAGACAAAATAACGACTGCGTGTAAAAGAAAATAAAAGAAAATAAAAGAAAATAACTGCGATGTGTTAACGAACTGTGAAATGATAAAACTAAACATTTATCTTGCGTTTATATTCGAAGTGCAAAACTTCAGTGAATTAAATTCATTCTTATTTTCTTTTACACGCAGTCGTTATTTTGTCTTTTTAAATATGCTCTCTTAGAATTTACCCTTCCTATATGCTGGCATTGTGATTGAAATTCAAGAACTGTCCTATAGCATGAAACTCGAGCGATACGCCAGACTGCCGCGCCAAGATCACTGCAGAGGGGTACCGGGCGACTCAACGTTTAATGCATTATGGTATATAGAAACTTTGACGGATTTTTTCTAGGAGAAGGGTTGATTTCCGGCACATGGTTCCTTTCAGACTTTTTATCCCCTCGATGAGCACTATACGATAAGCCAATAAAAAAGTTTGACCTTGAAATTAGGGGTCAAGGTCAATTTTGCGGTCGCTTTCTTTGACAGATCTCCACCGATCCAGAGGTGTAGAATCACCCCATATAGGTCGTGACATTTAATTTTTTTACACCCTGTACACTGATCTGTTGGAATGAATCTGTACATGACATTATATCTATTGTAGATATAGTAATAATGATATTGTTATTAAATCTACATTACATATCTAATGTAGGTATAGTACTAATGATATTGGTATTATATGTACATTGATCTGTGGGAATGAATCAGTGTATTACATTATATCGAATGTAGATATAGTGCTAATGATGTTGTTATTAAATGTACATTGATCTGTGTGTAGTAACCAGTATATTACATTATATCTAGTGTAGATATGATAATAATAATATTGTTATTAATTGTATATTACATATCCAATGTAGATATAGTACTAATGATATTGGCATGAAATATACTTTGATCTGTGGGAATGAATCAGTATATTACATTATATCGAATGTAGATATAGTACTAATGATATTGGCATGAAATATACTTTGATCTGTGGGATTGAATCAGTATATTACATTATATCGAATGTAGATATAGTACTAATGATATTGTTATTAAATCTACATTACATATCTAATGTAGGTATAGTACTAATGATATTGGTATTATATGTACATTGATCTGTGGGAATGAATCAGTATATTACATTATATTGAATGTACATATAGTACTAATGATATTGGTATTATATGTACATTGTTCTGTTGGAATGAATCTGTACATGACATTATATCTTTTGTAGATATAGTAATAATGGTATTGTTATTAAATGTACATTGATCGGTGGGAATGAATCAGTATATTACATTATATCGAATGTAGATATAGTGCTAATGATGTTGTTATTAAATGTACATTGATCTGTGGGAATGAATCAGTATATTACATTATACCTAATGTAGATATAGTAATAATGATATTGTTATTAAATGTACATTGATCTGTGGGAATGAATCAGTCTATTACATTATATCTAATGTAGTTATGGTAATAATAATATTGTTATTAATTGTACATTACATATCTAATGTAGATATAGTACTAATGATATTGGTATTAAATGTACATTGATCTGTGGGAATGAATTAGTATATTACATTATATCGAATGTAGATATAGTACTACTGATATTGGTGTTATACGTACATTGATCTGTTGGAATGAATCTATACATGACATTATATCTATTGTAGATATAGTAATAATGATATTGTTATTAAATGTACATTGATCTGTGGGAATGAATCAGTATATTACATTATATCGAATGTAGATATAGTGCCAATGATGTTGTTATTAAATGTACATTGATCTGTGTGTAGAAACCAGTATATTACATTATATCTAATGTAGATATGATAATAATAATATTGTTATTAATTGTATATTACATATCTAATGTAGATATAGTACTACTGATATTGGCATTAAATGTACATTGATCTGTGGGAATGAATCAGTATATTACATTATATCGAATGTAGATATAGTACTAATGATATTGTTATTAAATGTACATTACATATCTAATGTAGGTATAGTACTAATGGTATTGGTATTAAATGTGCATTGATATGTGGGAATGAATCAGTCTATTACATTATATCGAATGTAGATATGATAATAATAATATTGTTATTAATTGTATATTACATATCTAATGTAGATATAGTACTAATGATATTGTTATTAAATCTACATTACATATCTAATGTAGGTATAGTACTAATGATATTGGTATTGTATGTACATTGATCTGTGGGAATGAATCAGTATATTACATTATATCGAATGTAGATATAGTACTAATGATATTGTTATTAAATGTACATTGATCTGTGGGAATGAATCAGTATACTACATTATATCGAATGTAGATATAGTACTAATGATATTGGTATTAAATCTACATTACATATCTAATGTAGGTATAGTACTAATGATATTGTTATTAAATGTACATTGGTTTGTGGGAATGAATCAGTCCATTACATTATATCTAATCTAGATATGGTAATAATAATATTGTTATTAGTTGTACATTACATATCTAATGTAGATATAGTACTAATGATATTGGTATTATATGTACATTGATCTCTGGGAACGAATAAGTATATTACATTATATCGAATGTAGATATAGTACTACTGATATTGGTGTTATATGTACATTGATCTGTTGGAATGAATCTGTACATGACATTATATCTATTGTAGATATAGTAATAATGATATTGTTATTAAATGTACATTGATCTGTGGGAATGAATCAGTATATTACATTATATCGAATGTAGATATAGTGCTAATGATGTTGTTATAAAATGTACATTGATCTGTGGGTAATAATCAGTATATCACATTATATCTAATGTAGATATGATAATAATAATATTGTTATCAATTGTATATTACATATCTAATGTAGATATAGTACTAATGATATTAACATTAAATGTACATTGATCTGTGTGAATGAATCAGTATATTACATTATATCGAATGTAGATATAGTACAAGTGATGGTGTTATTAAATGTACATTGATCGGTGGGTAGTAATCAGTATATTACATTATATCGAATGTACATATAGTACTAATGATATTGATATTATATGTGCATTGTTCTGTTGGAATGAATCTGTACATGACATTATATCTATTGTAGATATAGTAATAATGGTATTGTTATTAAATGTACATTGATCTGTGGGAATGAATCAGTATAATACATTATATCGAATGTAGATATAGTACTAATGATATTGTTATTCAATCTACATTACATATCGAATGTAGATATAGTACTAATGATATTGTTATTAAATCTACATTACATATCTAATGTAGGTATAGTACTAATGATATTGGTATTATATGTACATTGATCTGTGGGAATGAATCAGTATATTACATTATACCTCATGTAGATATAGTGCTAATGATATTGTTATTAAATGAACATTGATCTGTGGGAATGAATCAGTATATTACATTATATCGAATGTAGAAATAGTACTAATGATATTGGTATTAAATGTACATTGATCTGTGGGAAGGAATCCATATACTACATTATACCTAATGTAGATATGGTAATTACGATATTGTTTTTAAATGTACATTGATCTGTGGGAATGAATCAGTATATTACATTATATCGAATGTAGATATAGTACAAGTGATGGTGTTATTAAATGTACATTGATCTGTGGGTAGTAATCAGTATATTACATTATATCTAATGTAGATATGGTAATAATAATATTGTTATTAATTGTATATTACAAATCTAATGTAGATATAGTACTAATGATATTAACATTAAATGTACATTGATCTGTGGGAAGGAATCAGTATATTACATTATACCTCATGTAGATATAGTGCTAATGATATTGTTATTAAATGAACATTGATCTGTGGGAATGAACCAGTATATTACATTATATCGAATGTAGATATAGTCCCAATGATATTGTTATTAAGTGTACATTGATCTGTGGGAATGAATCAGTATATTACATTATATCGAATGTACATATAGTACTAATGATGTTGGTATTATATGTACATTGTTCTGTTGGAATGAATCTGTACATGACATTATATCTATTGTAGATATAGTAATAATGGTATTGTTATTAAATGTACATTGATCTGTGGGAATGAATCAGTATAATACATTATATCGAATGTAGATATAGTACTAATGATATTGTTATTAAATCTACATTACATATCTAATGTAGGTATAGTACTAATGATATTGGTATTATATGTACATTGATCTGTGGGAATGAATCATTATATTACATTATACCTTATGTAGATATAGTGCTAATGATATTGTTATTAAATGTACATTGATCTGTGGGAATGAGACAGTATATAACATTATATCGAATGTAGACATAGTGCTAATGATGTTGTTATTAAATGTACATTGATCTGTGTGTAGTAACCAGTATATTACATTATATCTAATGTAGATATGATAATAATAATATTGTTATTAATTGTATATTACATATCTAATGTAGATATAGTACTAATGATATTCGCATTAAATATACTTTGATCTGTGGGAATGAATCAGTATATTACATTATAACGAATGTAGATATAGTACTAATGATATTGTTATTAAATCTACATTACATATCTAATGTAGGTATAGTACTAATGATATGGGTATTATATGTACTCTGATCTGTGGGAATGAATCAGTATATTACATTGTACCTCATGTAGATATAGTGCTAATGATATTGTTATTAAATGAACATTGATCTGTGGGAATGAATCAGTATATTACATTATATCGAATGTAGATATAGTACTAATGATATTGGTATTAAATGTACATTGATCTGTGGGAAGGAATCCGTATATTACATTATACCTAATGTAGATATGGTAATAACGATATTGTTTTTAAATGTACATTGATCTGTGTGAATGAAGCAGTATATTACATTATATCGAATTTAGATATAGTGCTAATGATGTTGTTACTAAATGTACATTGATCTGTGGGTAGTAGTCAGTATATTACATTATAACTAATGTAGATATGATAATAATAATATTGTTATTAATTGTGTATTACATATCTAACGTAGATATAGTACTAATGATATTGACATTAAATGCACTTTGATCTGTGGGAATGAATCAGTATATTACATTATATCTAATGTAGATATATTACTAATGATATTGTTATTAAATGTACATTGATCTGTGGGAATAAATCAGAATATTACATTATATCGAATGTAGATATAGTACCAATGATATTGTTATTAAATGTACATTGATCTGTGGGAATGAATCAGTATATTACATTATATCGAATGTAGATATAGTACAAGTGATGGTGTTATTAAATGTACATTGATCTGTGGGTAGTAATCAGTATATTACATTATATCGAATGTACATATAGTACTAATGATATTGGTATTATATGTACATTGTTCTGTTGGAATGAATCTGTACATGACATTATATCTATTGTAGATATAGTAATAATGGTATTGTTATTAAATGTACATTGATCTGTGGGAATGAATCAGTATAATACATTATATCGAATGTAGATATAGTACTAATGATATTGTTATTCAATCTACATTACATATCTAATGTAGGTATAGTACTAATGATATTGGTATTATATGTACATTGATCTGTAGGAACGAATCAGTATATTACATTATATCGAATGTACATATAGTACTAATGATATTGGTATTATGTGTACACTGATCTGTTGGAATGAATCTGTACATGACATTATATCTATTGTAGATATAGTAATAATGATATTGTTATTAAATGTACATTGATCTGTGGGAATGAATCAGTATAATACATTATATCGAATGTAGATATAGTACTAATGATATTGTTATTAAATCTACATTACATATCTAATGTAGGTATAGTACTAATGATATTGGTATTATATGTACATTGATCTGTGGGAATGAATCAGTATATTACATTATACCTCATGTAGATATAGTGCTAATGATATTGTTATTAAATGAACATTGATCTGTGGGAATGAATCAGTATATTACATTATATCGAATGTAGATATAGTACCAATGATATTGTTATTATGTGTACATTGATCTGTGGGAATGAATCAGTATATAACATTATATCGAATGTAGATATAGTACTAATGATATTGTTATTAAATCTACATTGCATATCTAATGTAGGTATAGTACTAATGATATTGTTATTAAATGTGCATTGATCTGTGGGAACGAATCAGTATATTACATTATATCGAATGTAGGTATAGTACTAATGATATTGTTATTTAATGTACATTGATCTGTGGGAATGAATCAGTCTATTACATTATATCGAATGTAGATATAGTACGAATGATATTGTTATTAAATCTACATTACATATCTAATGTAGGTATATTACTAATGATATTGGTATTATATGTACATTGATCTGTGGGAATGAATCAGTGTATTACACTATATCGAATGTAGATATAGTGCTAATGATGTTGTTATTAAATGTACATTGATCAGTGTGTAGTAACCAGTATATTACATTATATCTAATGTAGATATGATAATAATAATATTGTTATTAATTGTATATTACATATCTAATGTAGATATAGTACTAATGATATTCGCATTAAATATACTTTGATCTGTGGGAATGAATCAGTATATTACATTATATCGAATGTAGAAATAGTACTAATGATATTGGTATTAAATCTACATTACATATCTAATGTAGGTATAGTACTAATGATATTGGTATTATATGTACATTGATCTGTGGGAATGAATCAGTATATTACATTATACCTTATGTAGATATAGTGCTAATGATATTGTTATTAAATGTACATTGATCTGTGGGAATGAAACAGTATATAACATTATATCGAATGTAGACATAGTGCTAATGATGTTGTTATTAAATGTACATTGATCTGTGTGTAGTAACCAGTATATTACATTATATCTAATGTAGATATGATAATAATAATATTGTTATTAATTGTATATTACATATCTAATGTAGATATAGTACTAATGATATTCGCATTAAATATACTTTGATCTGTGGGAATGAATCAGTATATTACATTATAACGAATGTAGATATAGTACTAATGATATTGTTATTAAATCTACATTACATATCTAATGTAGGTATAGTACTAATGATATTGGTATTATATGTACATTGATCTGTGGGAAGGAATCCGTATATTACATTATACCTAATGTAGATATGGTAATAACGATATTGTTTTTAAATGTACATTGATCTGTGTGAATGAAGCAGTATATTACATTATATGGAATTTTGATATAGTGCTAATGATGTTGTTTCTAAATGTACATTGATCTGTGGGTAGTAGTCAGTATATTATATTATATCTAATGTAGATATGGTACTAATGATATTGTTATTAAATGTACATTGATCTGTGGGAATGAATCAGTGTATTACATTATATCGAATGTAGATATAGTGCTAATGATGTTGTTATTAAATGTACATTGATCTGTGTGTAGTAACCAGTATATTACATTATATCTAATGTAGATATGATAATAATAATATTGTGATTAATTGTATATTACATATCTAACGTAGATATAGTACTAATGATATTGACATTAAATGCACTTTGATCTGTGGGAATGAATCAGTATATTACATTATATCTAATGTAGATATATTACTAATGATATTGTTATTAAATGTACATTGATCTGTGGGAATGAATCAGTATATTACATTATATCGAATGTAGATATAGTCCCAATGATATTGTTATTAAGTGTACATTGATCTGTGGGAATGAATCAGTATATTACATTATATCGAATGTAGATATAGTACAAGTGATGGTGTTATTAAATGTACATTGATCTGTGGGTAGTAATCAGTATATTACATTATATCGAATGTACATATAGTACTAATGATATTGGTATTATATGTACATTGTTCTGTTGGAATGAATCTGTACATGACATTATATCTATTGTAGATATAGTAATAATGGTATTGTTATTAAATGTACATTGATCTGTGGGAATGAATCAGTATAATACATTATATCGAATGTAGATATAGTACTAATGATATTGTTATTCAATCTACATTACATATCTAATGTAGGTATAGTACTTATGATATTGGTATTATATGTACATTGATCTGTGGGAACGAATCAGTATATTACATTATATCGAATGTACATATAGTACTAATGATATTGGTATTATGTGTACAGGGTGTAAAAAAATTAAATGTCACGACCTATATGGGGTGATTCTACACCTCTGGATCGGTGGAGATCTGTCAAAGAAAGCGACCGCAAAATTGACCTTGACCCCTAATTTCAAGGTCAAATTTTTTTATTGGCTTATCGTATAGTGCTCATCGAGGGGATAAAAAGTCTGAAAGGAACCATGTGCCGGAAATCAACCCTTCCCCTAGAAAAAAGCCGTCAAAGTTTCCCTATACGTTAATGCATTAAACGTTGAGTCGCGCGGTACCCCTCTCCAGTGATCTTGGCGCATCAGTCTCGCGTATCGCTCGAATTTCATGCTATAGGATAATTCTTGAATTTCAATCACAATGCCAGCATATAGGAAGGGTAAATTCTAAGAGAGCATATTTAAAAAGACAAAATAACGACTGCGTGTAAAAGAAAATAAAAGAAAATAAAAGAAAATAACTGCGATGTGTTAACGAACTGTGAAATGATAAAACTAAACATTTATCTTGCGTTTATATTCGAAGTGCAAAACTTCAGTGAATTAAATTCATTCTTATTTTCTTTTACACGCAGTCGTTATTTTGTCTTTTTAAATATGCTCTCTTAGAATTTACCCTTCCTATATGCTGGCATTGTGATTGAAATTCAAGAACTGTCCTATAGCATGAAACTCGAGCGATACGCGAGACTGCCGCGCCAAGATCACTGCAGAGGGGTACCGGGCGACTCAACGTTTAATGCATTATGGTATATAGAAACTTTGACGGCTTTTTTCTAGGAGAAGGGTTGATTTCCGGCACATGGTTCCTTTCAGACTTTTTATCCCCTCGATGAGCACTATACGATAAGCCAATAAAAAAGTTTGACCTTGAAATTAGGGGTCAAGGTCAATTTTGCGGTCGCTTTCTTTGACAGATCTCCACCGATCCAGAGGTGTAGAATCACCCCATATAGGTCGTGACATTTAATTTTTTTACACCCTGTACACTGATCTGTTGGAATGAATCTGTACATGACATTATATCTATTGTAGATATAGTAATAATGATATTGTTATTAAATCTACATTACATATCTAATGTAGGTATAGTACTAATGATATTGGTATTATATGTACATTGATCTGTGGGAATGAATCAGTGTATTACATTATATCGAATGTAGATATAGTGCTAATGATGTTGTTATTAAATGTACATTGATCTGTGTGTAGTAACCAGTATATTACATTATATCTAATGTAGATATGATAATAATAATATTGTTATTAATTGTATATTACATATCCAATGTAGATATAGTACTAATGATATTGGCATGAAATATACTTTGATCTGTGGGAATGAATCAGTATATTACATTATATCGAATGTAGATATAGTACTAATGATATTGGCATGAAATATACTTTGATCTGTGGGATTGAATCAGTATATTACATTATATCGAATGTAGATATAGTACTAATGATATTGTTATTAAATCTACATTACATATCTAATGTAGGTATAGTACTAATGATATTGGTATTATATGTACATTGATCTGTGGGAATGAATCAGTATATTACATTATATTGAATGTACATATAGTACTAATGATATTGGTATTATATGTACATTGTTCTGTTGGAATGAATCTGTACATGACATTATATCTTTTGTAGATATAGTAATAATGGTATTGTTATTAAATGTACATTGATCGGTGGGAATGAATCAGTATATTACATTATATCGAATGTAGATATAGTGCTAATGATGTTGTTATTAAATGTACATTGATCTGTGGGAATGAATCAGTATATTACATTATACCTAATGTAGATATAGTAATAATGATATTGTTATTAAATGTACATTGATCTGTGGGAATGAATCAGTCTATTACATTATATCTAATGTAGTTATGGTAATAATAATATTGTTATTAATTGTACATTACATATCTAATGTAGATATAGTACTAATGATATTGGTATTAAATGTACATTGATCTGTGGGAATGAATTAGTATATTACATTATATCGAATGTAGATATAGTACTACTGATATTGGTGTTATATGTACATTGATCTGTTGGAATGAATCTATACATGACATTATATCTATTGTAGATATAGTAATAATGATATTGTTATTGAATGTACATTGATCTGTGGGAATGAATCAGTATATTACATTATATCGAATGTAGATATAGTGCCAATGATGTTGTTATTAAATGTACATTGATCTGTGTGTAGAAACCAGTATATTACATTATATCTAATGTAGATATGATAATAATAATATTGTTATTAATTGTATATTACATATCTAATGTAGATATAGTACTACTGATATTGGCATTAAATGTACATTGATCTGTGGGAATGAATCAGTATATTACATTATATCGAATGTAGATATAGTACTAATGATATTGTTATTAAATGTACATTACATATCTAATGTAGGTATAGTACTAATGATATTGGTATTAAATGTGCATTGATATGTGGGAATGAATCAGTCTATTACATTATATCGAATGTAGATATGATAATAATAATATTGTTATTAATTGTATATTACATATCTAATGTAGATATAGTACTAATGATATTGGCATTAAATATACTTTGATCTGTGGGAATGAATCAGTATATTACATTATATCGAATGTAGATATAGTACTAATGATATTGTTATTAAATCTACATTACATATCTAATGTAGGTATAGTACTAATGATATTGGTATTATATGTACATTGATCTGTGGGAATGAATCAGTATATTACATTATACCTCATGTAGATATAGTGCTAATGATATTGTTATTAAATGAACATTGATCTGTGGGAATGAATCAGTATATTACATTATATCGAATGTAGAAATAGTACTAATGATATTGGTATTAAATGTACATTGATCTGTGGGAAGGAATCCATATACTACATTATACCTAATGTAGATATGGTAATTACGATATTGTTTTTAAATGTACATTGATCTGTGTGAATGAAGCAGTATATTACATTATATCTCAGGCAGATATTTTGCTAATGATATTGTTATTAAATGTACATTGATCTGTGGGAATGAATCAGTATATTACATTATATCGAATGTAGATATAGTACAAGTGATGGTGTTATTAAATGTACATTGATCTGTGGGTAGTAATCAGTATATTACATTATATCTAATGTAGATATGGTAATAATAATATTGTTATTAATTGTATATTACAAATCTAATGTAGATATAGTACTAATGATATTAACATTAAATGTACATTGATCTGTGGGGAGGAATCAGTATATTACATTATACCTCATGTAGATATAGTGCTAATGATATTGTTATTAAATGAACATTGATCTGTGGGAATGAACCAGTATATTACATTATATCGAATGTAGATATAGTCCCAATGATATTGTTATTAAGTGTACATTGATCTGTGGGAATGAATCAGTATATTACATTATATCGAATGTACATATAGTACTAATGATGTTGGTATTATATGTACATTGTTCTGTTGGAATGAATCTGTACATGACATTATATCTATTGTAGATATAGTAATAATGGTATTGTTATTAAATGTACATTGATCTGTGGGAATGAATCAGTATAATACATTATATCGAATGTAGATATAGTACTAATGATATTGTTATTAAATCTACATTACATATCTAATGTAGGTATAGTACTAATGATATTGGTATTATATGTACATTGATCTGTGGGAATGAATCATTATATTACATTATACCTTATGTAGATATAGTGCTAATGATATTGTTATTAAATGTACATTGATCTGTGGGAATGAAACAGTATATAACATTATATCGAATGTAGACATAGTGCTAATGATGTTGTTATTAAATGTACATTGATCTGTGTGTAGTAACCAGTATATTACATTATATCTAATGTAGATATGATAATAATAATATTGTTATTAATTGTATATTACATATCTAATGTAGATATAGTACTAATGATATTCGCATTAAATATACTTTGATCTGTGGGAATGAATCAGTATATTATATTATAACGAATGTAGATATAGTACTAATGATATTGTTATTAAATCTACATTACATATCTAATGTAGGTATAGTACTAATGATATGGGTATTATATGTACTCTGATCTGTGGGAATGAATCAGTATATTACATTATACCTCATGTAGATATAGTGCTAATGATATTGTTATTAAATGAACATTGATCTGTGGGAATGAATCAGTATATTACATTATATCGAATGTAGATATAGTACTAATGATATTGGTATTAAATGTACATTGATCTGTGGGAAGGAATCCGTATATTACATTATACCTAATGTAGATATGGTAATAACGATATTGTTTTTAAATGTACATTGATCTGTGTGAATGAAGCAGTATATTACATTATATCGAATTTAGATATAGTGCTAATGATGTTGTTACTAAATGTACATTGATCTGTGGGTAGTAGTCAGTATATTACATTATAACTAATGTAGATATGATAATAATAATATTGTTATTAATTGTGTATTACATATCTAACGTAGATATAGTACTAATGATATTGACATTAAATGCACTTTGATCTGTGGGAATGAATCAGTATATTACATTATATCTAATGTAGATATATTACTAATGATATTGTTATTAAATGTACATTGATCTGTGGGAATAAATCAGAATATTACATTATATCGAATGTAGATATAGTACCAATGATATTGTTATTAAATGTACATTGATCTGTGGGAATGAATCAGTATATTACATTATATCGAATGTAGATATAGTACAAGTGATGGTGTTATTAAATGTACATTGATCTGTGGGTAGTAATCAGTATATTACATTATACCTCATGTAGATATAGTGCTAATGATATTGTTATTAAATGAACATTGATCTGTGGGAATGAATCAGTATATTACATTATATCGAATGTAGATATAGTCCCAATGATATTGTTATTAAGTGTACATTGATCTGTGGGAATGAATCAGTATATTACATTATATCGAATGTAGATATAGTACAAGTGATGGTGTTATTAAATGTACATTGATCTGTGGGTAGTAATCAGTATATTACATTATATCGAATGTAGATATAGTCCCAATGATATTGTTATTAAGTGTACATTGATCTGTGGGAATGAATCAGTATATTACATTATATCGAATGTACATATAGTACTAATGATATTGGTATTATATGTACATTGTTCTGTTGGAATGAATCTGTACATGACATTATATCTATTGTAGATATAGTAATAATGGTATTGTTATTAAATGTACATTGATCTGTGGGAATGAATCAGTATATTACATTATATCGAATGTAAATATAGTACCAATGATATTGTTATTCAGTGTACATTGATCTGTGGGAATGAATAAGTATATTAGATTATATCGAATGTAGATATAGTGCTAATGATGTTGTTCTTAAATGTACATTGATCTGTGGGTAGTAGTCAGTATATTATATTATATCTAATGTAGATATGGTACTAATGATATTGTTATTAAATGTACATTGATCTGTGGGAATGAATCAGTGTATTACATTATATCGAATGTAGATATAGTGCTAATGATGTTGTTATTAAATGTACATTGATCTGTGTGTAGTAACCAGTATATTACATTATATCTAATGTAGATATGATAATAATAATATTGTGATTAATTGTATATTACATATCTAACGTAGATATAGTACTAATGATATTGACATTAAATGCACTTTGATCTGTGGGAATGAATCAGTATATTACATTATATCTAATGTAGATATATTACTAATGATATTGTTATTAAATGTACATTGATCTGTGGGAATGAATCAGTATATTACATTATATCTATTGTAGATATAGTAATAATGGTATTGTTATTAAATGTACATTGATCTGTGGGAATGAATCAGTATAATACATTATATCGAATGTAGATATAGTACTAATGATATTGTTATTAAATCTACATTACATATCTAATGTAGGTATAGTACTAATGATATTGGTATTATATGTACATTGATCTGTGGGAAGGAATCCGTATATTACATTATACCTAATGTAGATATGGTAATAACGATATTGTTTTTAAATGTACATTGATCTGTGTGAATGAAGCAGTATATTACATTATATCGAATGTACATATAGTACTAATGATATTGGTATTATATGTACATTGTTCTGTTGGAATGAATCTGTACATGACATTATATCTATTGTAGATATAGTAATAATGGTATTGTTATTAAATGTACATAGATCTGTGGAAATGAATCAGTATAATACATTATATCGCATGTAGATATAGTACTAATGATATTGTTATTAAATCTACATTACATATCTAATGTAGGTATAGTGCTAGTGATATTGTTATTAAATGAACATTGATCTGTGGGAATGAATCAGTATATTACATTATATCGAATGTAGATATAGTACTAATGATATTGGTATTAAATGTACATTGATCTGTGGGAAGGAATCCGTATATCACATTATACCTAATGTAGATATGGTAATAACGATATTGTTTTCAAATGTACATTGATCTGTGTGAATGAAGCAGTATATTACATTATATCTCAGGCAGATATTTTGCTAATGATATTGTTATTAAATGTTCATTGATCTGTGGGAATGAATCAGTATATTACATTATACCTAATGTAGATATAGTAATAATGATATTGTTATTAAATGTACATTGATCTGTGGGAATGAATCAGTATATTACATTATATCGAATGTAGATATAGTGCTAATGATGTTGTTACTAAATGTACATTGATCTGTGGGTAGTAGTCAGTATATTACATTATAACTAATGTAGATATGATAATCATAATATTGTTATTAATTGTATATTACATATCTAATGTAGATATAGTGCTAATGATATTGACATTAAATGTACTTTGATCTGTGGGAATGAATCAGTATATTACATTATATCGAATGTAGATATAGTACTAATGATATTGTTATTAAATCTACATTACATATCTAACGTATGTATAGTACTAATGATATTGGTATTATATGTACATCGATCTGTGGGAATGAATCAGTATATTACATTATACTTCATGTAGATATAGTGCTAATGATATTGTTATTAAATGAACATTGATCTGTGGGAATGAATCAGTATATTACATTATATCGAATGTAGATATAGTACTAATGACATTGGTATTAAATCTACATTACATATCTAATGTAGGTATAGTACTAATGATATTGTTATTAAATGTACATTGGTTTGTGGGAATGAATCAGTCCATTACATTATATCTAATCTAGATATGGTAATAATAATATTGTTATTAATTGTACATTACATATCTAATGTAGATATAGTACTAATGATATTGGTATTATATGTACATTGATCTCTGGGAACGAATAAGTATATTACATTATATCGAATGTAGATATAGTACTACTGATATTGGTGTTATATGTACATTGATCTGTTGGAATGAATCTGTACATGACATTATATCTATTGTAGATATAGTAATAATGATATTGTTATTAAATGTACATTGATCTGTGGGAATGAATCAGTATATTACATTATACCTAATCTAGATATAGTAATAATGATATTGTTATTAAATGTACATTGATCTGTGGTAATGAATCAGTATATTACATTATATCGAATGTAGATATAGTGCTAATGATGTTGTTACTAAATGTACATTGATCTGTGGGTAGTAGTCAGTATATTACATTATAACTAATGTAGATATGATAATAATAATATTGTTATTAATTGTATATTACATATCTAATGTAGATATAGTACTAATGATATTCGCATTAAATATACTTTGATCTGTGGGAATGAATCAGTATATTACATTATAACGAATGTAGATATAGTACTAATGATATTGTTATTAAATCTACATTACATATCTAATGTAGGTATAGTACTAATGATATTGGTATTATATGTACATTGATCTGTGGGAAGGAATCCGTATATTACATTATACCTAATGTAGATATGGTAATAACGATATTGTTTTTAAATGTACATTGATCTGTGTGAATGAAGCAGTATATTACATTATATCGAATGTACATATAGTACTAATGATATTGGTATTATATGTACATTGTTCTGTTGGAATGAATCTGTACATGACATTATATCTATTGTAGATATAGTAATAATGGTATTGTTATTAAATGTACATTGATCTGTGGAAATGAATCAGTATAATACATTATATCGCATGTAGATATAGTACTAATGATATTGTTATTAAATCTACATTACATATCTAATGTAGGTATAGTGCTAGTGATATTGTTATTAAATGAACATTGATCTGTGGGAATGAATCAGTATATTACATTATATCGAATGTAGATATAGTACTAATGATATTGGTATTAAATGTACATTGATCTGTGGGAAGGAATCCGTATATCACATTATACCTAATGTAGATATGGTAATAACGATATTGTTTTCAAATGTACATTGATCTGTGTGAATGAAGCAGTATATTACATTATATCTCAGGCAGATATTTTGCTAATGATATTGTTATTAAATGTTCATTGATCTGTGGGAATGAATCAGTATATTACATTATACCTAATGTAGATATAGTAATAATGATATTGTTATTAAATGTACATTGATCTGTGGGAATGAATCAGTATATTACATTATATCGAATGTAGATATAGTGCTAATGATGTTGTTACTAAATGTACATTGATCTGTGGGTAGTAGTCAGTATATTACATTATAACTAATGTAGATATGATAATCATAATATTGTTATTAATTGTATATTACATATCTAATGTAGATATAGTGCTAATGATATTGACATTAAATGTACTTTGATCTGTGGGAATGAATCAGTATATTACATTATATCGAATGTAGATATAGTACTAATGATATTGTTATTAAATCTACATTACATATCTAACGTATGTATAGTACTAATGATATTGGTATTATATGTACATCGATCTGTGGGAATGAATCAGCATATTACATTATACTTCATGTAGATATAGTGCTAATGATATTGTTATTAAATGAACATTGATCTGTGGGAATGAATCAGTATATTACATTATATCGAATGTAGATATAGTACTAATGACATTGGTATTAAATCTACATTACATATCTAATGTAGGTATAGTACTAATGATATTGTTATTAAATGTACATTGGTTTGTGGGAATGAATCAGTCCATTACATTATATCTAATCTAGATATGGTAATAATAATATTGTTATTAATTGTACATTACATATCTAATGTAGATATAGTACTAATGATATTGGTATTATATGTACATTGATCTCTGGGAACGAATAAGTATATTACATTATATCGAATGTAGATATAGTACTACTGATATTGGTGTTATATGTACATTGATCTGTTGGAATGAATCTGTACATGACATTATATCTATTGTAGATATAGTAATAATGATATTGTTATTAAATGTACATTGATCTGTGGGAATGAATCAGTATATTACATTATATCGAATGTAGATATAGTGCTAATGATGTTGTTATAAAATGTACATTGATCTGTGGGTAATAATCAGTATATCACATTATATCTAATGTAGATATGATAATAATAATATTGTTATCAATTGTATATTACATATCTAATGTAGATATAGTACTAATGATATTAACATTAAATGTACATTGATCTGTGTGAATGAATCAGTATATTACATTATATCGAATGTGGATATAGTGCTAATGATGTTGTTATTAAATGTACATTGATCTGTGGGTAATAATCAGTATATCAGATTATATCTAATGTAGGTATGATAATAATAATATTGTTATTAATTGTATATTACATATCTAATGTAGATACAGTACTAATGATATTAACATTAAATGTACATTGATCTGTGTGAATGAATCAGTATATTACATTATACCTCATGTAGATATAGTGCTAATGATATTGTTATTAAATGTACATTGATCTGTGGGAATGAAACAGTATATTACATTGTATCGAATGTAGATATAGTGCTAATGATGTTGTTATTAAATGTACATTGATCTGTGTGTAGTAACCAGTATATTACATTACATCTAATGTAGATATGATAATCATAATATTGTTATTAATTGTATATTACATATCCAATGTAGATATAGTACTAATGATATTAACATTAAATGTACATTGATCTGTGTGAATGAATCAGTATATTACATTATACCTCATGTAGATATAGTGCTAACGATATTGTTATTAAATGTACATTGATCTGTGGGAATGAAACAGTATATTACATTATATCGAATGTAGATATAGTGCTAATGATGTTGTTATTAAATGTACATTGATCTGTGTGTAGTAACCAGTATATTACATTATATCTAATGTAGATATGATAATAATAATATTGTTATTAATTGTATATTACATATCCAATGTAGATATAGTACTAATGATATTGACATTAAATGTACTTTGATCTGTGGGAATGAATCAGTATATTACATTATATCTAATGTAGATATATTACTAATGATATTGTTATTAAATGTACATTGATCTGTGGGAATGAATCAGTATATTACATTATATCGAATGTAGATATAGTACAAGTGATGGTGTTATTAAATGTACATTGATCTGTGGGTAGTAATCAGTGTATTACATTATATCTAATGTAGATATGGTAATAATAATATTGTTATTAATTGTATATTACATATCTAATGTAGATATAGTACTAATGATATTAACATTAAATGTACATTGATCTGTGGGAAGGAATCAGTATATTACATTATACCTCATGTAGATATAGTGCTAATGATATTGTTATTAAATGAACATTGATCTGTGGGAATGAATCAGTGTATTACATTATATCGAATGTAGATATAGTCCCAATGATATTGTTATTAAGTGTACATTGATCTGTGGGAATGAATCAGTATATTACATTATATCGAATGTACATATAGTACTAATGATGTTGGTATTATATGTACATTGTTCTGTTGGAATGAATCTGTACATGACATTATATCTATTGTAGATATAGTAATAATGGTATTGTTATTAAATGTACATTGATCTGTGGGAATGAATCAGTATAATACATTATATCGAATGTAGATATAGTACTAATGATATTGTTATTAAATCTACATTACATATCTAATGTAGGTATAGTACTAATGATATTGGTATTATATGTACATTGAGCTGTGGGAATGAATCAGTATATTACATTATACCTTATGTAGATATAGTGCTAATGATATTGTTATTAAATGTACATTGATCTGTGGGAATGAAACAGTATATAACATTATATCGAATGTAGACATAGTGCTAATGATGTTGTTATTAAATGTACATTGATCTGTGTGTAGTAACCAGTATATTACATTATATCTAATGTAGATATGATAATAATAATATTGTTATTAATTGTATATTACATATCTAATGTAGATATAGTACTAATGATATTCGCATTAAATATACTTTGATCTGTGGGAATGAATCAGTATATTACATTATAACGAATGTAGATATAGTACTAATGATATTGTTATTAAATCTACATTACATATCTAATGTAGGTATAGTACTAATGATATTGGTATTATATGTACATTGATCTGTGGGAAGGAATCCGTATATTACATTATACCTAATGTAGATATGGTAATAACGATATTGTTTTTAAATGTACATTGATCTGTGTGAATGAAGCAGTATATTACATTATATCGAATTTAGATATAGTGCTAATGATGTTGTTACTAAATGTACATTGATCTGTGGGTAGTAGTCAGTATATTACATTATAACTAATGTAGATATGATAATAATAATATTGTGATTAATTGTATATTACATATCTAATGTAGATATAGTACTAATGATATTGGCATTAAATATACTTTGATCTGTGGGAATGAATCAGTATATTACATTATACCTCATGTAGATATAGTGCTAATGATATTGTTATTAAATGAACATTGATCTGTGGGAATGAATCAGTATATTACATTATGTCGAATGTAGATATAGTCCCAATGATATTGTTATTAAGTGTACATTGATCTGTGGGAATGAATCAGTATATTACATTATATCGAATGTAGATATAGTACAAGTGATGGTGTTATTAAATGTACATTGATCTGTGGGTAGTAATCAGTATATTACATTATATCGAATGTACATATAGTACTAATGATATTAGTATTATATGTACATTGTTCTGTTGGAATGAATCTGTACATGACATTATATCTATTGTAGATATAGTAATAATGGTATTGTTATTAAATGTACATTGATCTGTGGGAATGAATCAGTATATTACATTATATCGAATGTAGATATAGTACTAATGATATTGTTATTAAATCTACATTACATATCTAATGTAGGTATAGTACTAATGATATTGGTATTATATGTACATTGATCTGTGGGAATGAATCAGTGTATTACATTATATCGAATGTAGATATAGTGCTAATGATGTTGTTATTAAATGTACATTGATCAGTGTGTAGTAACCAGTATATTACATTATATCTAATGTAGATATGATAATAATAATATTGTTATTAATTGTATATTACATATCTAATGTAGATATAGTACTACTGATATTGGCATTAAATGTGCATTGATCTGTGGGAATGAATCAGTATATTACATTATATCGAATGTAGATATAGTACTAATGATATTGTTATTAAATGTACATTACATATCTAATGTAGGTATAGTACTAATGATATTGGTATTAAATGTGCATTGATATGTGGGAATGAATCAGTCTATTACATTATATCGAATGTAGATATGATAATAATAATATTGTTATTAATTGTATATTACATATCTAATGTAGATATAGTACTAATGATATTGGCATTAAATATACTTTGATCTGTGGGAATGAATCAGTATATTACATTATATCGAATGTAGATATAGTACTAATGATATTGTTATTAAATCTACATTACATATCTAATGTAGGTATAGTACTAATGATATTGGTATTATATGTACATTGATCTGTGGGAAGGAATCCGTATATTACATTATACCTAATGTAGATATGGTAATAACGATATTGTTTTTAAATGTACATTGATCTGTGTGAATGAAGCAGTATATTACATTATATCGAATGTACATATAGTACTAATGATATTGGTATTATATGTACATTGTTCTGTTGGAATGAATCTGTACATGACATTATATCTATTGTAGATATAGTAATAATGGTATTGTTATTAAATGTACATTGATCTGTGGAAATGAATCAGTATAATACATTATATCGCATGTAGATATAGTACTAATGATATTGTTATTAAATCTACATTACATATCTAATGTAGGTATAGTGCTAGTGATATTGTTATTAAATGAACATTGATCTGTGGGAATGAATCAGTATATTACATTATATCGAATGTAGATATAGTACTAATGATATTGGTATTAAATGTACATTGATCTGTGGGAAGGAATCCGTATATCACATTATACCTAATGTAGATATGGTAATAACGATATTGTTTTCAAATGTACATTGATCTGTGTGAATGAAGCAGTATATTACATTATATCTCAGGCAGATATTTTGCTAATGATATTGTTATTAAATGTTCATTGATCTGTGGGAATGAATCAGTATATTACATTATACCTAATGTAGATATAGTAATAATGATATTGTTATTAAATGTACATTGATCTGTGGGAATGAATCAGTATATTACATTATATCGAATGTAGATATAGTGCTAATGATGTTGTTACTAAATGTACATTGATCTGTGGGTAGTAGTCAGTATATTACATTATAACTAATGTAGATATGATAATCATAATATTGTTATTAATTGTATATTACATATCTAATGTAGATATAGTGCTAATGATATTGACATTAAATGTACTTTGATCTGTGGGAATGAATCAGTATATTACATTATATCGAATGTAGATATAGTACTAATGATATTGTTATTAAATCTACATTACATATCTAACGTATGTATAGTACTAATGATATTGGTATTATATGTACATCGATCTGTGGGAATGAATCAGCATATTACATTATACTTCATGTAGATATAGTGCTAATGATATTGTTATTAAATGAACATTGATCTGTGGGAATGAATCAGTATATTACATTATATCGAATGTAGATATAGTACTAATGACATTGGTATTAAATCTACATTACATATCTAATGTAGGTATAGTACTAATGATATTGTTATTAAATGTACATTGGTTTGTGGGAATGAATCAGTCCATTACATTATATCTAATCTAGATATGGTAATAATAATATTGTTATTAATTGTACATTACATATCTAATGTAGATATAGTACTAATGATATTGGTATTATATGTACATTGATCTCTGGGAACGAATAAGTATATTACATTATATCGAATGTAGATATAGTACTACTGATATTGGTGTTATATGTACATTGATCTGTTGGAATGAATCTGTACATGACATTATATCTATTGTAGATATAGTAATAATGATATTGTTATTAAATGTACATTGATCTGTGGGAATGAATCAGTATATTACATTATATCGAATGTAGATATAGTGCTAATGATGTTGTTATAAAATGTACATTGATCTGTGGGTAATAATCAGTATATCACATTATATCTAATGTAGATATGATAATAATAATATTGTTATCAATTGTATATTACATATCTAATGTAGATATAGTACTAATGATATTAACATTAAATGTACATTGATCTGTGTGAATGAATCAGTATATTACATTATATCGAATGTGGATATAGTGCTAATGATGTTGTTATTAAATGTACATTGATCTGTGGGTAATAATCAGTATATCAGATTATATCTAATGTAGGTATGATAATAATAATATTGTTATTAATTGTATATTACATATCTAATGTAGATACAGTACTAATGATATTAACATTAAATGTACATTGATCTGTGTGAATGAGTCAGTATATTACATTATACCTCATGTAGATATAGTGCTAATGATATTGTTATTAAATGTACATTGATCTGTGGGAATGAAACAGTATATTACATTGTATCGAATGTAGATATAGTGCTAATGATGTTGTTATTAAATGTACATTGATCTGTGTGTAGTAACCAGTATATTACATTACATCTAATGTAGATATGATAATCATAATATTGTTATTAATTGTATATTACATATCCAATGTAGATATAGTACTAATGATATTAACATTAAATGTACATTGATCTGTGTGAATGAATCAGTATATTACATTATACCTCATGTAGATATAGTGCTAACGATATTGTTATTAAATGTACATTGATCTGTGGGAATGAAACAGTATATTACATTATATCGAATGTAGATATAGTGCTAATGATGTTGTTATTAAATGTACATTGATCTGTGTGTAGTAACCAGTATATTACATTATATCTAATGTAGATATGATAATAATAATATTGTTATTAATTGTATATTACATATCCAATGTAGATATAGTACTAATGATATTGACATTAAATGTACTTTGATCTGTGGGAATGAATCAGTATATTACATTATATCTAATGTAGATATATTACTAATGATATTGTTATTAAATGTACATTGATCTGTGGGAATGAATCAGTATATTACATTATATCGAATGTAGATATAGTACAAGTGATGGTGTTATTAAATGTACATTGATCTGTGGGTAGTAATCAGTGTATTACATTATATCTAATGTAGATATGGTAATAATAATATTGTTATTAATTGTATATTACATATCTAATGTAGATATAGTACTAATGATATTAACATTAAATGTACATTGATCTGTGGGAAGGAATCAGTATATTACATTATACCTCATGTAGATATAGTGCTAATGATATTGTTATTAAATGAACATTGATCTGTGGGAATGAATCAGTGTATTACATTATATCGAATGTAGATATAGTCCCAATGATATTGTTATTAAGTGTACATTGATCTGTGGGAATGAATCAGTATATTACATTATATCGAATGTACATATAGTACTAATGATGTTGGTATTATATGTACATTGTTCTGTTGGAATGAATCTGTACATGACATTATATCTATTGTAGATATAGTAATAATGGTATTGTTATTAAATGTACATTGATCTGTGGGAATGAATCAGTATAATACATTATATCGAATGTAGATATAGTACTAATGATATTGTTATTAAATCTACATTACATATCTAATGTAGGTATAGTACTAATGATATTGGTATTATATGTACATTGAGCTGTGGGAATGAATCAGTATATTACATTATACCTTATGTAGATATAGTGCTAATGATATTGTTATTAAATGTACATTGATCTGTGGGAATGAAACAGTATATAACATTATATCGAATGTAGACATAGTGCTAATGATGTTGTTATTAAATGTACATTGATCTGTGTGTAGTAACCAGTATATTACATTATATCTAATGTAGATATGATAATAATAATATTGTTATTAATTGTATATTACATATCTAATGTAGATATAGTACTAATGATATTCGCATTAAATATACTTTGATCTGTGGGAATGAATCAGTATATTACATTATAACGAATGTAGATATAGTACTAATGATATTGTTATTAAATCTACATTACATATCTAATGTAGGTATAGTACTAATGATATTGGTATTATATGTACATTGATCTGTGGGAAGGAATCCGTATATTACATTATACCTAATGTAGATATGGTAATAACGATATTGTTTTTAAATGTACATTGATCTGTGTGAATGAAGCAGTATATTACATTATATCGAATTTAGATATAGTGCTAATGATGTTGTTACTAAATGTACATTGATCTGTGGGTAGTAGTCAGTATATTACATTATAACTAATGTAGATATGATAATAATAATATTGTGATTAATTGTATATTACATATCTAATGTAGATATAGTACTAATGATATTGGCATTAAATATACTTTGATCTGTGGGAATGAATCAGTATATTACATTATACCTCATGTAGATATAGTGCTAATGATATTGTTATTAAATGAACATTGATCCGTGGGAATGAATCAGTATATTACATTATGTCGAATGTAGATATAGTCCCAATGATATTGTTATTAAGTGTACATTGATCTGTGGGAATGAATCAGTATATTACATTATATCGAATGTAGATATAGTACAAGTGATGGTGTTATTAAATGTACATTGATCTGTGGGTAGTAATCAGTATATTACATTATATCGAATGTACATATAGTACTAATGATATTAGTATTATATGTACATTGTTCTGTTGGAATGAATCTGTACATGACATTATATCTATTGTAGATATAGTAATAATGGTATTGTTATTAAATGTACATTGATCTGTGGGAATGAATCAGTATATTACATTATATCGAATGTAGATATAGTACTAATGATATTGTTATTAAATCTACATTACATATCTAATGTAGGTATAGTACTAATGATATTGGTATTATATGTACATTGATCTGTGGGAATGAATCAGTGTATTACATTATATCGAATGTAGATATAGTGCTAATGATGTTGTTATTAAATGTACATTGATCAGTGTGTAGTAACCAGTATATTACATTATATCTAATGTAGATATGATAATAATAATATTGTTATTAATTGTATATTACATATCTAATGTAGATATAGTACTACTGATATTGGCATTAAATGTGCATTGATCTGTGGGAATGAATCAGTATATTACATTATATCGAATGTAGATATAGTACTAATGATATTGTTATTAAATGTACATTACATATCTAATGTAGGTATAGTACTAATGATATTGGTATTAAATGTGCATTGATATGTGGGAATGAATCAGTCTATTACATTATATCGAATGTAGATATGATAATAATAATATTGTTATTAATTGTATATTACATATCTAATGTAGATATAGTACTAATGATATTGGCATTAAATATACTTTGATCTGTGGGAATGAATCAGTATATTACATTATATCGAATGTAGATATAGTACTAATGATATTGTTATTAAATCTACATTACATATCTAATGTAGGTATAGTACTAATGATATTGGTATTATATGTACATTGATCTGTGGGAAGGAATCCGTATATTACATTATACCTAATGTAGATATGGTAATAACGATATTGTTTTTAAATGTACATTGATCTGTGTGAATGAAGCAGTATATTACATTATATCGAATGTACATATAGTACTAATGATATTGGTATTATATGTACATTGTTCTGTTGGAATGAATCTGTACATGACATTATATCTATTGTAGATATAGTAATAATGGTATTGTTATTAAATGTACATTGATCTGTGGAAATGAATCAGTATAATACATTATATCGCATGTAGATATAGTACTAATGATATTGTTATTAAATCTACATTACATATCTAATGTAGGTATAGTGCTAGTGATATTGTTATTAAATGAACATTGATCTGTGGGAATGAATCAGTATATTACATTATATCGAATGTAGATATAGTACTAATGATATTGGTATTAAATGTACATTGATCTGTGGGAAGGAATCCGTATATCACATTATACCTAATGTAGATATGGTAATAACGATATTGTTTTCAAATGTACATTGATCTGTGTGAATGAAGCAGTATATTACATTATATCTCAGGCAGATATTTTGCTAATGATATTGTTATTAAATGTTCATTGATCTGTGGGAATGAATCAGTATATTACATTATACCTAATGTAGATATAGTAATAATGATATTGTTATTAAATGTACATTGATCTGTGGGAATGAATCAGTATATTACATTATATCGAATGTAGATATAGTGCTAATGATGTTGTTACTAAATGTACATTGATCTGTGGGTAGTAGTCAGTATATTACATTATAACTAATGTAGATATGATAATCATAATATTGTTATTAATTGTATATTACATATCTAATGTAGATATAGTGCTAATGATATTGACATTAAATGTACTTTGATCTGTGGGAATGAATCAGTATATTACATTATATCGAATGTAGATATAGTACTAATGATATTGTTATTAAATCTACATTACATATCTAACGTATGTATAGTACTAATGATATTGGTATTATATGTACATCGATCTGTGGGAATGAATCAGCATATTACATTATACTTCATGTAGATATAGTGCTAATGATATTGTTATTAAATGAACATTGATCTGTGGGAATGAATCAGTATATTACATTATATCGAATGTAGATATAGTACTAATGACATTGGTATTAAATCTACATTACATATCTAATGTAGGTATAGTACTAATGATATTGTTATTAAATGTACATTGGTTTGTGGGAATGAATCAGTCCATTACATTATATCTAATCTAGATATGGTAATAATAATATTGTTATTAATTGTACATTACATATCTAATGTAGATATAGTACTAATGATATTGGTATTATATGTACATTGATCTCTGGGAACGAATAAGTATATTACATTATATCGAATGTAGATATAGTACTACTGATATTGGTGTTATATGTACATTGATCTGTTGGAATGAATCTGTACATGACATTATATCTATTGTAGATATAGTAATAATGATATTGTTATTAAATGTACATTGATCTGTGGGAATGAATCAGTATATTACATTATATCGAATGTAGATATAGTGCTAATGATGTTGTTATAAAATGTACATTGATCTGTGGGTAATAATCAGTATATCACATTATATCTAATGTAGATATGATAATAATAATATTGTTATCAATTGTATATTACATATCTAATGTAGATATAGTACTAATGATATTAACATTAAATGTACATTGATCTGTGTGAATGAATCAGTATATTACATTATATCGAATGTGGATATAGTGCTAATGATGTTGTTATTAAATGTACATTGATCTGTGGGTAATAATCAGTATATCAGATTATATCTAATGTAGGTATGATAATAATAATATTGTTATTAATTGTATATTACATATCTAATGTAGATACAGTACTAATGATATTAACATTAAATGTACATTGATCTGTGTGAATGAATCAGTATATTACATTATACCTCATGTAGATATAGTGCTAATGATATTGTTATTAAATGTACATTGATCTGTGGGAATGAAACAGTATATTACATTGTATCGAATGTAGATATAGTGCTAATGATGTTGTTATTAAATGTACATTGATCTGTGTGTAGTAACCAGTATATTACATTACATCTAATGTAGATATGATAATCATAATATTGTTATTAATTGTATATTACATATCCAATGTAGATATAGTACTAATGATATTAACATTAAATGTACATTGATCTGTGTGAATGAATCAGTATATTACATTATACCTCATGTAGATATAGTGCTAACGATATTGTTATTAAATGTACATTGATCTGTGGGAATGAAACAGTATATTACATTATATCGAATGTAGATATAGTGCTAATGATGTTGTTATTAAATGTACATTGATCTGTGTGTAGTAACCAGTATATTACATTATATCTAATGTAGATATGATAATAATAATATTGTTATTAATTGTATATTACATATCCAATGTAGATATAGTACTAATGATATTGACATTAAATGTACTTTGATCTGTGGGAATGAATCAGTATATTACATTATATCTAATGTAGATATATTACTAATGATATTGTTATTAAATGTACATTGATCTGTGGGAATGAATCAGTATATTACATTATATCGAATGTAGATATAGTACAAGTGATGGTGTTATTAAATGTACATTGATCTGTGGGTAGTAATCAGTGTATTACATTATATCTAATGTAGATATGGTAATAATAATATTGTTATTAATTGTATATTACATATCTAATGTAGATATAGTACTAATGATATTAACATTAAATGTACATTGATCTGTGGGAAGGAATCAGTATATTACATTATACCTCATGTAGATATAGTGCTAATGATATTGTTATTAAATGAACATTGATCTGTGGGAATGAATCAGTGTATTACATTATATCGAATGTAGATATAGTCCCAATGATATTGTTATTAAGTGTACATTGATCTGTGGGAATGAATCAGTATATTACATTATATCGAATGTACATATAGTACTAATGATATTAGTATTATATGTACATTGTTCTGTTGGAATGAATCTGTACATGACATTATATCTATTGTAGATATAGTAATAATGGTATTGTTATTAAATGTACATTGATCTGTGGGAATGAATCAGTATATTACATTATATCGAATGTAGATATAGTACTAATGATATTGTTATTAAATCTACATTACATATCTAATGTAGGTATAGTACTAATGATATTGGTATTATATGTACATTGATCTGTGGGAATGAATCAGTGTATTACATTATATCGAATGTAGATATAGTGCTAATGATGTTGTTATTAAATGTACATTGATCAGTGTGTAGTAACCAGTATATTACATTATATCTAATGTAGATATGATAATAATAATATTGTTATTAATTGTATATTACATATCTAATGTAGATATAGTACTACTGATATTGGCATTAAATGTACATTGATCTGTGGGAATGAATCAGTATATTACATTATATCGAATGTAGATATAGTACTAATGATATTGTTATTAAATGTACATTACATATCTAATGTAGGTATAGTACTAATGATATTGGTATTAAATGTGCATTGATATGTGGGAAAGAATCAGTCTATTACATTATATCGAATGTAGATATGATAATAATAATATTGTTATTAATTGTATATTACATATCTAATGTAGATATAGTACTAATGATATTGGCATTAAATATACTTTGATCTGTGGGAATGAATCAGTATATTACATTATATCGAATGTAGATATAGTACTAATGATATTGTTATTAAATCTACATTACATATCTAATGTAGGTATAGTACTAATGATATTGGTATTATATGTACATTGATCTGTGGGAATGAATCAATATATTACATTATATCGAATGTAGATATAGTACTAATGATATTATTATTAAATGTACATTGATCTGTGGGAATGAATCAGTATATTACATTATACCTAATGTAGATATATAATAATGATATTGTTATTAAATGTACATTGATCTGTGGGAATGAATCAGTATATTACATTATATCGAATGTAGATATAGTGCTAATGATGTTGTTACTAAATGTACATTGATCTGTGGGTAGTAGTCAGTGTATTACATTATAACTAATGTAGATATGATAATAATAATATTGCTATTAATTGTGTATTACATTTCTAGCGTAGATATAGTACTATTGATATTGACATTAAATGTACTTTGATCTGTGGGAATGAATCAGTATATTACATTATATCTAATGTAGATATATTACTAATGATATTGTTATTAAATGTACATTGATCTGTGGGAATGAATCAGTATATTACATTATTTCGAATGTAGATATAGTACCAATGATATTCTTATTAAATGTACATTGATCTGTGGGAATGAATCAGTATATTACATTATATCGAATGTAGATATAGTACTAATGATATTGTTATTAAATGTACATTACATATCTAATGTAGGTATAGTACTAATGATATTGGTATTAAATGTGCATTGATATGTGGGAATGAATCAGTCTATTACATTATATCGAATGTAGATATGATAATAATAATATTGTTATTAATTGTATATTACATATCTAATGTAGATATAGTACTAATGATATTGGCATTAAATATACTTTGATCTGTGGGAGTGAATCAGTATATTACATTATATCGAATGTAGATATAGTACTAATGATATTGTTATTAAATCTACATTACATATCTAATGTAGGTATAGTACTAATGATATTGGTATTATATGTACATTGATCTGTGGGAATGAATCAGTATATTACATTATATCGAATGTAGATATAGTACTAATGATATTATTATTAAATGTACATTGATCTGTGGGAATGAATCAGTATATTACATTATACCTAATGTAGATATATAATAATGATATTGTTATTAAATGTACATTGATCTGTGGGAATGAATCAGTATATTACATTATATCGAATGTAGATATAGTGCTAATGATGTTGTTACTAAATGTACATTGATCTGTGGGTAGTAGTCAGTATATTACATTATAACTAATGTAGATATGATAATAATAATATTGCTATTAATTGTGTATTACATTTCTAACGTAGATATAGTACTATTGATATTGACATTAAATGTACTTTGATCTGTGGGAATGAATCAGTATATTACATTATATCTAATGTAGATATATTACTAATGATATTGTTATTAAATGTACATTGATCTGTGGGAATGAATCAGTATATTACATTATTTCGAATGTAGATATAGTACCAATGATATTCTTATTAAATGTACATTGATCTGTGGGAATGAATCAGTATATTACATTATATCGAATGTAGATATAGTACAACTGCTGGTGTTATTAAATGCACATTGATCTGTGGGTAGTAATCAGTATATTACATTATATCTAATGTAGATATGATAATAATAATATTGTTATTAATTGTATATTACATATCTAATGTAGATATAGTACTAATGATATTAACATTAAATGTACATTGATCTGTGGGAATGAATCAGTATATTACATTATACCTCATGTAGATATAGTGCTAATGATATTGTTATTAAATGAACATTGATCTGTGGGAATGAATCAGTATATTACATTATATCGAATGTAGATATAGTCCCAATGATATTGTTATTAAGTGTACATTGATCTGTGGGAATGAATCAGTATATTACATTATATCGAATGTACATATAGTACTAATGATATTGGTATTATATGTACATTGTTCTGTTGGAATGAATCTGTTCATGACATTATATCTATTGTAGATATAGTAATAATGGTATTGTTATTAAATGTACATTGATCTGTGGGAATGAATCAGTATAATACATTATATCGCATGTAGATATAGTACTAATGATATTGTTATTAAATCTACATTACATATCTAATGTAGGTATGGTACTAATGATATTGTTATTAAATGAACATTGATCTGTGGGAATGAATCAGTATATTACATTATATCGAATGTAGATATAGTACTAATGATATTGGTATTAAATGTACATTGATCTGTGGGAAGGAATCCGTATATCACATTATACCTAATGTAGATATGGTAATAACGATATTGTTTTTAAATGTACATTGATCTGTGTGAATGAAGCAGTATATTACATTATATCTCAGGCAGATATTTTGCTAATGATATTGTTATTAAATGAACATTGATCTGTGGGAATGAATCAGTATATTACATTATACCTAATGTAGATATAGTAATAATGATATTGTTATTAAATGTACATTGATCTGTGGGAATGAATCAGTATATTACATTATATCGAATGTAGATATAGTGCTAATGATGTTGTTACTAAATGTACATTGATCTGTGGGTAGTCGTCAGTATATTACATTATATCGAATGTAGATATAGTACTAATGATATTGTTATTAAATCTACATTACATATCTAATGTAGGTATAGTACTAATGATATTGTTATTAAATGTGCATTGATCTGTGGGAACGAATCAGTATATTACATTATATCTAATGTAGATATATTTCTAATGATATTGTTATTAAATGTACATTGATCTGTGGGAATGAATCAGTATATTACATTATATCGAATGTAGATATAGTACCAATGATATTGTTATTAAATGTACATTGATCTGTGGGAATGAATCAGTATATTACATTATATCGAATGTAGATATAGTACTAATGATATTGTTATTAAATGTACATTATATATCTAATGTAGGTATAGTACTAATGATATTGGTATTAAATGTGCATTGATATGTGGGAATGAATCAGTCTATTACATTATATCGAATGTAGATATGATAATAATAATATTGTTATTAATTGTATATTACATATCTAATGTAGATATAGTACTAATGATATTGGCATTAAATATACTTTGATCTGTGGGAATGAATCAGTATATTACATTATATCGAATGTAGATATAGTACTAATGATATTGTTATTAAATCTACATTACATATCTAATGTAGGTATAGTACTAATGATATTGGTATTGTATGTACATTGATCTGTGGGAATGAATCAGTATATTACATTATATCGAATGTAGATATAGTACTAATGATATTGTTATTAAATGTACATTGATCTGTGGGAATGAATCAGTATATTACATTATATCGAATGTAGATATAGTACTAATGATATTGGTATTAAATCTACATTACATATCTAATGTAGGTATAGTACTAATGATATTGTTATTAAATGTACATTGGTTTGTGGGAATGAATCAGTCCATCACATTATATCTAATCTAGATATGGTAATAATAATATTGTTATTAATTGTACATTACATATCTAATGTAGATATAGTACTAATGATATTGGTATTATATGTACATTGATCTCTGGGAACGAATAAGTATATTACATTATATCGAATGTAGATATAGTACTACTGATATTGGTGTTATATGTACATTGATCTGTTGGAATGAATCTGTACATGATATTATATCTATTGTAGATATAGTAATAATGATATTGTTATTAAATGTACATTGATCTGTGGGAATGAATCAGTATATTACATTATATCGAATGTAGATATAGTGCTAATGATGTTGTTATTAAATGTACATTGATCTGTGTGTAGTAACCAGTATATTACATTATATCTAATGTAGATATGATAATCATAATATTGTTATTAATTGTATATTACATATCCAATGTAGATATAGTACTAATGATATTAACATTAAATGTACATTGATCTGTGTGAATGAATCAGTATATTACATTATACCTCATGTAGATATAGTGCTAACGATATTGTTATTAAATGTACATTGATCTGTGGGAATGAATCAGTATATTACATTATACCTCATGTAGATATAGTGCTAATGATATTGTTATTAAATGAACATTGATCTGTGGGAATGAATCAGTATATTACATTATATCGAATGTAGATATAGTACCAATGATATTGTTATTATGTGTACATTGATCTGTGGGAATGAATCAGTATATAACATTATATCGAATGTAGATATAGTACTAATGATATTGTTATTAAATCTACATTGCATATCTAATGTAGGTATAGTACTAATGATATTGTTATTAAATGTGCATTGATCTGTGGGAACGAATCAGTATATTACATTATATCGAATGTAGGTATAGTACTAATGATATTGTTATTTAATGTACATTGATCTGTGGGAATGAATCAGTCTATTACATTATATCGAATGTAGATATAGTACGAATGATATTGTTATTAAATCTACATTACATATCTAATGTAGGTATATTACTAATGATATTGGTATTATATGTACATTGATCTGTGGGAATGAATCAGTGTATTACACTATATCGAATGTAGATATAGTGCTAATGATGTTGTTATTAAATGTACATTGATCAGTGTGTAGTAACCAGTATATTACATTATATCTAATGTAGATATGATAATAATAATATTGTTATTAATTGTATATTACATATCTAATGTAGATATAGTACTAATGATATTCGCATTAAATATACTTTGATCTGTGGGAATGAATCAGTATATTACATTATATCGAATGTAGAAATAGTACTAATGATATTGGTATTAAATCTACATTACATATCTAATGTAGGTATAGTACTAATGATATTGGTATTATATGTACATTGATCTGTGGGAATGAATCAGTATATTACATTATACCTTATGTAGATATAGTGCTAATGATATTGTTATTAAATGTACATTGATCTGTGGGAATGAAACAGTATATAACATTATATCGAATGTAGACATAGTGCTAATGATGTTGTTATTAAATGTACATTGATCTGTGTGTAGTAACCAGTATATTACATTATATCTAATGTAGATATGATAATAATAATATTGTTATTAATTGTATATTACATATCTAATGTAGATATAGTACTAATGATATTCGCATTAAATATACTTTGATCTGTGGGAATGAATCAGTATATTACATTATAACGAATGTAGATATAGTACTAATGATATTGTTATTAAATCTACATTACATATCTAATGTAGGTATAGTACTAATGATATTGGTATTATATGTACATTGATCTGTGGGAAGGAATCCGTATATTACATTATATTGAATGTACATATAGTACTAATGATATTGGTATTATATGTACATTGTTCTGTTGGAATGAATCTGTACATGACATTATATCTTTTGTAGATATAGTAATAATGGTATTGTTATTAAATGTACATTGATCGGTGGGAATGAATCAGTATATTACATTATATCGAATGTAGATATAGTGCTAATGATGTTGTTATTAAATGTACATTGATCTGTGGGAATGAATCAGTATATTACATTATACCTAATGTAGATATAGTAATAATGATATTGTTATTAAATGTACATTGATCTGTGGGAATGAATCAGTCTATTACATTATATCTAATGTAGTTATGGTAATAATAATATTGTTATTAATTGTACATTACATATCTAATGTAGATATAGTACTAATGATATTGGTATTAAATGTACATTGATCTGTGGGAATGAATTAGTATATTACATTATATCGAATGTAGATATAGTACTACTGATATTGGTGTTATATGTACATTGATCTGTTGGAATGAATCTATACATGACATTATATCTATTGTAGATATAGTAATAATGATATTGTTATTAAATGTACATTGATCTGTGGGAATGAATCAGTATATTACATTATATCGAATGTAGATATAGTGCCAATGATGTTGTTATTAAATGTACATTGATCTGTGTGTAGAAACCAGTATATTACATTATATCTAATGTAGATATGATAATAATAATATTGTTATTAATTGTATATTACATATCTAATGTAGATATAGTACTACTGATATTGGCATTAAATGTACATTGATCTGTGGGAATGAATCAGTATATTACATTATATCGAATGTAGATATAGTACTAATGATATTGTTATTAAATGTACATTACATATCTAATGTAGGTATAGTACTAATGGTATTGGTATTAAATGTGCATTGATATGTGGGAATGAATCAGTCTATTACATTATATCGAATGTAGATATGATAATAATAATATTGTTATTAATTGTATATTACATATCTAATGTAGATATAGTACTAATGATATTGTTATTAAATCTACATTACATATCTAATGTAGGTATAGTACTAATGATATTGGTATTGTATGTACATTGATCTGTGGGAATGAATCAGTATATTACATTATATCGAATGTAGATATAGTACTAATGATATTGTTATTAAATGTACATTGATCTGTGGGAATGAATCAGTATACTACATTATATCGAATGTAGATATAGTACTAATGATATTGGTATTAAATCTACATTACATATCTAATGTAGGTATAGTACTAATGATATTGTTATTAAATGTACATTGGTTTGTGGGAATGAATCAGTCCATTACATTATATCTAATCTAGATATGGTAATAATAATATTGTTATTAATTGTACATTACATATCTAATGTAGATATGGTACTAATGATATTGGTATTATATGTACATTGATCTCTGGGAACGAATAAGTATATTACATTATATCGAATGTAGATATAGTACTACTGATATTGGTGTTATATGTACATTGATCTGTTGGAATGAATCTGTACATGACATTATATCTATTGTAGATATAGTAATAATGATATTGTTATTAAATGTACATTGATCTGTGGGAATGAATCAGTATATTACATTATATCGAATGTAGATATAGTGCTAATGATGTTGTTATAAAATGTACATTGATCTGTGGGTAATAATCAGTATATCACATTATATCTAATGTAGATATGATAATAATAATATTGTTATCAATTGTATATTACATATCTAATGTAGATATAGTACTAATGATATTAACATTAAATGTACATTGATCTGTGTGAATGAATCAGTATATTACATTATATCGAATGTAGATATAGTACAAGTGATGGTGTTATTAAATGTACATTGATCGGTGGGTAGTAATCAGTATATTACATTATATCGAATGTACATATAGTACTAATGATATTGATATTATATGTGCATTGTTCTGTTGGAATGAATCTGTACATGACATTATATCTATTGTAGATATAGTAATAATGGTATTGTTATTAAATGTACATTGATCTGTGGGAATGAATCAGTATAATACATTATATCGAATGTAGATATAGTACTAATGATATTGTTATTCAATCTACATTACATATCGAATGTAGATATAGTACTAATGATATTGTTATTAAATCTACATTACATATCTAATGTAGGTATAGTACTAATGATATTGGTATTATATGTACATTGATCTGTGGGAATGAATCAGTATATTACATTATACCTCATGTAGATATAGTGCTAATGATATTGTTATTAAATGAACATTGATCTGTGGGAATGAATCAGTATATTACATTATATCGAATGTAGAAATAGTACTAATGATATTGGTATTAAATGTACATTGATCTGTGGGAAGGAATCCATATACTACATTATACCTAATGTAGATATGGTAATTACGATATTGTTTTTAAATGTACATTGATCTGTGGGAATGAATCAGTATATTACATTATATCGAATGTAGATATAGTACAAGTGATGGTGTTATTAAATGTACATTGATCTGTGGGTAGTAATCAGTATATTACATTATATCTAATGTAGATATGGTAATAATAATATTGTTATTAATTGTATATTACAAATCTAATGTAGATATAGTACTAATGATATTAACATTAAATGTACATTGATCTGTGGGAAGGAATCAGTATATTACATTATACCTCATGTAGATATAGTGCTAATGATATTGTTATTAAATGAACATTGATCTGTGGGAATGAACCAGTATATTACATTATATCGAATGTAGATATAGTCCCAATGATATTGTTATTAAGTGTACATTGATCTGTGGGAATGAATCAGTATATTACATTATATCGAATGTACATATAGTACTAATGATGTTGGTATTATATGTACATTGTTCTGTTGGAATGAATCTGTACATGACATTATATCTATTGTAGATATAGTAATAATGGTATTGTTATTAAATGTACATTGATCTGTGGGAATGAATCAGTATAATACATTATATCGAATGTAGATATAGTACTAATGATATTGTTATTAAATCTACATTACATATCTAATGTAGGTATAGTACTAATGATATTGGTATTATATGTACATTGATCTGTGGGAATGAATCATTATATTACATTATACCTTATGTAGATATAGTGCTAATGATATTGTTATTAAATGTACATTGATCTGTGGGAATGAAACAGTATATAACATTATATCGAATGTAGACATAGTGCTAATGATGTTGTTATTAAATGTACATTGATCTGTGTGTAGTAACCAGTATATTACATTATATCTAATGTAGATATGATAATAATAATATTGTTATTAATTGTATATTACATATCTAATGTAGATATAGTACTAATGATATTCGCATTAAATATACTTTGATCTGTGGGAATGAATCAGTATATTACATTATAACGAATGTAGATATAGTACTAATGATATTGTTATTAAATCTACATTACATATCTAATGTAGGTATAGTACTAATGATATGGGTATTATATGTACTCTGATCTGTGGGAATGAATCAGTATATTACATTGTACCTCATGTAGATATAGTGCTAATGATATTGTTATTAAATGAACATTGATCTGTGGGAATGAATCAGTATATTACATTATATCGAATGTAGATATAGTACTAATGATATTGGTATTAAATGTACATTGATCTGTGGGAAGGAATCCGTATATTACATTATACCTAATGTAGATATGGTAATAACGATATTGTTTTTAAATGTACATTGATCTGTGTGAATGAAGCAGTATATTACATTATATCGAATTTAGATATAGTGCTAATGATGTTGTTACTAAATGTACATTGATCTGTGGGTAGTAGTCAGTATATTACATTATAACTAATGTAGATATGATAATAATAATATTGTTATTAATTGTGTATTAGATATCTAACGTAGATATAGTACTAATGATATTGACATTAAATGCACTTTGATCTGTGGGAATGAATCAGTATATTACATTATATCTAATGTAGATATATTACTAATGATATTGTTATTAAATGTACATTGATCTGTGGGAATAAATCAGAATATTACATTATATCGAATGTAGATATAGTACCAATGATATTGTTATTAAATGTACATTGATCTGTGGGAATGAATCAGTATATTACATTATATCGAATGTAGATATAGTACAAGTGATGGTGTTATTAAATGTACATTGATCTGTGGGTAGTAATCAGTATATTACATTATACCTCATGTAGATATAGTGCTAATGATATTGTTATTAAATGAACATTGATCTGTGGGAATGAATCAGTATATTACATTATATCGAATGTAGATATAGTCCCAATGATATTGTTATTAAGTGTACATTGATCTGTGGGAATGAATCAGTATATTACATTATATCGAATGCAGATATAGTACAAGTGATGGTGTTATTAAATGTACATTGATCTGTGGGTAGTAATCAGTATATTACATTATATCGAATGTAGATATAGTCCCAATGATATTGTTATTAAGTGTACATTGATCTGTGGGAATGAATCAGTATATTACATTATATCGAATGTACATATAGTACTAATGATATTGGTATTATATGTACATTGTTCTGTTGGAATGAATCTGTACATGACATTATATCTATTGTAGATATAGTAATAATGGTATTGTTATTAAATGTACATTGATCTGTGGGAATGAATCAGTATATTACATTATATCGAATGTAAATATAGTACCAATGATATTGTTATTCAGTGTACATTGATCTGTGGGAATGAATAAGTATATTAGATTATATCGAATGTAGATATAGTGCTAATGATGTTGTTCTTAAATGTACATTGATCTGTGGGTAGTAGTCAGTATATTATATTATATCTAATGTAGATATGGTACTAATGATATTGTTATTAAATGTACATTGATCTGTGGGAATGAATCAGTGTATTACATTATATCGAATGTAGATATAGTGCTAATGATGTTGTTATTAAATGTACATTGATCTGTGTGTAGTAACCAGTATATTACATTATATCTAATGTAGATATGATAATAATAATATTGTGATTAATTGTATATTACATATCTAACGTAGATATAGTACTAATGATATTGACATTAAATGCACTTTGATCTGTGGGAATGAATCAGTATATTACATTATATCTAATGTAGATATATTACTAATGATATTGTTATTAAATGTACATTGATCTGTGGGAATGAATCAGTATATTACATTATATCTATTGTAGATATAGTAATAATAGTATTGTTATTAAATGTACATTGATCTGTGGGAATGAATCAGTATAATACATTATATCGAATGTAGATATAGTACTAATGATATTGTTATTAAATCTACATTACATATCTAATGTAGGTATAGTACTAATGATATTGGTATTATATGTACATTGATCTGTGGGAAGGAATCCGTATATTACATTATACCTAATGTAGATATGGTAATAACGATATTGTTTTTAAATGTACATTGATCTGTGTGAATGAAGCAGTATATTACATTATATCGAATGTACATATAGTACTAATGATATTGGTATTATATGTACATTGTTCTGTTGGAATGAATCTGTACATGACATTATATCTATTGTAGATATAGTAATAATGGTATTGTTATTAAATGTACATTGATCTGTGGAAATGAATCAGTATAATACATTATATCGCATGTAGATATAGTACTAATGATATTGTTATTAAATCTACATTACATATCTAATGTAGGTATAGTGCTAGTGATATTGTTATTAAATGAACATTGATCTGTGGGAATGAATCAGTATATTACATTATATCGAATGTAGATATAGTACTAATGATATTGGTATTAAATGTACATTGATCTGTGGGAAGGAATCCGTATATCACATTATACCTAATGTAGATATGGTAATAACGATATTGTTTTCAAATGTACATTGATCTGTGTGAATGAAGCAGTATATTACATTATATCTCAGGCAGATATTTTGCTAATGATATTGTTATTAAATGTTCATTGATCTGTGGGAATGAATCAGTATATTACATTATACCTAATGTAGATATAGTAATAATGATATTGTTATTAAATGTACATTGATCTGTGGGAATGAATCAGTATATTACATTATATCGAATGTAGATATAGTGCTAATGATGTTGTTACTAAATGTACATTCATCTGTGGGTAGTAGTCAGTATATTACATTATAACTAATGTAGATATGATAATCATAATATTGTTATTAATTGTATATTACATATCTAATGTAGATATAGTGCTAATGATATTGACATTAAATGTACTTTGATCTGTGGGAATGAATCAGTATATTACATTATATCGAATGTAGATATAGTACTAATGATATTGTTATTAAATCTACATTACATATCTAACGTATGTATAGTACTAATGATATTGGTATTATATGTACATCGATCTGTGGGAATGAATCAGTATATTACATTATACTTCATGTAGATATAGTGCTAATGATATTGTTATTAAATGAACATTGATCTGTGGGAATGAATCAGTATATTACATTATATCGAATGTAGATATAGTACTAATGACATTGGTATTAAATCTACATTACATATCTAATGTAGGTATAGTACTAATGATATTGTTATTAAATGTACATTGGTTTGTGGGAATGAATCAGTCCATTACATTATATCTAATCTAGATATGGTAATAATAATATTGTTATTAATTGTACATTACATATCTAATGTAGATATAGTACTAATGATATTGGTATTATATGTACATTGATCTCTGGGAACGAATAAGTATATTACATTATATCGAATGTAGATATAGTACTACTGATATTGGTGTTATATGTACATTGATCTGTTGGAATGAATCTGTACATGACATTATATCTATTGTAGATATAGTAATAATGATATTGTTATTAAATGTACATTGATCTGTGGGAATGAATCAGTATATTACATTATACCTAATCTAGATATAGTAATAATGATATTGTTATTAAATGTACATTGATCTGTGGTAATGAATCAGTATATTACATTATATCGAATGTAGATATAGTGCTAATGATGTTGTTACTAAATGTACATTGATCTGTGGGTAGTAGTCAGTATATTACATTATAACTAATGTAGATATGATAATAATAATATTGTTATTAATTGTATATTACATATCTAATGTAGATATAGTACTAATGATATTCGCATTAAATATACTTTGATCTGTGGGAATGAATCAGTATATTACATTATAACGAATGTAGATATAGTACTAATGATATTGTTATTAAATCTACATTACATATCTAATGTAGGTATAGTACTAATGATATTGGTATTATATGTACATTGATCTGTGGGAAGGAATCCGTATATTACATTATACCTAATGTAGATATGGTAATAACGATATTGTTTTTAAATGTACATTGATCTGTGTGAATGAAGCAGTATATTACATTATATCGAATGTACATATAGTACTAATGATATTGGTATTATATGTACATTGTTCTGTTGGAATGAATCTGTACATGACATTATATCTATTGTAGATATAGTAATAATGGTATTGTTATTAAATGTACATTGATCTGTGGAAATGAATCAGTATAATACATTATATCGCATGTAGATATAGTACTAATGATATTGTTATTAAATCTACATTACATATCTAATGTAGGTATAGTGCTAGTGATATTGTTATTAAATGAACATTGATCTGTGGGAATGAATCAGTATATTACATTATATCGAATGTAGATATAGTACTAATGATATTGGTATTAAATGTACATTGATCTGTGGGAAGGAATCCGTATATCACATTATACCTAATGTAGATATGGTAATAACGATATTGTTTTCAAATGTACATTGATCTGTGTGAATGAAGCAGTATATTACATTATATCTCAGGCAGATATTTTGCTAATGATATTGTTATTAAATGTTCATTGATCTGTGGGAATGAATCAGTATATTACATTATACCTAATGTAGATATAGTAATAATGATATTGTTATTAAATGTACATTGATCTGTGGGAATGAATCAGTATATTACATTATATCGAATGTAGATATAGTGCTAATGATGTTGTTACTAAATGTACATTGATCTGTGGGTAGTAGTCAGTATATTACATTATAACTAATGTAGATATGATAATCATAATATTGTTATTAATTGTATATTACATATCTAATGTAGATATAGTGCTAATGATATTGACATTAAATGTACTTTGATCTGTGGGAATGAATCAGTATATTACATTATATCGAATGTAGATATAGTACTAATGATATTGTTATTAAATCTACATTACATATCTAACGTATGTATAGTACTAATGATATTGGTATTATATGTACATCGATCTGTGGGAATGAATCAGCATATTACATTATACTTCATGTAGATATAGTGCTAATGATATTGTTATTAAATGAACATTGATCTGTGGGAATGAATCAGTATATTACATTATATCGAATGTAGATATAGTACTAATGACATTGGTATTAAATCTACATTACATATCTAATGTAGGTATAGTACTAATGATATTGTTATTAAATGTACATTGGTTTGTGGGAATGAATCAGTCCATTACATTATATCTAATCTAGATATGGTAATAATAATATTGTTATTAATTGTACATTACATATCTAATGTAGATATAGTACTAATGATATTGGTATTATATGTACATTGATCTCTGGGAACGAATAAGTATATTACATTATATCGAATGTAGATATAGTACTACTGATATTGGTGTTATATGTACATTGATCTGTTGGAATGAATCTGTACATGACATTATATCTATTGTAGATATAGTAATAATGATATTGTTATTAAATGTACATTGATCTGTGGGAATGAATCAGTATATTACATTATATCGAATGTAGATATAGTGCTAATGATGTTGTTATAAAATGTACATTGATCTGTGGGTAATAATCAGTATATCACATTATATCTAATGTAGATATGATAATAATAATATTGTTATCAATTGTATATTACATATCTAATGTAGATATAGTACTAATGATATTAACATTAAATGTACATTGATCTGTGTGAATGAATCAGTATATTACATTATATCGAATGTGGATATAGTGCTAATGATGTTGTTATTAAATGTACATTGATCTGTGGGTAATAATCAGTATATCAGATTATATCTAATGTAGGTATGATAATAATAATATTGTTATTAATTGTATATTACATATCTAATGTAGATACAGTACTAATGATATTAACATTAAATGTACATTGATCTGTGTGAATGAATCAGTATATTACATTATACCTCATGTAGATATAGTGCTAATGATATTGTTATTAAATGTACATTGATCTGTGGGAATGAAACAGTATATTACATTGTATCGAATGTAGATATAGTGCTAATGATGTTGTTATTAAATGTACATTGATCTGTGTGTAGTAACCAGTATATTACATTACATCTAATGTAGATATGATAATCATAATATTGTTATTAATTGTATATTACATATCCAATGTAGATATAGTACTAATGATATTAACATTAAATGTACATTGATCTGTGTGAATGAATCAGTATATTACATTATACCTCATGTAGATATAGTGCTAACGATATTGTTATTAAATGTACATTGATCTGTGGGAATGAAACAGTATATTACATTATATCGAATGTAGATATAGTGCTAATGATGTTGTTATTAAATGTACATTGATCTGTGTGTAGTAACCAGTATATTACATTATATCTAATGTAGATATGATAATAATAATATTGTTATTAATTGTATATTACATATCCAATGTAGATATAGTACTAATGATATTGACATTAAATGTACTTTGATCTGTGGGAATGAATCAGTATATTACATTATATCTAATGTAGATATATTACTAATGATATTGTTATTAAATGTACATTGATCTGTGGGAATGAATCAGTATATTACATTATATCGAATGTAGATATAGTACAAGTGATGGTGTTATTAAATGTACATTGATCTGTGGGTAGTAATCAGTGTATTACATTATATCTAATGTAGATATGGTAATAATAATATTGTTATTAATTGTATATTACATATCTAATGTAGATATAGTACTAATGATATTAACATTAAATGTACATTGATCTGTGGGAAGGAATCAGTATATTACATTATACCTCATGTAGATATAGTGCTAATGATATTGTTATTAAATGAACATTGATCTGTGGGAATGAATCAGTGTATTACATTATATCGAATGTAGATATAGTCCCAATGATATTGTTATTAAGTGTACATTGATCTGTGGGAATGAATCAGTATATTACATTATATCGAATGTACATATAGTACTAATGATATTAGTATTATATGTACATTGTTCTGTTGGAATGAATCTGTACATGACATTATATCTATTGTAGATATAGTAATAATGGTATTGTTATTAAATGTACATTGATCTGTGGGAATGAATCAGTATATTACATTATATCGAATGTAGATATAGTACTAATGATATTGTTATTAAATCTACATTACATATCTAATGTAGGTATAGTACTAATGATATTGGTATTATATGTACATTGATCTGTGGGAATGAATCAGTGTATTACATTATATCGAATGTAGATATAGTGCTAATGATGTTGTTATTAAATGTACATTGATCAGTGTGTAGTAACCAGTATATTACATTATATCTAATGTAGATATGATAATAATAATATTGTTATTAATTGTATATTACATATCTAATGTAGATATAGTACTACTGATATTGGCATTAAATGTACATTGATCTGTGGGAATGAATCAGTATATTACATTATATCGAATGTAGATATAGTACTAATGATATTGTTATTAAATGTACATTACATATCTAATGTAGGTATAGTACTAATGATATTGGTATTAAATGTGCATTGATATGTGGGAATGAATCAGTCTATTACATTATATCGAATGTAGATATGATAATAATAATATTGTTATTAATTGTATATTACATATCTAATGTAGATATAGTACTAATGATATTGGCATTAAATATACTTTGATCTGTGGGAATGAATCAGTATATTACATTATATCGAATGTAGATATAGTACTAATGATATTGTTATTAAATCTACATTACATATCTAATGTAGGTATAGTACTAATGATATTGGTATTATATGTACATTGATCTGTGGGAATGAATCAATATATTACATTATATCGAATGTAGATATAGTACTAATGATATTATTATTAAATGTACATTGATCTGTGGGAATGAATCAGTATATTACATTATACCTAATGTAGATATATAATAATGATATTGTTATTAAATGTACATTGATCTGTGGGAATGAATCAGTATATTACATTATGTCGAATGTAGATATAGTGCTAATGATGTTGTTACTAAATGTACATTGATCTGTGGGTAGTAGTCAGTGTATTACATTATAACTAATGTAGATATGATAATAATAATATTGCTATTAATTGTGTATTACATTTCTAGCGTAGATATAGTACTATTGATATTGACATTAAATGTACTTTGATCTGTGGGAATGAATCAGTATATTACATTATATCTAATGTAGATATATTACTAATGATATTGTTATTAAATGTACATTGATCTGTGGGAATGAATCAGTATATTACATTATTTCGAATGTAGATATAGTACCAATGATATTCTTATTAAATGTACATTGATCTGTGGGAATGAATCAGTATATTACATTATATCGAATGTAGATATAGTACTAATGATATTGTTATTAAATGTACATTACATATCTAATGTAGGTATAGTACTAATGATATTGGTATTAAATGTGCATTGATATGTGGGAATGAATCAGTCTATTACATTATATCGAATGTAGATATGATAATAATAATATTGTTATTAATTGTATATTACATATCTAATGTAGATATAGTACTAATGATATTGGCATTAAATATACTTTGATCTGTGGGAGTGAATCAGTATATTACATTATATCGAATGTAGATATAGTACTAATGATATTGTTATTAAATCTACATTACATATCTAATGTAGGTATAGTACTAATGATATTGGTATTATATGTACATTGATCTGTGGGAATGAATCAGTATATTACATTATATCGAATGTAGATATAGTACTAATGATATTATTATTAAATGTACATTGATCTGTGGGAATGAATCAGTATATTACATTATACCTAATGTAGATATATAATAATGATATTGTTATTAAATGTACATTGATCTGTGGGAATGAATCAGTATATTACATTATATCGAATGTAGATATAGTGCTAATGATGTTGTTACTAAATGTACATTGATCTGTGGGTAGTAGTCAGTATATTACATTATAACTAATGTAGATATGATAATAATAATATTGCTATTAATTGTGTATTACATTTCTAACGTAGATATAGTACTATTGATATTGACATTAAATGTACTTTGATCTGTGGGAATGAATCAGTATATTACATTATATCTAATGTAGATATATTACTAATGATATTGTTATTAAATGTACATTGATCTGTGGGAATGAATCAGTATATTACATTATTTCGAATGTAGATATAGTACCAATGATATTCTTATTAAATGTACATTGATCTGTGGGAATGAATCAGTATATTACATTATATCGAATGTAGATATAGTACAACTGCTGGTGTTATTAAATGCACATTGATCTGTGGGTAGCAATCAGTATATTACATTATATCTAATGTAGATATGATAATAATAATATTGTTATTAATTGTATATTACATATCTAATGTAGATATAGTACTAATGATATTAACATTAAATGTACATTGATCTGTGGGAATGAATCAGTATATTACATTATACCTCATGTAGATATAGTGCTAATGATATTGTTATTAAATGAACATTGATCTGTGGGAATGAATCAGTATATTACATTATATCGAATGTAGATATAGTCCCAATGATATTGTTATTAAGTGTACATTGATCTGTGGGAATGAATCAGTATATTACATTATATCGAATGTACATATAGTACTAATGATATTGGTATTATATGTACATTGTTCTGTTGGAATGAATCTGTTCATGACATTATATCTATTGTAGATATAGTAATAATGGTATTGTTATTAAATGTACATTGATCTGTGGGAATGAATCAGTATAATACATTATATCGCATGTAGATATAGTACTAATGATATTGTTATTAAATCTACATTACATATCTAATGTAGGTATGGTACTAATGATATTGTTATTAAATGAACATTGATCTGTGGGAATGAATCAGTATATTACATTATATCGAATGTAGATATAGTACTAATGATATTGGTATTAAATGTACATTGATCTGTGGGAAGGAATCCGTATATCACATTATACCTAATGTAGATATGGTAATAACGATATTGTTTTTAAATGTACATTGATCTGTGTGAATGAAGCAGTATATTACATTATATCTCAGGCAGATATTTTGCTAATGATATTGTTATTAAATGAACATTGATCTGTGGGAATGAATCAGTATATTACATTATACCTAATGTAGATATAGTAATAATGATATTGTTATTAAATGTACATTGATCTGTGGGAATGAATCAGTATATTACATTATATCGAATGTAGATATAGTGCTAATGATGTTGTTACTAAATGTACATTGATCTGTGGGTAGTCGTCAGTATATTACATTATATCGAATGTAGATATAGTACTAATGATATTGTTATTAAATCTACATTACATATCTAATGTAGGTATAGTACTAATGATATTGTTATTAAATGTGCATTGATCTGTGGGAACGAATCAGTATATTACATTATATCTAATGTAGATATATTTCTAATGATATTGTTATTAAATGTACATTGATCTGTGGGAATGAATCAGTATATTACATTATATCGAATGTAGATATAGTACCAATGATATTGTTATTAAATGTACATTGATCTGTGGGAATGAATCAGTATATTACATTATATCGAATGTAGATATAGTACTAATGATATTGTTATTAAATGTACATTATATATCTAATGTAGGTATAGTACTAATGATATTGGTATTAAATGTGCATTGATATGTGGGAATGAATCAGTCTATTACATTATATCGAATGTAGATATGATAATAATAATATTGTTATTAATTGTATATTACATATCTAATGTAGATATAGTACTAATGATATTGGCATTAAATATACTTTGATCTGTGGGAATGAATCAGTATATTACATTATATCGAATGTAGATATAGTACTAATGATATTGTTATTAAATCTACATTACATATCTAATGTAGGTATAGTACTAATGATATTGGTATTGTATGTACATTGATCTGTGGGAATGAATCAGTATATTACATTATATCGAATGTAGATATAGTACTAATGATATTGTTATTAAATGTACATTGATCTGTGGGAATGAATCAGTATATTACATTATATCGAATGTAGATATAGTACTAATGATATTGGTATTAAATCTACATTACATATCTAATGTAGGTATAGTACTAATGATATTGTTATTAAATGTACATTGGTTTGTGGGAATGAATCAGTCCATCACATTATATCTAATCTAGATATGGTAATAATAATATTGTTATTAATTGTACATTACATATCTAATGTAGATATAGTACTAATGATATTGGTATTATATGTACATTGATCTCTGGGAACGAATAAGTATATTACATTATATCGAATGTAGATATAGTACTACTGATATTGGTGTTATATGTACATTGATCTGTTGGAATGAATCTGTACATGATATTATATCTATTGTAGATATAGTAATAATGATATTGTTATTAAATGTACATTGATCTGTGGGAATGAATCAGTATATTACATTATATCGAATGTAGATATAGTGCTAATGATGTTGTTATTAAATGTACATTGATCTGTGTGTAGTAACCAGTATATTACATTATATCTAATGTAGATATGATAATCATAATATTGTTATTAATTGTATATTACATATCCAATGTAGATATAGTACTAATGATATTAACATTAAATGTACATTGATCTGTGTGAATGAATCAGTATATTACATTATACCTCATGTAGATATAGTGCTAACGATATTGTTATTAAATGTACATTGATCTGTGGGAATGAATCAGTATATTACATTATATCTAATGTAGATATAGTAATAATAATATTGTTATTAATTGTATATTACATATCTAATGTAGATATAGTACTAATGATATTAACATTAAATGTACATTGATCTGTGGGAAGGAATCAGTATATTACATTATACCTCATGTAGATATAGTGCTAATGATATTGTTATTAAATGAACATTGATCTGTGGGAATGAATCAGTGTATTACATTATATCGAATGTAGATATAGTCCCAATGATATTGTTATTAAGTGTACATTGATCTGTGGGAATGAATCAGTATATTACATTATATCGAATGTACATATAGTACTAATGATGTTGGTATTATATGTACATTGTTCTGTTGGAATGAATCTGTACATGACATTATATCTATTGTAGATATAGTAATAATGGTATTGTTATTAAATGTACATTGATCTGTGGGAATGAATCAGTATAATACATTATATCGAATGTAGATATAGTACTAATGATATTGTTATTAAATCTACATTACATATCTAATGTAGGTATAGTACTAATGATATTGGTATTATATGTACATTGATCTGTGGGAATGAATCAGTATATTACATTATACCTTATGTAGATATAGTGCTAATGATATTGTTATTAAATGTACATTGATCTGTGGGAATGAAACAGTATATAACATTATATCGAATGTAGACATAGTGCTAATGATGTTGTTATTAAATGTACATTGATCTGTGTGTAGTAACCAGTATATTACATTATATCTAATGTAGATATGATAATAATAATATTGTTATTAATTGTATATTACATATCTAATGTAGATATAGTACTAATGATATTCGCATTAAATATACTTTGATCTGTGGGAATGAATCAGTATATTACATTATAACGAATGTAGATATAGTACTAATGATATTGTTATTAAATCTACATTACATATCTAATGTAGGTATAGTACTAATGATATTGGTATTATATGTACATTGATCTGTGGGAAGGAATCCGTATATTACATTATACCTAATGTAGATATGGTAATAACGATATTGTTTTTAAATGTACATTGATCTGTGTGAATGAAGCAGTATATTACATTATATCGAATTTAGATATAGTGCTAATGATGTTGTTACTAAATGTACATTGATCTGTGGGTAGTAGTCAGTATATTACATTATAACTAATGTAGATATGATAATAATAATATTGTGATTAATTGTATATTACATATCTAATGTAGATATAGTACTAATGATATTGGCATTAAATATACTTTGATCTGTGGGAATGAATCAGTATATTACATTATACCTCATGTAGATATAGTGCTAATGATATTGTTATTAAATGAACATTGATCTGTGGGAATGAATCAGTATATTACATTATGTCGAATGTAGATATAGTCCCAATGATATTGTTATTAAGTGTACATTGATCTGTGGGAATGAATCAGTATATTACATTATATCGAATGTAGATATAGTACAAGTGATGGTGTTATTAAATGTACATTGATCTGTGGGTAGTAATCAGTATATTACATTATATCTAATGTAGATATAGTACCAATGGTATTGTTATTAAGTGTACATTGATCTGTGGGAATGAATAAGTATATTACATTATATCTAATGTAGATATGATAATAATAATATTGTTATTAATTGTATATTAGATATCTAATGTAGATATAGTACTAATGATATTGGCATTAAATATACTTTGATCTGTGTGAATGAATCAGTATATTACATTATATCGAATGTAGATATAGTACCAATGATATTGTTATTAAGTGTACATTGATCTGTGTGAATGAATAAGTATATTACATTATATCGAATGTAGATATAGTGCTAATGATGTTGTTCTTAAATGTACATTGATCTGTGGGTAGTAGTCAGTATATTATATTATATCTAATGTAGATATGGTACTAATGATGTTGTTATTAAATGTACATTGATCTGTGGGAATGAATCAGTGTATTACATTATACCGAATGTAGATATAGTGCTAATGATGTTGTTATTAAATGTACATTGATCTGTGTGTAGTAACCAGTATATTTCATTATATCTAATGTAGATATGATAATAATAATATTGTTATTAATTGTATATTACATATCTAATGTAGATATAGTACTAATGATATTGGCATTAAATATACTTTGATCTGTGGGAATGAATCAGTATATTACATTATATCTATTGTAGATATAGTAATAATGATATTGTTATTAAATGTACATTGATCTGTGGGAATGAATCAGTATATTACATTATATCGAATGTAGATATAGTGCCAATGATGTTGTTATTAAATGTACATTGATCTGTGTGTAGAAACCAGTATATTACATTATATCTAATGTAGATATGATAATAATAATATTGTTATTAATTGTATATTACATATCTAATGTAGATATAGTACTACTGATATTGGCATTAAATGTACATTGATCTGTGGGAATGAATCAGTATATTACATTATATCGAATGTAGATATAGTACTAATGATATTGTTATTAAATGTACATTACATATCTAATGTAGGTATAGTACTAATGATATTGGTATTAAATGTGCATTGATATGTGGGAATGAATCAGTCTATTACATTATATCGAATGTAGATATGATAATAATAATATTGTTATTAATTGTATATTACATATCTAATGTAGATATAGTACTAATGATATTGGCATTAAATATACTTTGATCTGTGGGAATGAATCAGTATATTACATTATATCGAATGTAGATATAGTACTAATGATATTGTTATTAAATCTACATTACATATCTAATGTAGGTATAGTACTAATGATATTGGTATTATATGTACATTGATCTGTGGGAATGAATCAGTATATTACATTATATCGAATGTAAATATAGTACTAATGATATTATTATTAAATGTACATTGATCTGTGGGAATGAATCAGTATATTACATTATACCTAATGTAGATATATAATAATGATATTGTTATTAAATGTACATTGATCTGTGGGAATGAATCAGTATATTACATTATATCGAATGTAGATATAGTGCTAATGATGTTGTTACTAAATGTACATTGATCTGTGGGTAGTAGTCAGTGTATTACATTATAACTAATGTAGATATGATAATAATAATATTGCTATTAATTGTGTATTACATTTCTAACGTAGATATAGTACTATTGATATTGACATTAAATGTACTTTGATCTGTGGGAATGAATCAGTATATTACATTATATCTAATGTAGATATATTACTAATGATATTGTTATTAAATGTACATTGATCTGTGGGAATGAATCAGTATATTACATTATTTCGAATGTAGATATAGTACCAATGATATTCTTATTAAATGTACATTGATCTGTGGGAATGAATCAGTATATTACATTGTATCGAATGTAGATATAGTACAAGTGCTGGTGTTATTAAATGCACATTGCTCTGTGGGTAGTAATCAGTATATTACATTATATCTAATGTAGATATGATAATAATAATATTGTTATTAATTGTATATTACATATCTAATGTAGATATAGTACTAATGATATTAACATTAAATGTACATTGATCTGTGGGAATGAATCAGTATATTACATTATACCTCATGTAGATATAGTGCTAATGATATTGTTATTAAATGAACATTGATCTGTGGGAATGAATCAGTATATTACATTATATCGAATGTAGATATAGTCCCAATGATATTGTTATTAAGTGTACATTGATCTGTGGGAAGGAATCAGTATATTACATTATATCGAATGTACATATAGTACTAATGATATTGGTATTATATGTACATTGTTCTGTTGGAATGAATCTGTTCATGACATTATATCTATTGTAGATATAGTAATAATGGTATTGTTATTAAATGTACATTGATCTGTGGGAATGAATCAGTATAATACATTATATCGCATGTAGATATAGTACTAATGATATTGTTATTAAATCTACATTACATATCTAATGTAGGTATGGTACTAATGATATTGTTATTAAATGAACATTGATCTGTGGGAATGAATCAGTATATTACATTATACCTAATGTAGATATAGTAATAATGATATTGTTATTAAATGTACATTGATCTGTGGGAATGAATCAGTATATTACATTATACCTAATGTAGATATAGTAATAATGATATTGTTATTAAATGTACATTGATCTGTGGGAATGAATCAGTATATTACATTATACCTCATGTAGATATAGTGCTAATGATATTGTTATTAAATGAACATTGATCTGTGGGAATGAATCAGTATATTACATTATGTCGAATGTAGATATAGTACTAATGATATTGTTATTAAATCTACATTACATATCTAATGTAGGTATAGTACTAATGATATTGTTATTAAATGTGCATTGATCTGTGGGAACGAATCAGTATATTACATTATATCTAATGTAGATATATTTCTAATGATATTGTTATTAAATGTACATTGATCTGTGGGAATGAATCAGTATATTACATTATATCGAATGTAGATATAGTACAAGTGATGGTGTTATTAAATGTACATTGATCTGTGGGTAGTAATCAGTATATTACATTATATCTAATGTAGATATGATAATAATAATATTGTTATTAATTGTATATTACATATCTAATGTAGATATAGTACTAATGATATTAACATTAAATGTACATTGATCTGTGGGAATGAATCAGTATATTACATTATACCTCATGTAGATATAGTGCTAATGATATTGTTATTAAATGAACATTGATCTGTGGGAATGAATCAGTATATTACATTATACCTAATGTAGATATAGTAATAATGATATTGTTATTAAATGTACATTGATCTGTGGGAATGAATCAGTATATTACATTATATCTAATGTAGATATATTACTAATGATATTGTTATTAAATGTACATTGATTGTGGGAATGAATCAGTATATTACATTACATCGAATGTAGATATAGTACAAGTGACGGTGTTATTAAATGTACATTGATCTGTGGGAATGAATCAGTCTATTACATTATATCTAATGTAGTTATGGTAATAATAATATTGTTATTAATTGTACATTACATATCTAATGTAGATATTGTACTAATGATATTGGTATTAAATGTACATTGATCTGTGGGAATGAATTAGTATATTACATTATATCGAATGTAGATATAGTACTACTGATATTGGTGTTATATGTACATTGATCTGTTGGAATGAATCTATACATGACATTATATCTATTGTAGATATAGTAATAATGATATTGTTATTAAATGTACATTGATCTGTGGGAATGAATCAGTATATTACATTATATCGAATGTAGATATAGTGCCAATGATGTTGTTATTAAATGTACATTGATCTGTGTGTAGAAACCAGTATATTACATTATATCTAATGTAGATATGATAATAATAATATTGTTATTAATTGTATATTACATATCTAATGTAGATATAGTACTACTGATATTGGCATTAAATGTACATTGATCTGTGGGAATGAATCAGTATATTACATTATATCGAATGTAGATATAGTACTAATGATATTGTTATTAAATGTACATTACATATCTAATGTAGGTATAGTACTAATGATATTGGTATTAAATGTGCATTGATATGTGGGAATGAATCAGTCTATTACATTATATCGAATGTAGATATGATAATAATAATATTGTTATTAATTGTATATTACATATCTAATGTAGATATAGTACTAATGATATTGGCATTAAATATACTTTGATCTGTGGGAATGAATCAGTATATTACATTATATCGAATGTAGATATAGTACTAATGATATTGTTATTAAATCTACATTACATATCTAATGTAGGTATAGTACTAATGATATTGGTATTATATGTACATTGATCTGTGGGAATGAATCAATATATTACATTATATCGAATGTAAATATAGTACTAATGATATTATTATTAAATGTACATTGATCTGTGGGAATGAATCAGTATATTACATTATACCTAATGTAGATATATAATAATGATATTGTTATTAAATGTACATTGATCTGTGGGAGTGAATCAGTATATTACATTATATCGAATGTAGATATAGTGCTAATGATGTTGTTACTAAATGTACATTGATCTGTGGGTAGTAGTCAGTGTATTACATTATAACTAATGTAGATATGATAATAATAATATTGCTATTAATTGTGTATTACATTTCTAACGTAGATATAGTACTATTGATATTGACATTAAATGTACTTTGATCTGTGGGAATGAATCAGTATATTACATTATATCTAATGTAGATATATTACTAATGATATTGTTATTAAATGTACATTGATCTGTGGGAATGAATCAGTATATTACATTATACCTAATGTAGATATATAATAATGGTATTGTTATTAAATGTACATTGATCTGTGGGAATGAATCAGTATAATACATTATATCGCATGTAGATATAGTACTAATGATATTGTTATTAAATCTACATTACATATCTAATGTAGGTATGGTACTAATGATATTGTTATTAAATGAACATTGATCTGTGGGAATGAATCAGTATATTACATTATACCTAATGTAGATATAGTAATAATGATATTGTTATTAAATGTACATTGATCTGTGGGAATGAATCAGTATATTACATTATACCTAATGTAGATATAGTAATAATGATATTGTTATTAAATGTACATTGATCTGTGGGAATGAATCAGTATATTACATTATACCTCATGTAGATATAGTGCTAATGATATTGTTATTAAATGAACATTGATCTGTGGGAATGAATCAGTGTATTACATTATACCGAATGTAGATATAGTGCTAATGATGTTGTTATTAAATGTACATTGATCTGTGTGTAGTAACCAGTATATTTCATTATATCTAATGTAGATATGATAATAATAATATTGTTATTAATTGTATATTACATATCTAATGTAGATATAGTACTAATGATATTGGCATTAAATATACTTTGATCTGTGGGAATGAATCAGTATATTACATTATATCTATTGTAGATATAGTAATAATGATATTGTTATTAAATGTACATTGATCTGTGGGAATGAATCAGTATATTACATTATATCGAATGTAGATATAGTGCCAATGATGTTGTTATTAAATGTACATTGATCTGTGTGTAGAAACCAGTATATTACATTATATCTAATGTAGATATGATAATAATAATATTGTTATTAATTGTATATTACATATCTAATGTAGATATAGTACTACTGATATTGGCATTAAATGTACATTGATCTGTGGGAATGAATCAGTATATTACATTATATCGAATGTAGATATAGTACTAATGATATTGTTATTAAATGTACATTACATATCTAATGTAGGTATAGTACTAATGATATTGGTATTAAATGTGCATTGATATGTGGGAATGAATCAGTCTATTACATTATATCGAATGTAGATATGATAATAATAATATTGTTATTAATTGTATATTACATATCTAATGTAGATATAGTACTAATGATATTGGCATTAAATATACTTTGATCTGTGGGAATGAATCAGTATATTACATTATATCGAATGTAGATATAGTACTAATGATATTGTTATTAAATCTACATTACATATCTAATGTAGGTATAGTACTAATGATATTGGTATTATATGTACATTGATCTGTGGGAATGAATCAGTATATTACATTATATCGAATGTAAATATAGTACTAATGATATTATTATTAAATGTACATTGATCTGTGGGAATGAATCAGTATATTACATTATACCTAATGTAGATATATAATAATGATATTGTTATTAAATGTACATTGATCTGTGGGAATGAATCAGTATATTACATTATATCGAATGTAGATATAGTGCTAATGATGTTGTTACTAAATGTACATTGATCTGTGGGTAGTAGTCAGTGTATTACATTATAACTAATGTAGATATGATAATAATAATATTGCTATTAATTGTGTATTACATTTCTAACGTAGATATAGTACTATTGATATTGACATTAAATGTACTTTGATCTGTGGGAATGAATCAGTATATTACATTATATCTAATGTAGATATATTACTAATGATATTGTTATTAAATGTACATTGATCTGTGGGAATGAATCAGTATATTACATTATTTCGAATGTAGATATAGTACCAATGATATTCTTATTAAATGTACATTGATCTGTGGGAATGAATCAGTATATTACATTGTATCGAATGTAGATATAGTACAAGTGCTGGTGTTATTAAATGCACATTGCTCTGTGGGTAGTAATCAGTATATTACATTATATCTAATGTAGATATGATAATAATAATATTGTTATTAATTGTATATTACATATCTAATGTAGATATAGTACTAATGATATTAACATTAAATGTACATTGATCTGTGGGAATGAATCAGTATATTACATTATACCTCATGTAGATATAGTGCTAATGATATTGTTATTAAATGAACATTGATCTGTGGGAATGAATCAGTATATTACATTATATCGAATGTAGATATAGTCCCAATGATATTGTTATTAAGTGTACATTGATCTGTGGGAAGGAATCAGTATATTACATTATATCGAATGTACATATAGTACTAATGATATTGGTATTATATGTACATTGTTCTGTTGGAATGAATCTGTTCATGACATTATATCTATTGTAGATATAGTAATAATGGTATTGTTATTAAATGTACATTGATCTGTGGGAATGAATCAGTATAATACATTATATCGCATGTAGATATAGTACTAATGATATTGTTATTAAATCTACATTACATATCTAATGTAGGTATGGTACTAATGATATTGTTATTAAATGAACATTGATCTGTGGGAATGAATCAGTATATTACATTATACCTAATGTAGGTATAGTAATAATGATATTGTTATTAAATGTACATTGATCTGTGGGAATGAATCAGTATATTACATTATACCTAATGTAGATATAGTAATAATGATATTGTTATTAAATGTACATTGATCTGTGGGAATGAATCAGTATATTACATTATACCTCATGTAGATATAGTGCTAATGATATTGTTATTAAATGAACATTGATCTGTGGGAATGAATCAGTATATTACATTATGTCGAATGTAGATATAGTACTAATGATATTGTTATTAAATCTACATTACATATCTAATGTAGGTATAGTACTAATGATATTGTTATTAAATGTGCATTGATCTGTGGGAACGAATCAGTATATTACATTATATCTAATGTAGATATATTTCTAATGATATTGTTATTAAATGTACATTGATCTGTGGGAATGAATCAGTATATTACATTATATCGAATGTAGATATAGTACAAGTGATGGTGTTATTAAATGTACATTGATCTGTGGGTAGTAATCAGTATATTACATTATATCTAATGTAGATATGATAATAATAATATTGTTATTAATTGTATATTACATATCTAATGTAGATATAGTACTAATGATATTAACATTAAATGTACATTGATCTGTGGGAATGAATCAGTATATTACATTATACCTCATGTAGATATAGTGCTAATGATATTGTTATTAAATGAACATTGATCTGTGGGAATGAATCAGTATATTACATTATACCTAATGTAGATATAGTAATAATGATATTGTTATTAAATGTACATTGATCTGTGGGAATGAATCAGTATATTACATTATATCTAATGTAGATATATTACTAATGATATTGTTATTAAATGTACATTGATTGTGGGAATGAATCAGTATATTACATTACATCGAATGTAGATATAGTACAAGTGACGGTGTTATTAAATGTACATTGATCTGTGGGAATGAATCAGTCTATTACATTATATCTAATGTAGTTATGGTAATAATAATATTGTTATTAATTGTACATTACATATCTAATGTAGATATAGTACTAATGATATTGGTATTAAATGTACATTGATCTGTGGGAATGAATTAGTATATTACATTATATCGAATGTAGATATAGTACTACTGATATTGGTGTTATATGTACATTGATCTGTTGGAATGAATCTATACATGACATTATATCTATTGTAGATATAGTAATAATGATATTGTTATTAAATGTACATTGATCTGTGGGAATGAATCAGTATATTACATTATATCGAATGTAGATATAGTGCCAATGATGTTGTTATTAAATGTACATTGATCTGTGTGTAGAAACCAGTATATTACATTATATCTAATGTAGATATGATAATAATAATATTGTTATTAATTGTATATTACATATCTAATGTAGATATAGTACTACTGATATTGGCATTAAATGTACATTGATCTGTGGGAATGAATCAGTATATTACATTATATCGAATGTAGATATAGTACTAATGATATTGTTATTAAATGTACATTACATATCTAATGTAGGTATAGTACTAATGATATTGGTATTAAATGTGCATTGATATGTGGGAATGAATCAGTCTATTACATTATATCGAATGTAGATATGATAATAATAATATTGTTATTAATTGTATATTACATATCTAATGTAGATATAGTACTAATGATATTGGCATTAAATATACTTTGATCTGTGGGAATGAATCAGTATATTACATTATATCGAATGTAGATATAGTACTAATGATATTGTTATTAAATCTACATTACATATCTAATGTAGGTATAGTACTAATGATATTGGTATTATATGTACATTGATCTGTGGGAATGAATCAATATATTACATTATATCGAATGTAAATATAGTACTAATGATATTATTATTAAATGTACATTGATCTGTGGGAATGAATCAGTATATTACATTATACCTAATGTAGATATATAATAATGATATTGTTATTAAATGTACATTGATCTGTGGGAATGAATCAGTATATTACATTATATCGAATGTAGATATAGTGCTAATGATGTTGTTACTAAATGTACATTGATCTGTGGGTAGTAGTCAGTTTATTACATTATAACTAATGTAGATATGATAATAATAATATTGCTATTAATTGTGTATTACATTTCTAACGTAGATATAGTACTATTGATATTGACATTAAATGTACTTTGATCTGTGGGAATGAATCAGTATATTACATTATATCTAATGTAGATATATTACTAATGATATTGTTATTAAATGTACATTGATCTGTGGGAATGAATCAGTATATTACATTATACCTAATGTAGATATATAATAATGGTATTGTTATTAAATGTACATTGATCTGTGGGAATGAATCAGTATAATACATTATATCGCATGTAGATATAGTACTAATGATATTGTTATTAAATCTACATTACATATCTAATGTAGGTATGGTACTAATGATATTGTTATTAAATGAACATTGATCTGTGGGAATGAATCAGTATATTACATTATACCTAATGTAGATATAGTAATAATGATATTGTTATTAAATGTACATTGATCTGTGGGAATGAATCAGTATATTACATTATACCTAATGTAGATATAGTAATAATGATATTGTTATTAAATGTACATTGATCTGTGGGAATGAATCAGTATATTACATTATACCTCATGTAGATATAGTGCTAATGATATTGTTATTAAATGAACATTGATCTGTGGGAATGAATCAGTATATTACATTATGTCGAATGTAGATATAGTACTAATGATATTGTTATTAAATCTACATTACATATCTAATGTAGGTATAGTACTAATGATATTGTTATTAAATGTGCATTGATCTGTGGGAACGAATCAGTATATTACATTATATCTAATGTAGATATATTTCTAATGATATTGTTATTAAATGTACATTGATCTGTGGGAATGAATCAGTATATTACATTATATCGAATGTAGATATAGTACAAGTGATGGTGTTATTAAATGTACATTGATCTGTGGGTAGTAATCAGTATATTACATTATATCTAATGTAGATATGATAATAATAATATTGTTATTAATTGTATATTACATATCTAATGTAGATATAGTACTAATGATATTAACATTAAATGTACATTGATCTGTGGGAATGAATCAGTATATTACATTATACCTCATGTAGATATAGTGCTAATGATATTGTTATTAAATGAACATTGATCTGTGGGAATGAATCAGTATATTACATTATACCTAATGTAGATATAGTAATAATGATATTGTTATTAAATGTACATTGATCTGTGGGAATGAATCAGTATATTACATTATATCTAATGTAGATATATTACTAATGATATTGTTATTAAATGTGCATTGATTGTGGGAATGAATCAGTATATTACATTACATCGAATGTAGATATAGTACAAGTGACGGTGTTATTAAATGTACATTGATCTGTGGGAATGAATCAGTCTATTACATTATATCTAATGTAGTTATGGTAATAATAATATTGTTATTAATTGTACATTACATATCTAATGTAGATATAGTACTAATGATATTGGTATTAAATGTACATTGATCTGTGGGAATGAATTAGTATATTACATTATATCGAATGTAGATATAGTACTACTGATATTGGTGTTATATGTACATTGATCTGTTGGAATGAATCTATACATGACATTATATCTATTGTAGATATAGTAATAATGATATTGTTATTAAATGTACATTGATCTGTGGGAATGAATCAGTATATTACATTATATCGAATGTAGATATAGTGCCAATGATGTTGTTATTAAATGTACATTGATCTGTGTGTAGAAACCAGTATATTACATTATATCTAATGTAGATATGATAATAATAATATTGTTATTAATTGTATATTACATATCTAATGTAGATATAGTACTACTGATATTGGCATTAAATGTACATTGATCTGTGGGAATGAATCAGTATATTACATTATATCGAATGTAGATATAGTACTAATGATATTGTTATTAAATGTACATTACATATCTAATGTAGGTATAGTACTAATGATATTGGTATTAAATGTGCATTGATATGTGGGAATGAATCAGTCTATTACATTATATCGAATGTAGATATGATAATAATAATATTGTTATTAATTGTATATTACATATCTAATGTAGATATAGTACTAATGATATTGGCATTAAATATACTTTGATCTGTGGGAATGAATCAGTATATTACATTATATCGAATGTAGATATAGTACTAATGATATTGTTATTAAATCTACATTACATATCTAATGTAGGTATAGTACTAATGATATTGGTATTATATGTACATTGATCTGTGGGAATGAATCAATATATTACATTATATCGAATGTAAATATAGTACTAATGATATTATTATTAAATGTACATTGATCTGTGGGAATGAATCAGTATATTACATTATACCTAATGTAGATATATAATAATGATATTGTTATTAAATGTACATTGATCTGTGGGAATGAATCAGTATATTACATTATATCGAATGTAGATATAGTGCTAATGATGTTGTTACTAAATGTACATTGATCTGTGGGTAGTAGTCAGTGTATTACATTATAACTAATGTAGATATGATAATAATAATATTGCTATTAATTGTGTATTACATTTCTAACGTAGATATAGTACTATTGATATTGACATTAAATGTACTTTGATCTGTGGGAATGAATCAGTATATTACATTATATCTAATGTAGATATATTACTAATGATATTGTTATTAAATGTACATTGATCTGTGGGAATGAATCAGTATATTACATTATTTCGAATGTAGATATAGTACCAATGATATTCTTATTAAATGTACATTGATCTGTGGGAATGAATCAGTATATTACATTATATCGAATGTAGATATAGTACAAGTGCTGGTGTTATTAAATGCACATTGCTCTGTGGGTAGTAATCAGTATATTACATTATATCTAATGTAGATATGATAATAATAATATTGTTATTAATTGTATATTACATATCTAATGTAGATATAGTACTAATGATATTAACATTAAATGTACATTGATCTGTGGGAATGAATCAGTATATTACATTATACCTCATGTAGATATAGTGCTAATGATATTGTTATTAAATGAACATTGATCTGTGGGAATGAATCAGTATATTACATTATACCTAATGTAGATATAGTAATAATGATATTGTTATTAAATGTACATTGATCTGTGGGAATGAATCAGTATATTACATTATATCTAATGTAGATATATTACTAATGATATTGTTATTAAATGTACATTGATTGTGGGAATGAATCAGTATATTACATTACATCGAATGTAGATATAGTACAAGTGACGGTGTTATTAAATGTACATTGATCTGTGGGAATGAATCAGTCTATTACATTATATCTAATGTAGTTATGGTAATAATAATATTGTTATTAATTGTACATTACATATCTAATGTAGATATAGTACTAATGATATTGGTATTAAATGTACATTGATCTGTGGGAATGAATTAGTATATTACATTATATCGAATGTAGATATAGTACTACTGATATTGGTGTTATATGTACATTGATCTGTTGGAATGAATCTATACATGACATTATATCTATTGTAGATATAGTAATAATGATATTGTTATTAAATGTACATTGATCTGTGGGAATGAATCAGTATATTACATTATATCGAATGTAGATATAGTGCCAATGATGTTGTTATTAAATGTACATTGATCTGTGTGTAGAAACCAGTATATTACATTATATCTAATGTAGATATGATAATAATAATATTGTTATTAATTGTATATTACATATCTAATGTAGATATAGTACTACTGATATTGGCATTAAATGTACATTGATCTGTGGGAATGAATCAGTATATTACATTATATCGAATGTAGATATAGTACTAATGATATTGTTATTAAATGTACATTACATATCTAATGTAGGTATAGTACTAATGATATTGGTATTAAATGTGCATTGATATGTGGGAATGAATCAGTCTATTACATTATATCGAATGTAGATATGATAATAATAATATTGTTATTAATTGTATATTACATATCTAATGTAGATATAGTACTAATGATATTGGCATTAAATATACTTTGATCTGTGGGAATGAATCAGTATATTACATTATATCGAATGTAGATATAGTACTAATGATATTGTTATTAAATCTACATTACATATCTAATGTAGGTATAGTACTAATGATATTGGTATTATATGTACATTGATCTGTGGGAATGAATCAATATATTACATTATATCGAATGTAAATATAGTACTAATGATATTATTATTAAATGTACATTGATCTGTGGGAATGAATCAGTATATTACATTATACCTAATGTAGATATATAATAATGATATTGTTATTAAATGTACATTGATCTGTGGGAATGAATCAGTATATTACATTATATCGAATGTAGATATAGTGCTAATGATGTTGTTACTAAATGTACATTGATCTGTGGGTAGTAGTCAGTGTATTACATTATAACTAATGTAGATATGATAATAATAATATTGCTATTAATTGTGTATTACATTTCTAACGTAGATATAGTACTATTGATATTGACATTAAATGTACTTTGATCTGTGGGAATGAATCAGTATATTACATTATATCTAATGTAGATATATTACTAATGATATTGTTATTAAATGTACATTGATCTGTGGGAATGAATCAGTATATTACATTATTTCGAATGTAGATATAGTACCAATGATATTCTTATTAAATGTACATTGATCTGTGGGAATGAATCAGTATATTACATTATATCGAATGTAGATATAGTACAAGTGCTGGTGTTATTAAATGCACATTGCTCTGTGGGTAGTAATCAGTATATTACATTATATCTAATGTAGATATGATAATAATAATATTGTTATTAATTGTATATTACATATCTAATGTAGATATAGTACTAATGATATTAACATTAAATGTACATTGATCTGTGGGAATGAATCAGTATATTACATTATACCTCATGTAGATATAGTGCTAATGATATTGTTATTAAATGAACATTGATCTGTGGGAATGAATCAGTATATTACATTATATCGAATGTAGATATAGTCCCAATGATATTGTTATTAAGTGTACATTGATCTGTGGGAACGAATCAGTATATTACATTATATCGAATGTACATATAGTACTAATGATATTGGTATTATATGTACATTGTTCTGTTGGAATGAATCTGTTCATGACATTATATCTATTGTAGATATAGTAATAATGGTATTGTTATTAAATGTACATTGATCTGTGGGAATGAATCAGTATAATACATTATATCGCATGTAGATATAGTACTAATGATATTGTTATTAAATCTACATTACATATCTAATGTAGGTATGGTACTAATGATATTGTTATTAAATGAACATTGATCTGTGGGAATGAATCAGTATATTACATTATACCTAATGTAGATATAGTAATAATGATATTGTTATTAAATGTACATTGATCTGTGGGAATGAATCAGTATATTACATTATACCTAATGTAGATATAGTAATAATGATATTGTTATTAAATGTACATTGATCTGTGGGAATGAATCAGTATATTACATTATACCTCATGTAGATATAGTGCTAATGATATTGTTATTAAATGAACATTGATCTGTGGGAATGAATCAGTATATTACATTATGTCGAATGTAGATATAGTACTAATGATATTGTTATTAAATCTACATTACATATCTAATGTAGGTATAGTACTAATGATATTGTTATTAAATGTGCATTGATCTGTGGGAACGAATCAGTATATTACATTATATCTAATGTAGATATATTTCTAATGATATTGTTATTAAATGTACATTGATCTGTGGGAATGAATCAGTATATTACATTATATCGAATGTAGATATAGTACCAATGATATTGTTATTAAATGTACATTGATCTGTGGGAATGAATCAGTATATTACATTATATCGAATGTAGATATAGTGCTAATGATATTGTTATTAAATGAACATTGATCTGTGGGAATGAATCAGTATATTACATGATACCTAATGTAGATATAGTAATAATGATATTGTTATTAAATGTACATTGATCTGTGGGAATGAATCAGTATATTACATTATATCTAATGTAGATATATTACTAATGATATTGTTATTAAATGTACATTGATTGTGGGAATGAATCAGTATATTACATTACATCGAATGTAGATATAGTACAAGTGACGGTGTTATTAAATGTACATTGATCTGTGGGAATGAATCAGTCTATTACATTATATCTAATGTAGTTATGGTAATAATAATATTGTTATTAATTGTACATTACATATCTAATGTAGATATAGTACTAATGATATTGGTATTAAATGTACATTGATCTGTGGGAATGAATTAGTATATTACATTATATCGAATGTAGATATAGTACTACTGATATTGGTGTTATATGTACATTGATCTGTTGGAATGAATCTATACATGACATTATATCTATTGTAGATATAGTAATAATGATATTGTTATTAAATGTACATTGATCTGTGGGAATGAATCAGTATATTACATTATATCGAATGTAGATATAGTGCCAATGATGTTGTTATTAAATGTACATTGATCTGTGTGTAGAAACCAGTATATTACATTATATCTAATGTAGATATGATAATAATAATATTGTTATTAATTGTATATTACATATCTAATGTAGATATAGTACTACTGATATTGGCATTAAATGTACATTGATCTGTGGGAATGAATCAGTATATTACATTATATCGAATGTAGATATAGTACTAATGATATTGTTATTAAATGTACATTACATATCTAATGTAGGTATAGTACTAATGATATTGGTATTAAATGTGCATTGATCTGTGGGAATGAATCAGTCTATTACATTATATCGAATGTAGATATGATAATAATAATATTGCTATTAATTGTATATTACATATCTAATGTAGATATAGTACTAATGATATTGGCATTAAATATACTTTGATCTGTGGGAATGAATCAGTATATTACATTATATCGAATGTACATATAGTACTAATGATATTGGTATTATATGTACATTGTTCTGTTGGAATGAATCTGTACATGACATTATATCTATTGTAGATATAGTAATAATGGTATTGTTATTAAATGTACATTGATCTGTGGGAATGAATCAGTATATTACATTATATCGAATGTAGATATAGTGCTAATGATGTTGTTATTAAATGTACATTGATCTGTGGGAATGAATCAGTATATTACATTATACCTAATGTAGATATAGTAATAATGATATTGTTATTAAATGTACATTGATCTGTGGGAATGAATCAGTCTATTACATTATATCTAATGTAGTTATGGTAATAATAATATTGTTATTAATTGTACATTACATATCTAATGTAGATATAGTACTAATGATATTGGTATTAAATGTACATTGATCTGTGGGAATGAATTAGTATATTACATTATATCGAATGTAGATATAGTACTACTGATATTGGTGTTATATGTACATTGATCTGTTGGAATGAATCTATACATGACATTATATCTATTGTAGATATAGTAATAATGATATTGTTATTAAATGTACATTGATCTGTGGGAATGAATCAGTATATTACATTATATCGAATGTAGATATAGTGCCAATGATGTTGTTATTAAATGTACATTGATCTGTGTGTAGAAACCAGTATATTACATTATATCTAATGTAGATATGATAATAATAATATTGTTATTAATTGTATATTACATATCTAATGTAGATATAGTACTACTGATATTGGCATTAAATGTACATTGATCTGTGGGAATGAATCAGTATATTACATTATATCTAATGTAGATATATTACTAATGATATTGTTATTAAATGTACATTGATCTGTGGGAATGAATCAGTATATTACATTATTTCGAATGTAGATATAGTACCAATGATATTCTTATTAAATGTACATTGATCTGTGGGAATGAATCAGTATATTACATTATATCGAATGTAGATATAGTACAAGTGCTGGTGTTATTAAATGCACATTGCTCTGTGGGTAGTAATCAGTATATTACATTATATCTAATGTAGATATGATAATAATAATATTGTTATTAATTGTATATTACATATCTAATGTAGATATAGTACTAATGATATTAACATTAAATGTACATTGATCTGTGGGAATGAATCAGTATATTACATTATACCTCATGTAGATATAGTGCTAATGATATTGTTATTAAATGAACATTGATCTGTGGGAATGAATCAGTATATTACATTATACCTAATGTAGATATAGTAATAATGATATTGTTATTAAATGTACATTGATCTGTGGGAATGAATCAGTATATTACATTATATCTAATGTAGATATATTACTAATGATATTGTTATTAAATGTACATTGATTGTGGGAATGAATCAGTATATTACATTACATCGAATGTAGATATAGTACAAGTGACGGTGTTATTAAATGTACATTGATCTGTGGGAATGAATCAGTCTATTACATTATATCTAATGTAGTTATGGTAATAATAATATTGTTATTAATTGTACATTACATATCTAATGTAGATATAGTACTAATGATATTGGTATTAAATGTACATTGATCTGTGGGAATGAATTAGTATATTACATTATATCGAATGTAGATATAGTACTACTGATATTGGTGTTATATGTACATTGATCTGTTGGAATGAATCTATACATGACATTATATCTATTGTAGATATAGTAATAATGATATTGTTATTAAATGTACATTGATCTGTGGGAATGAATCAGTATATTACATTATATCGAATGTAGATATAGTGCCAATGATGTTGTTATTAAATGTACATTGATCTGTGTGTAGAAACCAGTATATTACATTATATCTAATGTAGATATGATAATAATAATATTGTTATTAATTGTATATTACATATCTAATGTAGATATAGTACTACTGATATTGGCATTAAATGTACATTGATCTGTGGGAATGAATCAGTATATTACATTATATCTAATGTAGATATATTACTAATGATATTGTTATTAAATGTACATTGATCTGTGGGAATGAATCAGTATATTACATTATTTCGAATGTAGATATAGTACCAATGATATTCTTATTAAATGTACATTGATCTGTGGGAATGAATCAGTATATTACATTATATCGAATGTAGATATAGTACAAGTGCTGGTGTTATTAAATGCACATTGCTCTGTGGGTAGTAATCAGTATATTACATTATATCTAATGTAGATATGATAATAATAATATTGTTATTAATTGTATATTACATATCTAATGTAGATATAGTACTAATGATATTAACATTAAATGTACATTGATCTGTGGGAATGAATCAGTATATTACATTATACCTCATGTAGATATAGTGCTAATGATATTGTTATTAAATGAACATTGATCTGTGGGAATGAATCAGTATATTACATTATACCTAATGTAGATATAGTAATAATGATATTGTTATTAAATGTACATTGATCTGTGGGAATGAATCAGTATATTACATTATATCTAATGTAGATATATTACTAATGATATTGTTATTAAATGTACATTGATTGTGGGAATGAATCAGTATATTACATTACATCGAATGTAGATATAGTACAAGTGACGGTGTTATTAAATGTACATTGATCTGTGGGAATGAATCAGTCTATTACATTATATCTAATGTAGTTATGGTAATAATAATATTGTTATTAATTGTACATTACATATCTAATGTAGATATAGTACTAATGATATTGGTATTAAATGTACATTGATCTGTGGGAATGAATTAGTATATTACATTATATCGAATGTAGATATAGTACTACTGATATTGGTGTTATATGTACATTGATCTGTTGGAATGAATCTATACATGACATTATATCTATTGTAGATATAGTAATAATGATATTGTTATTGAATGTACATTGATCTGTGGGAATGAATCAGTATATTACATTATATCGAATGTAGATATAGTGCCAATGATGTTGTTATTAAATGTACATTGATCTGTGTGTAGAAACCAGTATATTACATTATATCTAATGTAGATATGATAATAATAATATTGTTATTAATTGTATATTACATATCTAATGTAGATATAGTACTACTGATATTGGCATTAAATGTACATTGATCTGTGGGAATGAATCAGTATATTACATTATATCGAATGTAGATATAGTACTAATGATATTGTTATTAAATGTACATTACATATCTAATGTAGGTATAGTACTAATGATATTGGTATTAAATGTGCATTGATATGTGGGAATGAATCAGTCTATTACATTATATCGAATGTAGATATGATAATAATAATATTGTTATTAATTGTATATTACATATCTAATGTAGATATAGTACTAATGATATTGGCATTAAATATACTTTGATCTGTGGGAATGAATCAGTATATTACATTATATCGAATGTAGATATAGTACTAATGATATTGTTATTAAATCTACATTACATATCTAATGTAGGTATAGTACTAATGATATTGGTATTATATGTACATTGATCTGTGGGAATGAATCAATATATTACATTATATCGAATGTAAATATAGTACTAATGATATTATTATTAAATGTACATTGATCTGTGGGAATGAATCAGTATATTACATTATACCTAATGTAGATATATAATAATGATATTGTTATTAAATGTACATTGATCTGTGGGAATGAATCAGTATATTACATTATATCGAATGTAGATATAGTGCTAATGATGTTGTTACTAAATGTACATTGATCTGTGGGTAGTAGTCAGTGTATTACATTATAACTAATGTAGATATGATAATAATAATATTGCTATTAATTGTGTATTACATTTCTAACGTAGATATAGTACTATTGATATTGACATTAAATGTACTTTGATCTGTGGGAATGAATCAGTATATTACATTATATCTAATGTAGATATATTACTAATGATATTGTTATTAAATGTACATTGATCTGTGGGAATGAATCAGTATATTACATTATTTCGAATGTAGATATAGTACCAATGATATTCTTATTAAATGTACATTGATCTGTGGGAATGAATCAGTATATTACATTATATCGAATGTAGATATAGTACAAGTGCTGGTGTTATTAAATGCACATTGCTCTGTGGGTAGTAATCAGTATATTACATTATATCTAATGTAGATATGATAATAATAATATTGTTATTAATTGTATATTACATATCTAATGTAGATATAGTACTAATGATATTAACATTAAATGTACATTGATCTGTGGGAATGAATCAGTATATTACATTATACCTCATGTAGATATAGTGCTAATGATATTGTTATTAAATGAACATTGATCTGTGGGAATGAATCAGTATATTACATTATATCGAATGTAGATATAGTCCCAATGATATTGTTATTAAGTGTACATTGATCTGTGGGAACGAATCAGTATATTACATTATATCGAATGTACATATAGTACTAATGATATTGGTATTATATGTACATTGTTCTGTTGGAATGAATCTGTTCATGACATTATATCTATTGTAGATATAGTAATAATGGTATTGTTATTAAATGTACATTGATCTGTGGGAATGAATCAGTATAATACATTATATCGCATGTAGATATAGTACTAATGATATTGTTATTAAATCTACATTACATATCTAATGTAGGTATGGTACTAATGATATTGTTATTAAATGAACATTGATCTGTGGGAATGAATCAGTATATTACATTATACCTAATGTAGATATAGTAATAATGATATTGTTATTAAATGTACATTGATCTGTGGGAATGAATCAGTATATTACATTATACCTAATGTAGATATAGTAATAATGATATTGTTATTAAATGTACATTGATCTGTGGGAATGAATCAGTATATTACATTATACCTCATGTAGATATAGTGCTAATGATATTGTTATTAAATGAACATTGATCTGTGGGAATGAATCAGTATATTACATTATGTCGAATGTAGATATAGTACTAATGATATTGTTATTAAATCTACATTACATATCTAATGTAGGTATAGTACTAATGATATTGTTATTAAATGTGCATTGATCTGTGGGAACGAATCAGTATATTACATTATATCTAATGTAGATATATTTCTAATGATATTGTTATTAAATGTACATTGATCTGTGGGAATGAATCAGTATATTACATTATATCGAATGTAGATATAGTACCAATGATATTGTTATTAAATGTACATTGATCTGTGGGAATGAATCAGTATATTACATTATATCGAATGTAGATATAGTGCTAATGATATTGTTATTAAATGAACATTGATCTGTGGGAATGAATCAGTATATTACATGATACCTAATGTAGATATAGTAATAATGATATTGTTATTAAATGTACATTGATCTGTGGGAATGAATCAGTATATTACATTATATCTAATGTAGATATATTACTAATGATATTGTTATTAAATGTACATTGATTGTGGGAATGAATCAGTATATTACATTACATCGAATGTAGATATAGTACAAGTGACGGTGTTATTAAATGTACATTGATCTGTGGGAATGAATCAGTCTATTACATTATATCTAATGTAGTTATGGTAATAATAATATTGTTATTAATTGTACATTACATATCTAATGTAGATATAGTACTAATGATATTGGTATTAAATGTACATTGATCTGTGGGAATGAATTAGTATATTACATTATATCGAATGTAGATATAGTACTACTGATATTGGTGTTATATGTACATTGATCTGTTGGAATGAATCTATACATGACATTATATCTATTGTAGATATAGTAATAATGATATTGTTATTAAATGTACATTGATCTGTGGGAATGAATCAGTATATTACATTATATCGAATGTAGATATAGTGCCAATGATGTTGTTATTAAATGTACATTGATCTGTGTGTAGAAACCAGTATATTACATTATATCTAATGTAGATATGATAATAATAATATTGTTATTAATTGTATATTACATATCTAATGTAGATATAGTACTACTGATATTGGCATTAAATGTACATTGATCTGTGGGAATGAATCAGTATATTACATTATATCGAATGTAGATATAGTACTAATGATATTGTTATTAAATGTACATTACATATCTAATGTAGGTATAGTACTAATGATATTGGTATTAAATGTGCATTGATCTGTGGGAATGAATCAGTCTATTACATTATATCGAATGTAGATATGATAATAATAATATTGCTATTAATTGTATATTACATATCTAATGTAGATATAGTACTAATGATATTGGCATTAAATATACTTTGATCTGTGGGAATGAATCAGTATATTACATTATATCGAATGTACATATAGTACTAATGATATTGGTATTATATGTACATTGTTCTGTTGGAATGAATCTGTACATGACATTATATCTATTGTAGATATAGTAATAATGGTATTGTTATTAAATGTACATTGATCTGTGGGAATGAATCAGTATATTACATTATATCGAATGTAGATATAGTGCTAATGATGTTGTTATTAAATGTACATTGATCTGTGGGAATGAATCAGTATATTACATTATACCTAATGTAGATATAGTAATAATGATATTGTTATTAAATGTACATTGATCTGTGGGAATGAATCAGTCTATTACATTATATCTAATGTAGTTATGGTAATAATAATATTGTTATTAATTGTACATTACATATCTAATGTAGATATAGTACTAATGATATTGGTATTAAATGTACATTGATCTGTGGGAATGAATTAGTATATTACATTATATCGAATGTAGATATAGTACTACTGATATTGGTGTTATATGTACATTGATCTGTTGGAATGAATCTATACATGACATTATATCTATTGTAGATATAGTAATAATGATATTGTTATTAAATGTACATTGATCTGTGGGAATGAATCAGTATATTACATTATATCGAATGTAGATATAGTGCCAATGATGTTGTTATTAAATGTACATTGATCTGTGTGTAGAAACCAGTATATTACATTATATCTAATGTAGATATGATAATAATAATATTGTTATTAATTGTATATTACATATCTAATGTAGATATAGTACTACTGATATTGGCATTAAATGTACATTGATCTGTGGGAATGAATCAGTATATTACATTATATCGAATGTAGATATAGTACTAATGATATTGTTATTAAATGTACATTACATATCTAATGTAGGTATAGTACTAATGATATTGGTATTAAATGTGCATTGATATGTGGGAATGAATCAGTCTATTACATTATATCGAATGTAGATATGATAATAATAATATTGTTATTAATTGTATATTACATATCTAATGTAGATATAGTACTAATGATATTGGCATTAAATATACTTTGATCTGTGGGAATGAATCAGTATATTACATTATATCGAATGTAGATATAGTACTAATGATATTGTTATTAAATCTACATTACATATCTAATGTAGGTATAGTACTAATGATATTGGTATTATATGTACATTGATCTGTGGGAATGAATCAATATATTACATTATATCGAATGTAAATATAGTACTACTGATATTATTATTAAATGTACATTGATCTGTGGGAATGAATCAGTATATTACATTATACCTAATGTAGATATATAATAATGATATTGTTATTAAATGTACATTGATCTGTGGGAATGAATCAGTATATTACATTATATCGAATGTAGATATAGTGCTAATGATGTTGTTACTAAATGTACATTGATCTGTGGGTAGTAGTCAGTGTATTACATTATAACTAATGTAGATATGATAATAATAATATTGCTATTAATTGTGTATTACATTTCTAACGTAGATATAGTACTATTGATATTGACATTAAATGTACTTTGATCTGTGGGAATGAATCAGTATATTACATTATATCTAATGTAGATATATTACTAATGATATTGTTATTAAATGTACATTGATCTGTGGGAATGAATCAGTATATTACATTATTTCGAATGTAGATATAGTACCAATGATATTCCTATTAAATGTACATTGATCTGTGGGAATGAATCAGTATATTACATTATATCGAATGTAGATATAGTACAAGTGCTGGTGTTATTAAATGCACATTGCTCTGTGGGTAGTAATCAGTATATTACATTATATCTAATGTAGATATGATAATAATAATATTGTTATTAATTGTATATTACATATCTAATGTAGATATAGTACTAATGATATTAACATTAAATGTACATTGATCTGTGGGAATGAATCAGTATATTACATTATACCTCATGTAGATATAGTGCTAATGATATTGTTATTAAATGAACATTGATCTGTGGGAATGAATCAGTATATTACATTATACCTAATGTAGATATAGTAATAATGATATTGTTATTAAATGTACATTGATCTGTGGGAATGAATCAGTATATTACATTATATCTAATGTAGATATATTACTAATGATATTGTTATTAAATGTACATTGATTGTGGGAATGAATCAGTATATTACATTATATCGAATGTAGATATAGTACAAGTGACGGTGTTATTAAATGTACATGGATCTGTGGGAATGAATCAGTCTATTACATTATATCTAATGTAGTTATGGTAATAATAATATTGTTATTAATTGTACATTACATATCTAATGTAGATATAGTACTAATGATATTGGTATTAAATGTACATTGATCTGTGGGAATGAATTAGTATATTACATTATATCGAATGTAGATATAGTACTACTGATATTGGTGTTATATGTACATTGATCTGTTGGAATGAATCTATACATGACATTATATCTATTGTAGATATAGTAATGATGATATTGTTATTAAATGTACATTGATCTGTGGGAATGAATCAGTATATTACATTATATCGAATGTAGATATAGTGCCAATGATGTTGTTATTAAATGTACATTGATCTGTGTGTAGAAACCAGTATATTACATTATATCTAATGTAGATATGATAATAATAATATTGTTATTAATTGTATATTACATATCTAATGTAGATATAGTACTACTGATATTGGCATTAAATGTACATTGATCTGTGGGAATGAATCAGTATATTACATTATATCGAATGTAGATATAGTACTAATGATATTGTTATTAAATGTACATTACATATCTAATGTAGGTATAGTACTAATGATATTGGTATTAAATGTGCATTGATATGTGGGAATGAATCAGTCTATTACATTATATCGAATGTAGATATGATAATAATAATATTGTTATTAATTGTATATTACATATCTAATGTAGATATAGTACTAATGATATTGGCATTAAATATACTTTGATCTGTGGGAATGAATCAGTATATTACATTATATCGAATGTAGATATAGTACTAATGATATTGTTATTAAATCTACATTACATATCTAATGTAGGTATAGTACTAATGATATTGGTATTATATGTACATTGATCTGTGGGAATGAATCAATATATTACATTATATCGAATGTAAATATAGTACTAATGATATTATTATTAAATGTACATTGATCTGTGGGAATGAATCAGTATATTACATTATATCGAATGTACATATAGTACTAATGATATTGGTATTATATGTACATTGTTCTGTTGGAATGAATCTGTACATGACATTATATCTATTGTAGATATAGTAATAATGGTATTGTTATTAAATGTACATTGATCTGTGGGAATGAATCAGTATATTACATTATATCGAATGTAGATATAGTGCTAATGATGTTGTTATTAAATGTACATTGATCTGTGGGAATGAATCAGTATATTACATTATACCTAATGTAGATATAGTAATAATGATATTGTTATTAAATGTACATTGATCTGTGGGAATGAATCAGTCTATTACATTATATCTAATGTAGTTATGGTAATAATAATATTGTTATTAATTGTACATTACATATCTAATGTAGATATAGTACTAATGATATTGGTATTAAATGTACATTGATCTGTGGGAATGAATTAGTATATTACATTATATCGAATGTAGATATAGTACTACTGATATTGGTGTTATATGTACATTGATCTGTTGGAATGAATCTATACATGACATTATATCTATTGTAGATATAGTAATAATGATATTGTTATTAAATGTACATTGATCTGTGGGAATGAATCAGTATATTACATTATATCGAATGTAGATATAGTGCCAATGATGTTGTTATTAAATGTACATTGATCTGTGTGTAGAAACCAGTATATTACATTATATCTAATGTAGATATGATAATAATAATATTGTTATTAATTGTGTATTACATATCTAATGTAGATATAGTACTACTGATATTGGCATTAAATGTACATTGATCTGTGGGAATGAATCAGTATATTACATTATATCGAATGTAGATATAGTACTAATGATATTGTTATTAAATGTACATTACATATCTAATGTAGGTATAGTACTAATGATATTGGTATTAAATGTGCATTGATATGTGGGAATGAATCAGTCTATTACATTATATCGAATGTAGATATGATAATAATAATATTGTTATTAATTGTATATTACATATCTAATGTAGATATAGTACTAATGATATTGGCATTAAATATACTTTGATCTGTGGGAATGAATCAGTATATTACATTATATCGAATGTAGATATAGTGCTAATGATGTTGTTACTAAATGTACATTGATCTGTGGGTAGTAGTCAGTGTATTACATTATAACTAATGTAGATATGATAATAATAATATTGCTATTAATTGTGTATTACATTTCTAACGTAGATATAGTACTATTGATATTGACATTAAATGTACTTTGATCTGTGGGAATGAATCAGTATATTACATTATATCTAATGTAGATATATTACTAATGATATTGTTATTAAATGTACATTGATCTGTGGGAATGAATCAGTATATTACATTATATCGAATGTAGATATAGTACTAATGATATTGTTATTAAATCTACATTACATATCTAATGTAGGTATAGTACTAATGATATTGGTATTATATGTACATTGATCTGTGGGAATGAATCAATATATTACATTATATCGAATGTAAATATAGTACTACTGATATTATTATTAAATGTACATTGATCTGTGGGAATGAATCAGTATATTACATTATACCTAATGTAGATATATAATAATGATATTGTTATTAAATGTACATTGATCTGTGGGAATGAATCAGTATATTACATTATATCGAATGTAGATATAGTGCTAATGATGTTGTTACTAAATGTACATTGATCTGTGGGTAGTAGTCAGTGTATTACATTATAACTAATGTAGATATGATAATAATAATATTGCTATTAATTGTGTATTACATTTCTAACGTAGATATAGTACTATTGATATTGACATTAAATGTACTTTGATCTGTGGGAATGAATCAGTATATTACATTATATCTAATGTAGATATATTACTAATGATATTGTTATTAAATGTACATTGATCTGTGGGAATGAATCAGTATATTACATTATTTCGAATGTAGATATAGTACCAATGATATTCCTATTAAATGTACATTGATCTGTGGGAATGAATCAGTATATTACATTATATCGAATGTAGATATAGTACAAGTGCTGGTGTTATTAAATGCACATTGCTCTGTGGGTAGTAATCAGTATATTACATTATATCTAATGTAGATATGATAATAATAATATTGTTATTAATTGTATATTACATATCTAATGTAGATATAGTACTAATGATATTAACATTAAATGTACATTGATCTGTGGGAATGAATCAGTATATTACATTATACCTCATGTAGATATAGTGCTAATGATATTGTTATTAAATGAACATTGATCTGTGGGAATGAATCAGTATATTACATTATACCTAATGTAGATATAGTAATAATGATATTGTTATTAAATGTACATTGATCTGTGGGAATGAATCAGTATATTACATTATATCTAATGTAGATATATTACTAATGATATTGTTATTAAATGTACATTGATTGTGGGAATGAATCAGTATATTACATTATATCGAATGTAGATATAGTACAAGTGACGGTGTTATTAAATGTACATGGATCTGTGGGAATGAATCAGTCTATTACATTATATCTAATGTAGTTATGGTAATAATAATATTGTTATTAATTGTACATTACATATCTAATGTAGATATAGTACTAATGATATTGGTATTAAATGTACATTGATCTGTGGGAATGAATTAGTATATTACATTATATCGAATGTAGATATAGTACTACTGATATTGGTGTTATATGTACATTGATCTGTTGGAATGAATCTATACATGACATTATATCTATTGTAGATATAGTAATAATGATATTGTTATTAAATGTACATTGATCTGTGGGAATGAATCAGTATATTACATTATATCGAATGTAGATATAGTGCCAATGATGTTGTTATTAAATGTACATTGATCTGTGTGTAGAAACCAGTATATTACATTATATCTAATGTAGATATGATAATAATAATATTGTTATTAATTGTATATTACATATCTAATGTAGATATAGTACTACTGATATTGGCATTAAATGTACATTGATCTGTGGGAATGAATCAGTATATTACATTATATCGAATGTAGATATAGTACTAATGATATTGTTATTAAATGTACATTACATATCTAATGTAGGTATAGTACTAATGATATTGGTATTAAATGTGCATTGATATGTGGGAATGAATCAGTCTATTACATTATATCGAATGTAGATATGATAATAATAATATTGTTATTAATTGTATATTACATATCTAATGTAGATATAGTACTAATGATATTGGCATTAAATATACTTTGATCTGTGGGAATGAATCAGTATATTACATTATATCGAATGTAGATATAGTACTAATGATATTGTTATTAAATCTACATTACATATCTAATGTAGGTATAGTACTAATGATATTGGTATTATATGTACATTGATCTGTGGGAATGAATCAATATATTACATTATATCGAATGTAAATATAGTACTAATGATATTATTATTAAATGTACATTGATCTGTGGGAATGAATCAGTATATTACATTATATCGAATGTACATATAGTACTAATGATATTGGTATTATATGTACATTGTTCTGTTGGAATGAATCTGTACATGACATTATATCTATTGTAGATATAGTAATAATGGTATTGTTATTAAATGTACATTGATCTGTGGGAATGAATCAGTATATTACATTATATCGAATGTAGATATAGTGCTAATGATGTTGTTATTAAATGTACATTGATCTGTGGGAATGAATCAGTATATTACATTATACCTAATGTAGATATAGTAATAATGATATTGTTATTAAATGTACATTGATCTGTGGGAATGAATCAGTCTATTACATTATATCTAATGTAGTTATGGTAATAATAATATTGTTATTAATTGTACATTACATATCTAATGTAGATATAGTACTAATGATATTGGTATTAAATGTACATTGATCTGTGGGAATGAATTAGTATATTACATTATATCGAATGTAGATATAGTACTACTGATATTGGTGTTATATGTACATTGATCTGTTGGAATGAATCTATACATGACATTATATCTATTGTAGATATAGTAATAATGATATTGTTATTAAATGTACATTGATCTGTGGGAATGAATCAGTATATTACATTATATCGAATGTAGATATAGTGCCAATGATGTTGTTATTAAATGTACATTGATCTGTGTGTAGAAACCAGTATATTACATTATATCTAATGTAGATATGATAATAATAATATTGTTATTAATTGTGTATTACATATCTAATGTAGATATAGTACTACTGATATTGGCATTAAATGTACATTGATCTGTGGGAATGAATCAGTATATTACATTATATCGAATGTAGATATAGTACTAATGATATTGTTATTAAATGTACATTACATATCTAATGTAGGTATAGTACTAATGATATTGGTATTAAATGTGCATTGATATGTGGGAATGAATCAGTCTATTACATTATATCGAATGTAGATATGATAATAATAATATTGTTATTAATTGTATATTACATATCTAATGTAGATATAGTACTAATGATATTGGCATTAAATATACTTTGATCTGTGGGAATGAATCAGTATATTACATTATATCGAATGTAGATATAGTGCTAATGATGTTGTTACTAAATGTACATTGATCTGTGGGTAGTAGTCAGTGTATTACATTATAACTAATGTAGATATGATAATAATAATATTGCTATTAATTGTGTATTACATTTCTAACGTAGATATAGTACTATTGATATTGACATTAAATGTACTTTGATCTGTGGGAATGAATCAGTATATTACATTATATCTAATGTAGATATATTACTAATGATATTGTTATTAAATGTACATTGATCTGTGGGAATGAATCAGTATATTACATTATTTCGAATGTAGATATAGTACCAATGATATTCCTATTAAATGTACATTGATCTGTGGGAATGAATCAGTATATTACGTTATATCGAATGTAGATATAGTACAAGTGCTGGTGTTATTAAATGCACATTGCTCTGTGGGTAGTAATCAGTATATTACATTATATCTAATGTAGATATGATAATAATAATATTGTTATTAATTGTATATTACATATCTAATGTAGATATAGTACTAATGATATTAACATTAAATGTACATTGATCTGTGGGAATGAATCAGTATATTACATTATACCTCATGTAGATATAGTGCTAATGATATTGTTATTAAATGAACATTGATCTGTGGGAATGAATCAGTATATTACATTATACCTAATGTAGATATAGTAATAATGATATTGTTATTAAATGTACATTGATCTGTGGGAATGAATCAGTATATTACATTATATCTAATGTAGATATATTACTAATGATATTGTTATTAAATGTACATTGATTGTGGGAATGAATCAGTATATTACATTATATCGAATGTAGATATAGTACAAGTGACGGTGTTATTAAATGTACATTGATCTGTGGGAAGTAATCAGTATATTACATTATATCTAATGTAGATATAGTACCAATGGTATTGTTATTAAGTGTACATTGATCTGTGGGAATGAATAAGTATATTACATTATATCTAATGTAGATATGATAATAATAATATTGTTATTAATTGTATATTACATATCTAATGTAGATATAGTACTAATGATATTGGCATTAAATATACTTTGATCTGTGGGAATGAATCAGTATATTACATTATATCGAATGTAGATATAGTACCAATGATATTGTTATTAAGTGTACATTGATCTGTGTGAATGAATAAGTATATAACATTATATCGAATGTAGACATAGTGCTAATGATGTTGTTCTTAAATGTACATTGATCTGTGGGTAGTAGTCAGTATATTATATTATATCTAATGTAGATATGGTACTAATGATATTGTTATTAAATGTATATTACATATCTAATGTAGATATAGTACTAATGATATTCGCATTAAATATACTTTGATCTGTGGGAATGAATCAGTATATTACATTATAACGAATGTAGATATAGTACTAATGATGTTGTTATTGAATGTACATTGATCTGTGGGAATGAATCAGTATATTACATTATACCTAATGTAGATATAGTAATAATGATATTGTTATTAAATGTACATTGATCTGTGGGAATGAAGCAGTATATTACATTATATCTCAGGCAGATATTTTGCTAATGATATTGTTATTAAATGTACATTGATCTGTGGGAATGAATCAGTATATTACATTATACCTAATCTAGATATAGTAATAATGATATTGTTATTAAATGTACATTGATCTGTGGTAATGAATCAGTATATTACATTATAGCGAATGTAGATATAGTGCTAATGATGTTGTTACTAAATGTACATTGATCTGTGGGTAGTAGTCAGTATATTACATTATAACTAATGTAGATATGATAATAATAATATTGTTATTAATTGTGTATTACATATCTAACGTAGACATAGTATTAATGATATTGACATTAAATGTACTTTGATCTGTGGGAATGAATCAGTATATTACATTATATCTAATGTAGATATATTACTAATGATATTGTTATTAAATGTACATTGATTGTGGGAATGAATCAGTATATTACATTATATCGAATGTAGATATAGTACAAGTGACGGTGTTATTAAATGTACATTGATCTGTGGGTAGTAATCAGTATATTACATTATATCTAATGTAGATATAGTACCAATGGTATTGTTATTAAGTGTACATTGATCTGTGGGAATGAATAAGTATATTACATTATATCTAATGTAGATATGATAATAATAATATTGTTATTAATTGTATATTACATATCTAATGTAGATATAGTACTAATGATATTGGCATTAAATATACTTTGATCTGTGTGAATGAATCAGTATATTACATTATATCGAATGTAGATATAGTACCAATGATATTGTTATTAAGTGTACATTGATCTGTGTGAATGAATAAGTATATTACATTATATCGAATGTAGATATAGTGCTAATGATGTTGTTCTTAAATGTACATTGATCTGTGGGTAGTAGTCAGTATATTATATTATATCTAATGTAGATATGGTACTAATGATGTTGTTATTAAATGTACATTGATCTGTGGGAATGAATCAGTGTATTACATTATACCGAATGTAGATATAGTGCTAATGATGTTGTTATTAAATGTACATTGATCTGTGTGTAGTAACCAGTATATTTCATTATATCTAATGTAGATATGATAATAATAATATTGTTATTAATTGTATATTACATATCTAATGTAGATATAGTACTAATGATATTGTCATTAAATATACTTTGATCTGTGGGAATGAATCAGTATATTAGATTATATCGAATGTAGATATAGTACTAATGATATTGTTATTTAATGTACATTGATCTGTGGGAATGAATCAGTCTATTACATTATATCGAATGTAGATATAGTACCAATGATATTGTTATTAAATGTACATTGATCTGTGGGAATGAATCACTATATTACATTATATCGAATGTAGATATAGTACTAATGATATTGTTATTAAATCTACATTACATATCTAATGTAGGTATAGTACTAATGATATTGTTATTAAATGAACATTGATCTGTGGGAATGAATCAGTATGTTACATTATATCGAATGTAGATATAGTACTAATGATATTGGTATTGAATGTACATTGATCTGTGGGAATGAATCAGTATATTACATTATATCGAATGTAGATATAGTACTAATGATATTGTTATTAAATCTACATTACATATCTAATGTAGGTATAGTACTAATGATATTGGTATTATATGTACATTGATCTGTGGGAATGAATCAGTTTAATACATTATACCTCATGTAGATATAGTGCTAATGATATTGTTATTAAATGAACATTGATCTGTGGGAATGAATCAGTATATTACATTATATCGAATGTAGATATAGTACTAATGATATTGGTATTAAATATACATTGATCTGTGGGAAGGAATCCGTATATCACATTATACCTAATGTAGATATGGTAATAACGATATTGTTTTTAAATGTACATTGATCTGTGTGAATGAAGCAGTATATTACATTATATCTCAGGCAGATATTTTGCTAATGATATTGTTATTAAATGTACATTGATCTGTGTGAATGAAGCAGTATATTACATTATATCTCAGGCAGATATTTTGCTAATGATATTGTTATTAAATGTACATTGATCTGTGGGAATGAATCAGTATATTACATTATACCTAATGTAGATATAGTAATAATGATATTGTTATTAAATGTACATTGATCTGTGGGAATGAATCAGTATATTACATTATATCGAATGTAGATATAGTGCTAATGATGTTGTTACTAAATGTACATTGAGCTGTGGGTAGTAGTCAGTATATTACATTATAACTAATGTAGATATGATAATAATAATATTGTTATTAATTGTGTATTACATATCTAACGTAGATATAGTACTAATGATATTAACATTAAATGTACATTGATCTGTGGGAATGAATCAGTATATTACATTATACCTCATGTAGATATAGTGCTAATGATATTGTTATTAAATGAACATTGATCTGTGGGAATGAATCAGTATATTACATTATATCGAATGTACATATAGTACTAATGATATTGGTATTATATGTACACTGATCTGTTGGAACGAATCTGTACATGACATTATATCTATTGTCGATATAGTAATAATGATATTGTTATTAAATGTACATTGATCAGTGTGTAGTAACCAGTATATTACATTATATCTAATGCAGATATGATAATAATAATATTGCTATTAATTGTATATTACATATCTAATGTAGATATAGTACTAATGATATTGGCATTAAATATACTTTGATCTGTGGGAATGAATCAGTATATTACATTATATCGAATGTACATATAGTACTAATGATATTGGTATTATATGTACATTGTTCTGTTGGAATGAATCTGTACATGACATTATATCTATTGTAGATATAGTAATAATGGTATTGTTATTAAATGTACATTGATCTGTGGGAATGAATCAGTATATTACATTATATCGAATGTAGATATAGTGCTAATGATGTTGTTATTAAATGTACATTGATCTGTGGGAATGAATCAGTATATTACATTATACCTAATGTAGATATAGTAATAATGATATTGTTATTAAATGTACATTGATCTGTGGGAATGAATCAGTCTATTACATTATATCTAATGTAGATATGATAATAATAATATTGCTATTAATTGTATATTACATATCTAATGTAGATATAGTACTAATGATATTGGCATTAAATATACTTTGATCTGTGGGAATGAATCAGTACATTACATTATATCGAATGTACATATAGTACTAATGATATTGGTATTATATGTACATTGTTCTGTTGGAATGAATCTGTACATGACATTATATCTATTGTAGATATAGTAATAATGGTATTGTTATTAAATGTACATTGATCTGTGGGAATGAATCAGTATATTACATTATATCGAATGTAGATATAGTGCTAATGATGTTGTTATTAAATGTACATTGATCTGTGGGAATGAATCAGTATATTACATTATACCTAATGTAGATATAGTAATAATGATATTGTTATTAAATGTACATTGATCTGTGGGAATGAATCAGTCTATTACATTATATCTAATGTAGTTATGGTAATAATAATATTGTTATTAATTGTACATTACATATCTAATGTAGATATAGTACTAATGATATTGGTATTAAATGTACATTGATCTGTGGGAATGAATTAGTATATTACATTATATCGAATGTAGATATAGTACTACTGATATTGGTGTTATATGTACATTGATCTGTTGGAATGAATCTATACATGACATTATATCTATTGTAGATATAGTAATAATGATATTGTTATTAAATGTACATTGATCTGTGGGAATGAATCAGTATATTACATTATATCGAATGTAGATATAGTGCCAATGATGTTGTTATTAAATGTACATTGATCTGTGTGTAGAAACCAGTATATTACATTATATCTAATGTAGATATGATAATAATAATATTGTTATTAATTGTATATTACATATCTAATGTAGATATAGTACTACTGATATTGGCATTAAATGTACATTGATCTGTGGGAATGAATCAGTATATTACATTATATCGAATGTAGATATAGTACTAATGATATTGTTATTAAATGTACATTACATATCTAATGTAGGTATAGTACTAATGATATTGGTATTAAATGTGCATTGATATGTGGGAATGAATCAGTCTATTACATTATATCGAATGTAGATATGATAATAATAATATTGTTATTAATTGTATATTACATATCTAATGTAGATATAGTACTAATGATATTGGCATTAAATATACTTTGATCTGTGGGAATGAATCAGTATATTACATTATATCGAATGTAGATATAGTACTAATGATATTGTTATTAAATCTACATTACATATCTAATGTAGGTATAGTACTAATGATATTGGTATTATATGTACATTGATCGGTGGGAATGAATCAATATATTACATTATATCGAATGTAGATATAGTACCAATGATATTGTTATTAAGTGTACATTGATCTGTGTGAATGAATAAGTATATAACATTATATCGAATGTAGACATAGTGCTAATGATGTTGTTCTTAAATGTACATTGATCTGTGGGTAGTAGTCAGTATATTATATTATATCTAATGTAGATATGGTACTAATGATATTGTTATTAAATGTATATTACATATCTAATGTAGATATAGTACTAATGATATTCGCATTAAATATACTTTGATCTGTGGGAATGAATCAGTATATTACATTATAACGAATGTAGATATAGTACTAATGATGTTGTTATTGAATGTACATTGATCTGTGGGAATGAATCAGTATATTACATTATACCTAATGTAGATATAGTAATAATGATATTGTTATTAAATGTACATTGATCTGTGGGAATGAAGCAGTATATTACATTATATCTCAGGCAGATATTTTGCTAATGATATTGTTATTAAATGTACATTGATCTGTGGGAATGAATCAGTATATTACATTATACCTAATCTAGATATAGTAATAATGATATTGTTATTAAATGTACATTGATCTGTGGTAATGAATCAGTATATTACATTATATCGAATGTAGATATAGTGCTAATGATGTTGTTACTAAATGTACATTGATCTGTGGGTAGTAGTCAGTATATTACATTATAACTAATGTAGATATGATAATAATAATATTGTTATTAATTGTGTATTACATATCTAACGTAGACATAGTATTAATGATATTGACATTAAATGTACTTTGATCTGTGGGAATGAATCAGTATATTACATTATATCTAATGTAGATATATTACTAATGATATTGTTATTAAATGTACATTGATTGTGGGAATGAATCAGTATATTACATTATATCGAATGTAGATATAGTACAAGTGACGGTGTTATTAAATGTACATTGATCTGTGGGTAGTAATCAGTATATTACATTATATCTAATGTAGATATAGTACCAATGGTATTGTTATTAAGTGTACATTGATCTGTGGGAATGAATAAGTATATTACATTATATCTAATGTAGATATGATAATAATAATATTGTTATTAATTGTATATTACATATCTAATGTAGATATAGTACTAATGATATTGGCATTAAATATACTTTGATCTGTGTGAATGAATCAGTATATTACATTATATCGAATGTAGATATAGTACCAATGATATTGTTATTAAGTGTACATTGATCTGTGTGAATGAATAAGTATATTACATTATATCGAATGTAGATATAGTGCTAATGATGTTGTTCTTAAATGTACATTGATCTGTGGGTAGTAGTCAGTATATTATATTATATCTAATGTAGATATGGTACTAATGATGTTGTTATTAAATGTACATTGATCTGTGGGAATGAATCAGTGTATTACATTATACCGAATGTAGATATAGTGCTAATGATGTTGTTATTAAATGTACATTGATCTGTGTGTAGTAACCAGTATATTTCATTATATCTAATGTAGATATGATAATAATAATATTGTTATTAATTGTATATTACATATCTAATGTAGATATAGTACTAATGATATTGTCATTAAATATACTTTGATCTGTGGGAATGAATCAGTATATTAGATTATATCGAATGTAGATATAGTACTAATGATATTGTTATTTAATGTACATTGATCTGTGGGAATGAATCAGTCTATTACATTATATCGAATGTAGATATAGTACCAATGATATTGTTATTAAATGTACATTGATCTGTGGGAATGAATCACTATATTACATTATATCGAATGTAGATATAGTACTAATGATATTGTTATTAAATCTACATTACATATCTAATGTAGGTATAGTACTAATGATATTGTTATTAAATGAACATTGATCTGTGGGAATGAATCAGTATGTTACATTATATCGAATGTAGATATAGTACTAATGATATTGGTATTGAATGTACATTGATCTGTGGGAATGAATCAGTATATTACATTATATCGAATGTAGATATAGTACTAATGATATTGTTATTAAATCTACATTACATATCTAATGTAGGTATAGTACTAATGATATTGGTATTATATGTACATTGATCTGTGGGAATGAATCAGTTTATTACATTATACCTCATGTAGATATAGTGCTAATGATATTGTTATTAAATGAACATTGATCTGTGGGAATGAATCAGTATATTACATTATATCGAATGTAGATATAGTACTAATGATATTGGTATTAAATATACATTGATCTGTGGGAAGGAATCCGTATATCACATTATACCTAATGTAGATATGGTAATAACGATATTGTTTTTAAATGTACATTGATCTGTGTGAATGAAGCAGTATATTACATTATATCTCAGGCAGATATTTTGCTAATGATATTGTTATTAAATGTACATTGATCTGTGTGAATGAAGCAGTATATTACATTATATCTCAGGCAGATATTTTGCTAATGATATTGTTATTAAATGTACATTGATCTGTGGGAATGAATCAGTATATTACATTATACCTAATGTAGATATAGTAATAATGATATTGTTATTAAATGTACATTGATCTGTGGGAATGAATCAGTATATTACATTATATCGAATGTAGATATAGTGCTAATGATGTTGTTACTAAATGTACATTGAGCTGTGGGTAGTAGTCAGTATATTACATTATAACTAATGTAGATATGATAATAATAATATTGTTATTAATTGTGTATTACATATCTAACGTAGATATAGTACTAATGATATTAACATTAAATGTACATTGATCTGTGGGAATGAATCAGTATATTACATTATACCTCATGTAGATATAGTGCTAATGATATTGTTATTAAATGAACATTGATCTGTGGGAATGAATCAGTATATTACATTATATCGAATGTACATATAGTACTAATGATATTGGTATTATATGTACACTGATCTGTTGGAACGAATCTGTACATGACATTATATCTATTGTGGATATAGTAATAATGATATTGTTATTAAATGTACATTGATCAGTGTGTAGTAACCAGTATATTACATTATATCTAATGTAGATATGATAATAATAATATTGCTATTAATTGTATATTACATATCTAATGTAGATATAGTACTAATGATATTGGCATTAAATATACTTTGATCTGTGGGAATGAATCAGTATATTACATTATATCGAATGTACATATAGTACTAATGATATTGGTATTATATGTACATTGTTCTGTTGGAATGAATCTGTACATGACATTATATCTATTGTAGATATAGTAATAATGGTATTGTTATTAAATGTACATTGATCTGTGGGAATGAATCAGTATATTACATTATATCGAATGTAGATATAGTGCTAATGATGTTGTTATTAAATGTACATTGATCTGTGGGAATGAATCAGTATATTACATTATACCTAATGTAGATATAGTAATAATGATATTGTTATTAAATGTACATTGATCTGTGGGAATGAATCAGTCTATTACATTATATCTAATGTAGATATGATAATAATAATATTGCTATTAATTGTATATTACATATCTAATGTAGATATAGTACTAATGATATTGGCATTAAATATACTTTGATCTGTGGGAATGAATCAGTACATTACATTATATCGAATGTACATATAGTACTAATGATATTGGTATTATATGTACATTGTTCTGTTGGAATGAATCTGTACATGACATTATATCTATTGTAGATATAGTAATAATGGTATTGTTATTAAATGTACATTGATCTGTGGGAATGAATCAGTATATTACATTATATCGAATGTAGATATAGTGCTAATGATGTTGTTATTAAATGTACATTGATCTGTGGGAATGAATCAGTATATTACATTATACCTAATGTAGATATAGTAATAATGATATTGTTATTAAATGTACATTGATCTGTGGGAATGAATCAGTCTATTACATTATATCTAATGTAGTTATGGTAATAATAATATTGTTATTAATTGTACATTACATATCTAATGTAGATATAGTACTAATGATATTGGTATTAAATGTACATTGATCTGTGGGAATGAATTAGTATATTACATTATATCGAATGTAGATATAGTACTACTGATATTGGTGTTATATGTACATTGATCTGTTGGAATGAATCTATACATGACATTATATCTATTGTAGATATAGTAATAATGATATTGTTATTAAATGTACATTGATCTGTGGGAATGAATCAGTATATTACATTATATCGAATGTAGATATAGTGCCAATGATGTTGTTATTAAATGTACATTGATCTGTGTGTAGAAACCAGTATATTACATTATATCTAATGTAGATATGATAATAATAATATTGTTATTAATTGTATATTACATATCTAATGTAGATATAGTACTACTGATATTGGCATTAAATGTACATTGATCTGTGGGAATGAATCAGTATATTACATTATATCGAATGTAGATATAGTACTAATGATATTGTTATTAAATGTACATTACATATCTAATGTAGGTATAGTACTAATGATATTGGTATTAAATGTGCATTGATATGTGGGAATGAATCAGTCTATTACATTATATCGAATGTAGATATGATAATAATAATATTGTTATTAATTGTATATTACATATCTAATGTAGATATAGTACTAATGATATTGGCATTAAATATACTTTGATCTGTGGGAATGAATCAGTATATTACATTATATCGAATGTAGATATAGTACTAATGATATTGTTATTAAATCTACATTACATATCTAATGTAGGTATAGTACTAATGATATTGGTATTATATGTACATTGATCGGTGGGAATGAATCAATATATTACATTATATCGAATGTAAATATAGTACTAATGATATTATTATTAAATGTACATTGATCTGTGGGAATGAATCAGTATATTACATTATACCTAATGTAGATATATAATAATGATATTGTTATTAAATGTACATTGATCTGTGGGAATGAATCAGTATATTACATTATATCGAATGTAGATATAGTGCTAATGATGTTGTTACTAAATGTACATTGATCTGTGGGTAGTAGTCAGTGTATTACATTATAACTAATGTAGATATGATAATAATAATATTGCTATTAATTGTGTATTACATTTCTAACGTAGATATAGTACTATTGATATTGACATTAAATGTACTTTGATCTGTGGGAATGAATCAGTATATTACATTATATCTAATGTAGATATATTACTAATGATATTGTTATTAAATGTACATTGATCTGTGGGAATGAATCAGTATATTACATTATTTCGAATGTAGATATAGTACCAATGATATTCTTATTAAATGTACATTGATCTGTGGGAATGAATCAGTATATTACATTATATCGAATGTAGATATAGTACAAGTGCTGGTGTTATTAAATGCACATTGCTCTGTGGGTAGTAATCAGTATATTACATTATATCTAATGTAGATATGATAATAATAATATTGTTATTAATTGTATATTACATATCTAATGTAGATATAGTACTAATGATATTAACATTAAATGTACATTGATCTGTGGGAATGAATCAGTATATTACATTATACCTCATGTAGTTATAGTGCTAATGATATTGTTATTAAATGAACATTGATCTGTGGGAATGAATCAGTATATTACATTATACCGAATGTAGATATAGTACTAATGATATTGGTATTAAATGTACATTGATCTGTGGGAAGGAATCCGTATATCACATTATACCTAATGTAGATATGGTAATAACGATATTGTTTTTAAATGTACATTGATCTGTGTGAATGAAGCAGTATATTACATTATATCTCAGGCAGATATTTTGCTAATGATATTGTTATTAAATGAACATTGATCTGTGGGAATGAATCAGTATATTACATTATACCTAATGTAGATATAGTAATAATGATATTGTTATTAAATGTACATTGATCTGTGGGAATGAATCAGTATATTACATTATACCTAATGTAGATATAGTAATAATGATATTGTTATTAAATGTACATTGATCTGTGGGAATGAATCAGTATATTACATTATACCTCATGTAGATATAGTGCTAATGATATTGTTATTAAATGAACATTGATCTGTGGGAATGAATCAGTATATTACATTATGTCGAATGTAGATATAGTACTAATGATATTGTTATTAAATCTACATTACATATCTAATGTAGGTATAGTACTAATGATATTGTTATTAAATGTGCATTGATCTGTGGGAACGAATCAGTATATTACATTATATCTAATGTAGATATATTTCTAATGATATTGTTATTAAATGTACATTGATCTGTGGAAATGAATCAGTATATTACATTATATCGAATGTAGATATAGTACCAATGATATTGTTATTAAATGTACATTGATCTGTGGGAATGAATCAGTATATTACATTATATCGAATGTAGATATAGTACAAGTGATGGTGTTATTAAATGTACATTGATCTGTGGGTAGTAATCAGTATATTACATTATATCTAATGTAGATATGATAATAATAATATTGTTATTAATTGTATATTACATATCTAATGTAGATATAGTACTAATGATATTAACATTAAATGTACATTGATCTGTGGGAAGGAATCCGTATATCACATTATACCTAATGTAGATATGGTAATAACGATATTGTTTTTAAATGTACATTGATCTGTGTGAATGAAGCAGTATATTACATTATATCTCAGGCAGACATTTTGCTAATGATATTGTTATTAAATGTACATTGATCTGTGGGAATGAATCAGTATATTACATTATACCTAATGTAGATATAGTAATAATGATATTGTTATTAAATGTACATTGATCTGTGGGAATGAATCAGTATATTACATTATATCGAATGTAGATATAGTGCTAATGATGTTGTTACTAAATGTACATTGATCTGTGGGTAGTAGTCAGTATATTACATTATAACTAATGTAGATATGATAATAATAATATTGTTATTAATTGTGTATTACATATCTAACGTAGATATAGTACTAATGATATTAACATTAAATGTACATTGATCTGTGGGAATGAATCAGTATATTACATTATACCTCATGTAGATATAGTGCTAATGATATTGTTATTAAATGTACATTGATCTGTGTGTAGTAACCAGTATATTACATTATATCTAATGTAGATATGATAATAATAATATTGTTATTAATTGTATATTACATATCTAATGTAGATATAGTACTAATGATATTCGCATTTAATATACTTTGATCTGTGGGAATGAATCAGTATATTACATTATAACGAATGTAGATATAGTACTAATGATATTGTTATTAAATCTACATTACATATCTAATGTAGGTATAGTACTAATGATATTGGTATTATATGTACATTGATCTGTGGGAAGGAATCCGTATATTACATTATACCTAATGTAGATATGGTAATAACGATATTGTTTTTAAATGTACATTGATCTGTGTGAATGAAGCAGTATATTACATTATATCTCAGGCAGATATTTTGCTAATGATATTGTTATTAAATGTACATTGATCTGTGGGAATGAATCAGTATATTACATTATACCTAATGTAGATATAGTAATAATGATATTGTTATTAAATGTACATTGATCTGTGGGAATGAATCAGTATATTACATTATATCGAATGTAGATATAGTGCTAATGATGTTGTTACTAAATGTACATTGATCTGTGGGTAGTAGTCAGTATATTACATTATAACTAATGTAGATATGATAATAATAATATTGTTATTAATTGTGTATTACATATCTAACGTAGATATAGTACTAATGATATTAACATTAAATGTACATTGATCTGTGGGAATGAATCAGTATATTACATTATACCTCATGTAGATATAGTGCTAATGATATTGTTATTAAATGAACATTGATCTGTGGGAATGAATCAGTATATTACATTATATCGAATGTACATATAGTACTAATGATATTGGTATTATATGTACACTGATCTGTTGGAACGAATCTGTACATGACATTATATCTATTGTGGATATAGTAGTAATGATATTGTTATTAAATGTACATTGATCTGTGGGAATGAATCAGTATAATACATTATATCGAATGTAGATATAGTACTAATGATATTGTTATTAAATCTACATTACATATCTAATATAGGTATAGTACTAATGATATTGGTATTATATGTACATTGATCTGTGGGAATGAATCAGTGTATTACATTATATCGAATGTAGATATAGTGCTAATGATGTTGTTATTAAATGTACATTGATCAGTGTGTAGTAACCAGTATATTACATTATATCTAATGTAGATATGATAATAATAATATTGTTATTAATTGTATATTACATATCTAATGTAGATATAGTACTAATGATATTCGCATTTAATATACTTTGATCTGTGGGAATGAATCAGTATATTACATTATAACGAATGTAGATATAGTACTAATGATATTGTTATTAAATCTACATTACATATCTAATGTAGGTATAGTACTAATGATATTGGTATTATATGTACATTGATCTGTGGGAAGGAATCCGTATATTACATTATACCTAATGTAGATATGGTCATAACGATATTGTTTTTAAATGTACATTGATCTGTGTGAATGAAGCAGTATATTACATTATATCGAATTTAGATATAGTGCTAATGATGTTGTTACTAAATGTACATTGATCTGTGGGTAGTAGTCAGTATATTACATTATAACTAATGTAGATATGATAATAATAATATTGTGATTAATTGTATATTACATATCTAATGTAGATATAGTACTAATGATATTGGCATTAAATATACTTTGATCTGTGGGAATGAATCAGTATATTACATTATACCTCATGTAGTGCTAATGATATTGTTATTAAATGAACATTGATCTGTGGGAATGAATCAGTATATTACATTATATCGACTGTAGATATAGTGCTAATGATGTTGTTACTAAATGTACATTGATCTGTGGGTAGTAGTCAGTATATTACATTATAACTAATGTAGATATGATAATAATAATATTGTTATTAATTGGGTATTACATATCTAACGTAGATATAGTACTAATGATATTAACATTAAATGTACATTGATCTGTGGGAATGAATCAGTATATTACATTATACCTCATGTAGATATAGTGCTAATGATATTGTTATTAAATGAACATTGATCTGTGGGAATGAATCAGTATATTACATTATATCGAATGTACATATAGTACTAATGATATTGGTATTATATGTACACTGATCTGTTGGAACGAATCTGTACATGACATTATATCTATTGTGGATATAGTAATAATGATATTGTTATTAAATGTACATTGATCAGTGTGTAGTAACCAGTATATTACATTATATCTAATGTAGATATGATAATAATAATATTGCTATTAATTGTATATTACATATCTAATGTAGATATAGTACTAATGATATTGGCATTAAATATACTTTGATCTGTGGGAATGAATCAGTATATTACATTATATCGAATGTACATATAGTACTAATGATATTGTTATTAAATGTACATTGTTCTGTTGGAATGAATCTGTACATGACATTATATCTATTGTAGATATAGTAATAATGGTATTGTTATTAAATGTACATTGATCTGTGGGAATGAATCAGCCTATTACATTATATCTAATGTAGTTATGGTAATAATAATATTGTTATTAATTGTACATTACATATCTAATGTAGATATAGTACTAATGATATTGGTATTAAATGTACATTGATCTGTGGGAATGAATTAGTATATTACATTATATCGAATGTAGATATAGTACTACTGATATTGGTGTTATATGTACATTGATCTGTTGGAATGAATCTATACATGACATTATATCTATTGTAGATATAGTAATAATGATATTGTTATTAAATGTACATTGATCTGTGGGAATGAATCAGTATATTACATTATATCGAATGTAGATATAGTGCCAATGATGTTGTTATTAAATGTACATTGATCTGTGTGTAGAAACCAGTATATTACATTATATCTAATGTAGATATGATAATAATAATATTGTTATTAATTGTATATTACATATCTAATGTAGATATATTACTACTGATATTGGCATTAAATGTACATTGATCTGTTGGAATGAATCAGTATATTACATTATATCGAATGTAGATATAGTACTAATGATATTGTTATTAAATGTACATTACATATCTAATGTAGGTATAGTACTAATGATATTGGTATTAAATGTGCATTGATATGTGGGAATGAATCAGTCTATTACATTATATCGAATGTAGATATGATAATAATAATATTGTTATTAATTGTATATTACATATCTAATGTAGATATAGTACTAATGATATTGGCATTAAATATACTTTGATCTGTGGGAATGAATCAGTATATTACATTATATCGAATGTAGATATAGTACTAATGATATTGTTATTAAATCTAGATTACATATCTAATGTAGGTATAGTACTAATGATATTGGTATTAAATGTACATTGATCTGTGGGAATGAATCAATATATTACATTATATCGAATGTAAATATAGTACTAATGATATTATTATTAAATGTACATTGATCTGTGGGAATGAATCAGTATATTACATTATACCGAATGTAGATATATAATAATGATATTGTTATTAAATGTACATTGATCTGTGGGAATGAATCAGTATATTACATTATATCGAATGTAGATATAGTGCTAATGATGTTGTTACTAAATGTACATTGATCTGTGGGTAGTAGTCAGTGTATTACATTATAACTAATGTAGATATGATAATAATAATATTGCTATTAATTGTGTATTACATTTCTAACGTAGATATAGTACTATTGATATTGACATTAAATGTACTTTGATCTGTGGGAATGAATCAGTATATTACATTATGTCGAATGTAGATATAGTACTAATGATATTGTTATTAAATCTACATTACATATCTAATGTAGGTATAGTACTAATGATATTGTTATTAAATGTGCATTGATCTGTGGGAACGAATCAGTATATTACATTATATCTAATGTAGATATATTTCTAATGATATTGTTATTAAATGTACATTGATCTGTGGGAATGAATCAGTATATTACATTATATCGAATGTAGATATAGTACCAATGATATTGTTATTAAATGTACATTGATCTGTGGGAATGAATCAGTATATTACATTATATCGAATGTAGATATAGTACAAGTGATGGTGTTATTAAATGTACATTGATCTGTGGGTAGTAATCAGTATATTACATTATATCTAATGTAGATATGATAATAATAATATTGTTATTAATTGTATATTACATATCTAATGTAGATATAGTACTAATGATATTAACATTAAATGTACATTGATCTGTGGGAAGGAATCCGTATATCACATTATACCTAATGTAGATATGGTAATAACGATATTGTTTTTAAATGTACATTGATCTGTGTGAATGAAGCAGTATATTACATTATATCTCAGGCAGACATTTTGCTAATGATATTGTTATTAAATGTACATTGATCTGTGGGAATGAATCAGTATATTACATTATACCTAATGTAGATATAGTAATAATGATATTGTTATTAAATGTACATTGATCTGTGGGAATGAATCAGTATATTACATTATATCGAATGTAGATATAGTGCTAATGATGTTGTTACTAAATGTACATTGATCTGTGGGTAGTAGTCAGTATATTACATTATAACTAATGTGGATATGATAATAATAATATTGTTATTAATTGTGTATTACATATCTAACGTAGATATAGTACTAATGATATTAACATTAAATGTACATTGATCTGTGGGAATGAATCAGTATATTACATTATACCTCATGTAGATATAGTGCTAATGATATTGTTATTAAATGTACATTGATCTGTGTGTAGTAACCAGTATATTACATTATATCTAATGTAGATATGATAATAATAATATTGTTATTAATTGTATATTACATATCTAATGTAGATATAGTACTAATGATATTCGCATTTAATATACTTTGATCTGTGGGAATGAATCAGTATATTACATTATAACGAATGTAGATATAGTACTAATGATATTGTTATTAAATCTACATTACATATCTAATGTAGGTATAGTACTAATGATATTGGTATTATATGTACATTGATCTGTGGGAAGGAATCCGTATATTACATTATACCTAATGTAGATATGGTAATAACGATATTGTTTTTAAATGTACATTGATCTGTGTGAATGAAGCAGTATATTACATTATATCTCAGGCAGATATTTTGCTAATGATATTGTTATTAAATGTACATTGATCTGTGGGAATGAATCAGTATATTACATTATACCTAATGTAGATATAGTAATAATGATATTGTTATTAAATGTACATTGATCTGTGGGAATGAATCAGTATATTACATTATATCGAATGTAGATATAGTGCTAATGATGTTGTTACTAAATGTACATTGATCTGTGGGTAGTAGTCAGTATATTACATTATAACTAATGTAGATATGATAATAATAATATTGTTATTAATTGTGTATTACATATCTAACGTAGATATAGTACTAATGATATTAACATTAAATGTACATTGATCTGTGGGAATGAATCAGTATATTACATTATACCTCATGTAGATATAGTGCTAATGATATTGTTATTAAATGAACATTGATCTGTGGGAATGAATCAGTATATTACATTATATCGAATGTACATATAGTACTAATGATATTGGTATTATATGTACACTGATCTGTTGGAACGAATCTGTACATGACATTATATCTATTGTGGATATAGTAGTAATGATATTGTTATTAAATGTACATTGATCTGTGGGAATGAATCAGTATAATACATTATATCGAATGTAGATATAGTACTAATGATATTGTTATTAAATCTACATTACATATCTAATATAGGTATAGTACTAATGATATTGGTATTATATGTACATTGATCTGTGGGAATGAATCAGTGTATTACATTATATCGAATGTAGATATAGTGCTAATGATGTTGTTATTAAATGTACATTGATCAGTGTGTAGTAACCAGTATATTACATTATATCTAATGTAGATATGATAATAATAATATTGTTATTAATTGTATATTACATATCTAATGTAGATATAGTACTAATGATATTCGCATTAAATATACTTTGATCTGTGGGAATGAATCAGTATATTACATTATATCGAATGTAGATATAGTACTAATGATATTGTTATTAAATCTACATTACATATCTAATGTAGGTATAGTACTAATGATATTGGTATTATATGTACATTGATGTGTGGGAATGAATCAGTATATTACATTATACCTCATGTAGATATAGTGCTAATCATATTGTTATTAAATGAACATTGATCTGTGGGAATGAATCAGTATATTACATTATATCGAATGTAGAAATAGTACTAATGATATTGGTATTAAATGTACATTGATCTGTGGGAAGGAATCCGTATATTACATTATACCTAATGTAGATATGGTAATAACGATATTGTTTTTAAATGTACATTGATCTGTGTGAATGAAGCAGTATATTACATTATATCTCAGGCAGATATTTTGCTAATGATATTGTTATTAAATGTACATTGATCTGTGGGAATGAATCAGTATATTACATTATACCTAATGTAGATATAGTAATAATGATATTGTTATCAAATGTACATTGATCTGTGGAATGAATCAGTATATTACATTATATCGAATGTAGATATAGTGCTAATGATGTTGTTACTAAATGTACATTGATCTGTGTGTAGTAACCAGTATATTACATTATATCTAATGTAGATATGATAATAATAATATTGTTATTAATTGTATATTACATATCTAATGTAGATATAGTACTAATGATATTCGCATTTAATATACTTTGATCTGTGGGAATGAATCAGTATATTACATTATAACGAATGTAGATATAGTACTAATGATATTGTTATTAAATCTACATTACATATCTAATGTAGGTATAGTACTAATGATATTGGTATTATATGTACATTGATCTGTGGGAAGGAATCCGTATATTACATTATACCTAATGTAGATATGGTCATAACGATATTGTTTTTAAATGTACATTGATCTGTGTGAATGAAGCAGTATATTACATTATATCGAATTTAGATATAGTGCTAATGATGTTGTTACTAAATGTACATTGATCTGTGGGTAGTAGTCAGTATATTACATTATAACTAATGTAGATATGATAATAATAATATTGTGATTAATTGTATATTACATATCTAATGTAGATATAGTACTAATGATATTGGCATTAAATATACTTTGATCTGTGGGAATGAATCAGTATATTACATTATACCTCATGTAGATATAGTGCTAATGATATTGTTATTAAATGAACATTGATCTGTGGGAATGAATCAGTATATTACATTATATCGACTGTAGATATAGTGCTAATGATGTTGTTACTAAATGTACATTGATCTGTGGGTAGTAGTCAGTATATTACATTATAACTAATGTAGATATGATAATAATAATATTGTTATTAATTGGGTATTACATATCTAACGTAGATATAGTACTAATGATATTAACATTAAATGTACATTGATCTGTGGGAATGAATCAGTATATTACATTATACCTCATGTAGATATAGTGCTAATGATATTGTTATTAAATGAACATTGATCTGTGGGAATGAATCAGTATATTACATTATATCGAATGTACATATAGTACTAATGATATTGGTATTATATGTACACTGATCTGTTGGAACGAATCTGTACATGACATTATATCTATTGTGGATATAGTAATAATGATATTGTTATTAAATGTACATTGATCAGTGTGTAGTAACCAGTATATTACATTATATCTAATGTAGATATGATAATAATAATATTGCTATTAATTGTATATTACATATCTAATGTAGATATAGTACTAATGATATTGGCATTAAATATACTTTGATCTGTGGGAATGAATCAGTATATTACATTATATCGAATGTACATATAGTACTAATGATATTGGTATTATATGTACATTGTTCTGTTGGAATGAATCTGTACATGACATTATATCTATTGTAGATATAGTAATAATGGTATTGTTATTAAATGTACATTGATCTGTGGGAATGAATCAGTATATTACATTATATCGAATGTAGATATAGTGCTAATGATGTTGTTATTAAATGTACATTGATCTGTGGGAATGAATCAGTATATTACATTATACCTAATGTAGATATAGTAATAATGATATTGTTATTAAATGTACATTGATCTGTGGGAATGAATCAGTCTATTACATTATATCTAATGTAGTTATGGTAATAATAATATTGTTATTAATTGTACATTACATATCTAATGTAGATATAGTACTAATGATATTGGTATTAAATGTACATTGATCTGTGGGAATGAATTAGTATATTACATTATATCGAATGTAGATATAGTACTACTGATATTGGTGTTATATGTACATTGATCTGTTGGAATGAATCTATACATGACATTATATCTATTGTAGATATAGTAATAATGATATTGTTATTAAATGTACATTGATCTGTGGGAATGAATCAGTATATTACATTATATCGAATGTAGATATAGTGCCAATGATGTTGTTATTAAATGTACATTGATCTGTGTGTAGAAACCAGTATATTACATTATATCTAATGTAGATATGATAATAATAATATTGTTATTAATTGTATATTACATATCTAATGTAGATATACTACTACTGATATTGGCATTAAATGTACATTGATCTGTTGGAATGAATCAGTATATTACATTATATCGAATGTAGATATAGTACTAATGATATTGTTATTAAATGTACATTACATATCTAATGTAGGTATAGTACTAATGATATTGGTATTAAATGTGCATTGATATGTGGGAATGAATCAGTCTATTACATTATATCGAATGTAGATATGATAATAATAATATTGTTATTAAATGTACATTGATCTGTGGGAATGAATCAGTATATTACATTATATCGAATGTAGATATAGTGCTAATGATGTTGTTACTAAATGTACATTGATCTGTGGGTAGTAGTCAGTGTATTACATTATAACTAATGTAGATATGATAATAATAATATTGCTATTAATTGTGTATTACATTTCTAACGTAGATATAGTACTATTGATATTGACATTAAATGTACTTTGATCTGTGGGAATGAATCAGTATATTACATTATATCTAATGTAGATATATTACTAATGATATTGTTATTAAATGTACATTGATCTGTGGGAATGAATCAGTATATTACATTATTTCGAATGTAGATATAGTACCAATGATATTCTTATTAAATGTACATTGATCTGTGGGAATGAATCAGTATATTACATTATATCGAATGTAGATATAGTACAAGTGCTGGTGTTATTAAATGCACATTGCTCTGTGGGTAGTAATCAGTATATTACATTATATCTAATGTAGATATGATAATAATAATATTGTTATTAATTGTATATTACATATCTAATGTAGATATAGTACTAATGATATTAACATTAAATGTACATTGATCTGTGGGAATGAAACAGTATATTACATTATACCTCATGTAGATATAGTGCTAATGATATTGTTATTAAATGAACATTGATCTGTGGGAATGAATCAGTATATTACATTATATCGAATGTAGATATAGTCCCAATGATATTGTTATTAAGTGTACATTGATCTGTGGGAACGAATCAGTATATTACATTATATCGAATGTACATATAGTACTAATGATATTGGTATTATATGTACATTGTTCTGTTGGAATGAATCTGTTCATGACATTATATCTATTGTAGATATAGTAATAATGGTATTGTTATTAAATGTACATTGATCTGTGGGAATGAATCAGTATAATACATTATATCGCATGTAGATATAGTACTAATGATATTGTTATTAAATCTACATTACATATCTAATGTAGGTATAGTGCTAGTGATATTGTTATTAAATGAACATTGATCTGTGGGAATGAATCAGTATATTACATTATATCGAATGTAGATATAGTACTAATGATATTGGTATTAAATGTACATTGATCTGTGGGAAGGAATCCGTATATCACATTATACCTAATGTAGATATGGTAATAACGATATTGTTTTCAAATGCACATTGATCTGTGTGAATGAAGCAGTATATTACATTATATCTCAGGCAGATATTTTGCTAATGATATTGTTATTAAATGTTCATTGATCTGTGGGAATGAATCAGTATATTACATTATACCTAATGTAGATATAGTAATAATGATATTGTTATTAAATGTACATTGATCTGTGGGAATGAATCAGTATATTACATTATATCGAATGTAGATATAGTGCTAATGATGTTGTTATTGAATGTACATTGATCTGTGGGAATGAATCAGTATATTACATTATACCTAATGTAGATATAGTAATAATGATATTGTTATTAAATGTAAATTGATCTGTGGGAATGAAGCAGTATATTACATTATATCTCAGGCAGATATTTTGCTAATGATATTGTTATTAAATGTACATTGATCTGTGGGAATGAATCAGTATATTACATTATACCTAATCTAGATATAGTAATAATGATATTGTTATTAAATGTACATTGATCTGTGGTAATGAATCAGTATATTACATTATATCGAATGTAGATATAGTGCTAATGATGTTGTTACTAAATGTACATTGATCTGTGGGTAGTAGTCAGTATATTACATTATAACTAATGTAGATATGATAATAATAATATTGTTATTAATTGTGTATTACATATCTAACGTAGACATAGTATTAATGATATTGACATTAAATGTACTTTGATCTGTGGGAATGAATCAGTATATTACATTATATCGAATGTAGATATAGTACCAATGATATTGTTATTAAGTGTACATTGATCTGTGTGAATGAATAAGTATATTACATTATATCGAATGTAGATATAGTGCTAATGATGTTGTTCTTAAATGTACATTGATCTGTGGGTAGTAGTCAGTATATTATATTATATCTAATGTAGATATGGTACTAATGATATTGTTATTAAATGTACATTGATCTGTGGGAATGAATCAGTGTATTACATTATACCGAATGTAGATATAGTGCTAATGATGTTGTTATTAAATGTACATTGATCTGTGTGTAGTAACCAGTATATTTCATTATATCTAATGTAGATATGATAATAATAATATTGTTATTAATTGTGTATTACATATCTAATGTAGATATAGTACTAATGATATTGGCATTAAATATACTTTGATCTGTGGGAATGAATCAGTATATTACATTATATCGAATGTAGATATAGTACTAATGATATTGTTATTTAATGTACATTGATCTGTGGGAATGAATCAGTCTATTACATTATATCGAATGTAGATATAGTACTAATGATATTGGTATTGAATGTACATTGATCTGTGGGAATGAATCAGTATATTACATTATATCGAATGTAGATATAGTACTAATGATATTGTTATTAAATCTACATTACATATCTAATGTAGGTATAGTACTAATGATATTGGTATTATATGTACATTGATCTGTGGGAATGAATCAGTTTATTACATTATACCTCATGTAGATATAGTGCTAATGATATTGTTATTAAATGAACATTGATCTGTGGGAATGAATCAGTATATTACATTATATCGAATGTAGATATAGTACTAATGATATTGGTATTAAATATACATTGATCTGTGGGAAGGAACCCGTATATCACATTATACCTAATGTAGATATGGTAATAACGATATTGTTTTTAAATGTACATTGATCTGTGTGAATGAAGCAGTATATTACATTATATCTCAGGCAGATATTTTGCTAATGATATTGTTATTAAATGTACATTGATCTGTGGGAATGAATCAGTATATTACATTATACCTAATGTAGATATAGTAATAATGATATTGTTATTAAATGTACATTGATCTGTGGGAATGAATCAGTATATTACATTATATCGAATGTAGATATGGTGCTAATGATGTTGTTACTAAATGTACATTGATCAGTGTGTAGTAACCAGTATATTACATTATATCTAATGTAGATATGATAATAATAATGTTGTTATTAATTGTATATTACATATCTAATGTAGATATAGTACTAATGATATTCGCATTAAATATACTTTGATCTGTGGGAATGAATCAGTATATTACATTATATCGAATGTAGATATAGTACTAATGATATTGTTATTAAATCTACATTACATATCTAATGTAGGTATAGTACTAATGATATTGGTATTATATGTACATTGATCTGTGGGAATGAATCAGTATATTACATTATACCTCATGTAGATATAGTGCTAATGATATTGTTATTAAATGAACATTGATCTGTGGGAATGAATCAGTATATTACATTATATCGAATGTAGAAATAGTACTAATGATATTGGTATTAAATCCACATTACATATCTAATGTAGGTATAGTACTAATGATATTGGTATTATATGTACATTGATCTGTGGGAACGAATCAGTATATTACATTATATCGAATGTACATATAGTACTAATGATATTGGTATTATGTGTACACTGATCTGTTGGAATGAATCTGTACATGACATTGTATCTATTGTAGATATAGTAATAATGATATTGTTATTAAATGTACATTGATCTGTGGGAATGAATCAGTATAATACATTCTATCGAATGTAGATATAGTACTAATGATATTGTTATTAAATCTACATTACATATCTAATGTAGGTATAGTACTAATGATATTGGTATTATATGTACATTGATCTGTGGGAATGAATCAGTATATTACATTATACCTCATGTAGATATAGTGCTAATGATATTGTTATTAAATGAACATTGATCTGTGGGAATGAATCAGTATATTACATTATATCGAATGTAGATATAGTACCAATGATATTGTTATTAAGTGTACATTGATCTGTGGGAATGAATCAGTATATAACATTATATCGAATGTAGATATAGTACTAATGATATTGTTATTAAATCTACATTGCATATCTAATGTAGGTATAGTACTAATGATATTGTTATTAAATGTGCATTGATCTGTGGGAACGAATCAGTATATTACATTATATCGAATGTAGGTATAGTACTAATGATATTGTTATTTAATGTACATTGATCTGTGGGAATCAATCAGTCTATTACATTATATCGAATGTACATATAGTACTAATGATATTGGTATTATATGTACATTGTTCTGTTGGAATGAATCTGTACATGACATTATATCTATTGTAGATATAGTAATAATGGTATTGTTATTAAATGTACATTGATCTGTGGGAATGAATCAGTATATTACATTATATCGAATGTAGATATAGTGCTAATGATGTTGTTATTAAATGTACATTGATCTGTGGGAATGAATCAGTATATTACATTATACCTAATGTAGATATAGTAATAATGATATTGTTATTAAATGTACATTGATCTGTGGGAATGAATCAGTCTATTACATTATATCTAATGTAGTTATGGTAATAATAATATTGTTATTAATTGTACATTACATATCTAATGTAGATATAGTACTAATGATATTGGTATTAAATGTACATTGATCTGTGGGAATGAATTAGTATATTACATTATATCGAATGTAGATATAGTACTACTGATATTGGTGTTATATGTACATTGATCTGTTGGAATGAATCTATACATGACATTATATCTATTGTAGATATAGTAATAATGATATTGTTATTAAATGTACATTGATCTGTGGGAATGAATCAGTATATTACATTATATCGAATGTAGATATAGTGCCAATGATGTTGTTATTAAATGTACATTGATCTGTGTGTAGAAACCAGTATATTACATTATATCTAATGTAGATATGATAATAATAATATTGTTATTAATTGTGTATTACATATCTAATGTAGATATAGTACTACTGATATTGGCATTAAATGTACATTGATCTGTGGGAATGAATCAGTATATTACATTATATCGAATGTAGATATAGTACTAATGATATTGTTATTAAATGTACATTACATATCTAATGTAGGTATAGTACTAATGATATTGGTATTAAATGTGCATTGATATGTGGGAATGAATCAGTCTATTACATTATATCGAATGTAGATATGATAATAATAATATTGTTATTAATTGTATATTACATATCTAATGTAGATATAGTACTAATGATATTGGCATTAAATATACTTTGATCTGTGGGAATGAATCAGTATATTACATTATATCGAATGTAGATATAGTGCTAATGATGTTGTTACTAAATGTACATTGATCTGTGGGTAGTAGTCAGTGTATTACATTATAACTAATGTAGATATGATAATAATAATATTGCTATTAATTGTGTATTACATTTCTAACGTAGATATAGTACTATTGATATTGACATTAAATGTACTTTGATCTGTGGGAATGAATCAGTATATTACATTATATCTAATGTAGATATATTACTAATGATATTGTTATTAAATGTACATTGATCTGTGGGAATGAATCAGTATATTACATTATTTCGAATGTAGATATAGTACCAATGATATTCCTATTAAATGTACATTGATCTGTGGGAATGAATCAGTATATTACGTTATATCGAATGTAGATATAGTACAAGTGCTGGTGTTATTAAATGCACATTGCTCTGTGGGTAGTAATCAGTATATTACATTATATCTAATGTAGATATGATAATAATAATATTGTTATTAATTGTATATTACATATCTAATGTAGATATAGTACTAATGATATTAACATTAAATGTACATTGATCTGTGGGAATGAATCAGTATATTACATTATACCTCATGTAGATATAGTGCTAATGATATTGTTATTAAATGAACATTGATCTGTGGGAATGAATCAGTATATTACATTATACCTAATGTAGATATAGTAATAATGATATTGTTATTAAATGTACATTGATCTGTGGGAATGAATCAGTATATTACATTATATCTAATGTAGATATATTACTAATGATATTGTTATTAAATGTACATTGATTGTGGGAATGAATCAGTATATTACATTATATCGAATGTAGATATAGTACAAGTGACGGTGTTATTAAATGTACATTGATCTGTGGGAAGTAATCAGTATATTACATTATATCTAATGTAGATATAGTACCAATGGTATTGTTATTAAGTGTACATTGATCTGTGGGAATGAATAAGTATATTACATTATATCTAATGTAGATATGATAATAATAATATTGTTATTAATTGTATATTACATATCTAATGTAGATATAGTACTAATGATATTGGCATTAAATATACTTTGATCTGTGGGAATGAATCAGTATATTACATTATATCGAATGTAGATATAGTACCAATGATATTGTTATTAAGTGTACATTGATCTGTGTGAATGAATAAGTATATAACATTATATCGAATGTAGACATAGTGCTAATGATGTTGTTCTTAAATGTACATTGATCTGTGGGTAGTAGTCAGTATATTATATTATATCTAATGTAGATATGGTACTAATGATATTGTTATTAAATGTATATTACATATCTAATGTAGATATAGTACTAATGATATTCGCATTAAATATACTTTGATCTGTGGGAATGAATCAGTATATTACATTATAACGAATGTAGATATAGTACTAATGATGTTGTTATTGAATGTACATTGATCTGTGGGAATGAATCAGTATATTACATTATACCTAATGTAGATATAGTAATAATGATATTGTTATTAAATGTACATTGATCTGTGGGAATGAAGCAGTATATTACATTATATCTCAGGCAGATATTTTGCTAATGATATTGTTATTAAATGTACATTGATCTGTGGGAATGAATCAGTATATTACATTATACCTAATCTAGATATAGTAATAATGATATTGTTATTAAATGTACATTGATCTGTGGTAATGAATCAGTATATTACATTATAGCGAATGTAGATATAGTGCTAATGATGTTGTTACTAAATGTACATTGATCTGTGGGTAGTAGTCAGTATATTACATTATAACTAATGTAGATATGATAATAATAATATTGTTATTAATTGTGTATTACATATCTAACGTAGACATAGTATTAATGATATTGACATTAAATGTACTTTGATCTGTGGGAATGAATCAGTATATTACATTATATCTAATGTAGATATATTACTAATGATATTGTTATTAAATGTACATTGATTGTGGGAATGAATCAGTATATTACATTATATCGAATGTAGATATAGTACAAGTGACGGTGTTATTAAATGTACATTGATCTGTGGGTAGTAATCAGTATATTACATTATATCTAATGTAGATATAGTACCAATGGTATTGTTATTAAGTGTACATTGATCTGTGGGAATGAATAAGTATATTACATTATATCTAATGTAGATATGATAATAATAATATTGTTATTAATTGTATATTACATATCTAATGTAGATATAGTACTAATGATATTGGCATTAAATATACTTTGATCTGTGTGAATGAATCAGTATATTACATTATATCGAATGTAGATATAGTACCAATGATATTGTTATTAAGTGTACATTGATCTGTGTGAATGAATAAGTATATTACATTATATCGAATGTAGATATAGTGCTAATGATGTTGTTCTTAAATGTACATTGATCTGTGGGTAGTAGTCAGTATATTATATTATATCTAATGTAGATATGGTACTAATGATGTTGTTATTAAATGTACATTGATCTGTGGGAATGAATCAGTGTATTACATTATACCGAATGTAGATATAGTGCTAATGATGTTGTTATTAAATGTACATTGATCTGTGTGTAGTAACCAGTATATTTCATTATATCTAATGTAGATATGATAATAATAATATTGTTATTAATTGTATATTACATATCTAATGTAGATATAGTACTAATGATATTGTCATTAAATATACTTTGATCTGTGGGAATGAATCAGTATATTAGATTATATCGAATGTAGATATAGTACTAATGATATTGTTATTTAATGTACATTGATCTGTGGGAATGAATCAGTCTATTACATTATATCGAATGTAGATATAGTACCAATGATATTGTTATTAAATGTACATTGATCTGTGGGAATGAATCACTATATTACATTATATCGAATGTAGATATAGTACTAATGATATTGTTATTAAATCTACATTACATATCTAATGTAGGTATAGTACTAATGATATTGTTATTAAATGAACATTGATCTGTGGGAATGAATCAGTATGTTACATTATATCGAATGTAGATATAGTACTAATGATATTGGTATTGAATGTACATTGATCTGTGGGAATGAATCAGTATATTACATTATATCGAATGTAGATATAGTACTAATGATATTGTTATTAAATCTACATTACATATCTAATGTAGGTATAGTACTAATGATATTGGTATTATATGTACATTGATCTGTGGGAATGAATCAGTTTAATACATTATACCTCATGTAGATATAGTGCTAATGATATTGTTATTAAATGAACATTGATCTGTGGGAATGAATCAGTATATTACATTATATCGAATGTAGATATAGTACTAATGATATTGGTATTAAATATACATTGATCTGTGGGAAGGAATCCGTATATCACATTATACCTAATGTAGATATGGTAATAACGATATTGTTTTTAAATGTACATTGATCTGTGTGAATGAAGCAGTATATTACATTATATCTCAGGCAGATATTTTGCTAATGATATTGTTATTAAATGTACATTGATCTGTGTGAATGAAGCAGTATATTACATTATATCTCAGGCAGATATTTTGCTAATGATATTGTTATTAAATGTACATTGATCTGTGGGAATGAATCAGTATATTACATTATACCTAATGTAGATATAGTAATAATGATATTGTTATTAAATGTACATTGATCTGTGGGAATGAATCAGTATATTACATTATATCGAATGTAGATATAGTGCTAATGATGTTGTTACTAAATGTACATTGAGCTGTGGGTAGTAGTCAGTATATTACATTATAACTAATGTAGATATGATAATAATAATATTGTTATTAATTGTGTATTACATATCTAACGTAGATATAGTACTAATGATATTAACATTAAATGTACATTGATCTGTGGGAATGAATCAGTATATTACATTATACCTCATGTAGATATAGTGCTAATGATATTGTTATTAAATGAACATTGATCTGTGGGAATGAATCAGTATATTACATTATATCGAATGTACATATAGTACTAATGATATTGGTATTATATGTACACTGATCTGTTGGAACGAATCTGTACATGACATTATATCTATTGTCGATATAGTAATAATGATATTGTTATTAAATGTACATTGATCAGTGTGTAGTAACCAGTATATTACATTATATCTAATGCAGATATGATAATAATAATATTGCTATTAATTGTATATTACATATCTAATGTAGATATAGTACTAATGATATTGGCATTAAATATACTTTGATCTGTGGGAATGAATCAGTATATTACATTATATCGAATGTACATATAGTACTAATGATATTGGTATTATATGTACATTGTTCTGTTGGAATGAATCTGTACATGACATTATATCTATTGTAGATATAGTAATAATGGTATTGTTATTAAATGTACATTGATCTGTGGGAATGAATCAGTATATTACATTATATCGAATGTAGATATAGTGCTAATGATGTTGTTATTAAATGTACATTGATCTGTGGGAATGAATCAGTATATTACATTATACCTAATGTAGATATAGTAATAATGATATTGTTATTAAATGTACATTGATCTGTGGGAATGAATCAGTCTATTACATTATATCTAATGTAGATATGATAATAATAATATTGCTATTAATTGTATATTACATATCTAATGTAGATATAGTACTAATGATATTGGCATTAAATATACTTTGATCTGTGGGAATGAATCAGTACATTACATTATATCGAATGTACATATAGTACTAATGATATTGGTATTATATGTACATTGTTCTGTTGGAATGAATCTGTACATGACATTATATCTATTGTAGATATAGTAATAATGGTATTGTTATTAAATGTACATTGATCTGTGGGAATGAATCAGTATATTACATTATATCGAATGTAGATATAGTGCTAATGATGTTGTTATTAAATGTACATTGATCTGTGGGAATGAATCAGTATATTACATTATACCTAATGTAGATATAGTAATAATGATATTGTTATTAAATGTACATTGATCTGTGGGAATGAATCAGTCTATTACATTATATCTAATGTAGTTATGGTAATAATAATATTGTTATTAATTGTACATTACATATCTAATGTAGATATAGTACTAATGATATTGGTATTAAATGTACATTGATCTGTGGGAATGAATTAGTATATTACATTATATCGAATGTAGATATAGTACTACTGATATTGGTGTTATATGTACATTGATCTGTTGGAATGAATCTATACATGACATTATATCTATTGTAGATATAGTAATAATGATATTGTTATTAAATGTACATTGATCTGTGGGAATGAATCAGTATATTACATTATATCGAATGTAGATATAGTGCCAATGATGTTGTTATTAAATGTACATTGATCTGTGTGTAGAAACCAGTATATTACATTATATCTAATGTAGATATGATAATAATAATATTGTTATTAATTGTATATTACATATCTAATGTAGATATAGTACTACTGATATTGGCATTAAATGTACATTGATCTGTGGGAATGAATCAGTATATTACATTATATCGAATGTAGATATAGTACTAATGATATTGTTATTAAATGTACATTACATATCTAATGTAGGTATAGTACTAATGATATTGGTATTAAATGTGCATTGATATGTGGGAATGAATCAGTCTATTACATTATATCGAATGTAGATATGATAATAATAATATTGTTATTAATTGTATATTACATATCTAATGTAGATATAGTACTAATGATATTGGCATTAAATATACTTTGATCTGTGGGAATGAATCAGTATATTACATTATATCGAATGTAGATATAGTACTAATGATATTGTTATTAAATCTACATTACATATCTAATGTAGGTATAGTACTAATGATATTGGTATTATATGTACATTGATCGGTGGGAATGAATCAATATATTACATTATATCGAATGTAGATATAGTACCAATGATATTGTTATTAAGTGTACATTGATCTGTGTGAATGAATAAGTATATAACATTATATCGAATGTAGACATAGTGCTAATGATGTTGTTCTTAAATGTACATTGATCTGTGGGTAGTAGTCAGTATATTATATTATATCTAATGTAGATATGGTACTAATGATATTGTTATTAAATGTATATTACATATCTAATGTAGATATAGTACTAATGATATTCGCATTAAATATACTTTGATCTGTGGGAATGAATCAGTATATTACATTATAACGAATGTAGATATAGTACTAATGATGTTGTTATTGAATGTACATTGATCTGTGGGAATGAATCAGTATATTACATTATACCTAATGTAGATATAGTAATAATGATATTGTTATTAAATGTACATTGATCTGTGGGAATGAAGCAGTATATTACATTATATCTCAGGCAGATATTTTGCTAATGATATTGTTATTAAATGTACATTGATCTGTGGGAATGAATCAGTATATTACATTATACCTAATCTAGATATAGTAATAATGATATTGTTATTAAATGTACATTGATCTGTGGTAATGAATCAGTATATTACATTATATCGAATGTAGATATAGTGCTAATGATGTTGTTACTAAATGTACATTGATCTGTGGGTAGTAGTCAGTATATTACATTATAACTAATGTAGATATGATAATAATAATATTGTTATTAATTGTGTATTACATATCTAACGTAGACATAGTATTAATGATATTGACATTAAATGTACTTTGATCTGTGGGAATGAATCAGTATATTACATTATATCTAATGTAGATATATTACTAATGATATTGTTATTAAATGTACATTGATTGTGGGAATGAATCAGTATATTACATTATATCGAATGTAGATATAGTACAAGTGACGGTGTTATTAAATGTACATTGATCTGTGGGTAGTAATCAGTATATTACATTATATCTAATGTAGATATAGTACCAATGGTATTGTTATTAAGTGTACATTGATCTGTGGGAATGAATAAGTATATTACATTATATCTAATGTAGATATGATAATAATAATATTGTTATTAATTGTATATTACATATCTAATGTAGATATAGTACTAATGATATTGGCATTAAATATACTTTGATCTGTGTGAATGAATCAGTATATTACATTATATCGAATGTAGATATAGTACCAATGATATTGTTATTAAGTGTACATTGATCTGTGTGAATGAATAAGTATATTACATTATATCGAATGTAGATATAGTGCTAATGATGTTGTTCTTAAATGTACATTGATCTGTGGGTAGTAGTCAGTATATTATATTATATCTAATGTAGATATGGTACTAATGATGTTGTTATTAAATGTACATTGATCTGTGGGAATGAATCAGTGTATTACATTATACCGAATGTAGATATAGTGCTAATGATGTTGTTATTAAATGTACATTGATCTGTGTGTAGTAACCAGTATATTTCATTATATCTAATGTAGATATGATAATAATAATATTGTTATTAATTGTATATTACATATCTAATGTAGATATAGTACTAATGATATTGTCATTAAATATACTTTGATCTGTGGGAATGAATCAGTATATTAGATTATATCGAATGTAGATATAGTACTAATGATATTGTTATTTAATGTACATTGATCTGTGGGAATGAATCAGTCTATTACATTATATCGAATGTAGATATAGTACCAATGATATTGTTATTAAATGTACATTGATCTGTGGGAATGAATCACTATATTACATTATATCGAATGTAGATATAGTACTAATGATATTGTTATTAAATCTACATTACATATCTAATGTAGGTATAGTACTAATGATATTGTTATTAAATGAACATTGATCTGTGGGAATGAATCAGTATGTTACATTATATCGAATGTAGATATAGTACTAATGATATTGGTATTGAATGTACATTGATCTGTGGGAATGAATCAGTATATTACATTATATCGAATGTAGATATAGTACTAATGATATTGTTATTAAATCTACATTACATATCTAATGTAGGTATAGTACTAATGATATTGGTATTATATGTACATTGATCTGTGGGAATGAATCAGTTTATTACATTATACCTCATGTAGATATAGTGCTAATGATATTGTTATTAAATGAACATTGATCTGTGGGAATGAATCAGTATATTACATTATATCGAATGTAGATATAGTACTAATGATATTGGTATTAAATATACATTGATCTGTGGGAAGGAATCCGTATATCACATTATACCTAATGTAGATATGGTAATAACGATATTGTTTTTAAATGTACATTGATCTGTGTGAATGAAGCAGTATATTACATTATATCTCAGGCAGATATTTTGCTAATGATATTGTTATTAAATGTACATTGATCTGTGTGAATGAAGCAGTATATTACATTATATCTCAGGCAGATATTTTGCTAATGATATTGTTATTAAATGTACATTGATCTGTGGGAATGAATCAGTATATTACATTATACCTAATGTAGATATAGTAATAATGATATTGTTATTAAATGTACATTGATCTGTGGGAATGAATCAGTATATTACATTATATCGAATGTAGATATAGTGCTAATGATGTTGTTACTAAATGTACATTGAGCTGTGGGTAGTAGTCAGTATATTACATTATAACTAATGTAGATATGATAATAATAATATTGTTATTAATTGTGTATTACATATCTAACGTAGATATAGTACTAATGATATTAACATTAAATGTACATTGATCTGTGGGAATGAATCAGTATATTACATTATACCTCATGTAGATATAGTGCTAATGATATTGTTATTAAATGAACATTGATCTGTGGGAATGAATCAGTATATTACATTATATCGAATGTACATATAGTACTAATGATATTGGTATTATATGTACACTGATCTGTTGGAACGAATCTGTACATGACATTATATCTATTGTGGATATAGTAATAATGATATTGTTATTAAATGTACATTGATCAGTGTGTAGTAACCAGTATATTACATTATATCTAATGTAGATATGATAATAATAATATTGCTATTAATTGTATATTACATATCTAATGTAGATATAGTACTAATGATATTGGCATTAAATATACTTTGATCTGTGGGAATGAATCAGTATATTACATTATATCGAATGTACATATAGTACTAATGATATTGGTATTATATGTACATTGTTCTGTTGGAATGAATCTGTACATGACATTATATCTATTGTAGATATAGTAATAATGGTATTGTTATTAAATGTACATTGATCTGTGGGAATGAATCAGTATATTACATTATATCGAATGTAGATATAGTGCTAATGATGTTGTTATTAAATGTACATTGATCTGTGGGAATGAATCAGTATATTACATTATACCTAATGTAGATATAGTAATAATGATATTGTTATTAAATGTACATTGATCTGTGGGAATGAATCAGTCTATTACATTATATCTAATGTAGATATGATAATAATAATATTGCTATTAATTGTATATTACATATCTAATGTAGATATAGTACTAATGATATTGGCATTAAATATACTTTGATCTGTGGGAATGAATCAGTACATTACATTATATCGAATGTACATATAGTACTAATGATATTGGTATTATATGTACATTGTTCTGTTGGAATGAATCTGTACATGACATTATATCTATTGTAGATATAGTAATAATGGTATTGTTATTAAATGTACATTGATCTGTGGGAATGAATCAGTATATTACATTATATCGAATGTAGATATAGTGCTAATGATGTTGTTATTAAATGTACATTGATCTGTGGGAATGAATCAGTATATTACATTATACCTAATGTAGATATAGTAATAATGATATTGTTATTAAATGTACATTGATCTGTGGGAATGAATCAGTCTATTACATTATATCTAATGTAGTTATGGTAATAATAATATTGTTATTAATTGTACATTACATATCTAATGTAGATATAGTACTAATGATATTGGTATTAAATGTACATTGATCTGTGGGAATGAATTAGTATATTACATTATATCGAATGTAGATATAGTACTACTGATATTGGTGTTATATGTACATTGATCTGTTGGAATGAATCTATACATGACATTATATCTATTGTAGATATAGTAATAATGATATTGTTATTAAATGTACATTGATCTGTGGGAATGAATCAGTATATTACATTATATCGAATGTAGATATAGTGCCAATGATGTTGTTATTAAATGTACATTGATCTGTGTGTAGAAACCAGTATATTACATTATATCTAATGTAGATATGATAATAATAATATTGTTATTAATTGTATATTACATATCTAATGTAGATATAGTACTACTGATATTGGCATTAAATGTACATTGATCTGTGGGAATGAATCAGTATATTACATTATATCGAATGTAGATATAGTACTAATGATATTGTTATTAAATGTACATTACATATCTAATGTAGGTATAGTACTAATGATATTGGTATTAAATGTGCATTGATATGTGGGAATGAATCAGTCTATTACATTATATCGAATGTAGATATGATAATAATAATATTGTTATTAATTGTATATTACATATCTAATGTAGATATAGTACTAATGATATTGGCATTAAATATACTTTGATCTGTGGGAATGAATCAGTATATTACATTATATCGAATGTAGATATAGTACTAATGATATTGTTATTAAATCTACATTACATATCTAATGTAGGTATAGTACTAATGATATTGGTATTATATGTACATTGATCGGTGGGAATGAATCAATATATTACATTATATCGAATGTAAATATAGTACTAATGATATTATTATTAAATGTACATTGATCTGTGGGAATGAATCAGTATATTACATTATACCTAATGTAGATATATAATAATGATATTGTTATTAAATGTACATTGATCTGTGGGAATGAATCAGTATATTACATTATATCGAATGTAGATATAGTGCTAATGATGTTGTTACTAAATGTACATTGATCTGTGGGTAGTAGTCAGTGTATTACATTATAACTAATGTAGATATGATAATAATAATATTGCTATTAATTGTGTATTACATTTCTAACGTAGATATAGTACTATTGATATTGACATTAAATGTACTTTGATCTGTGGGAATGAATCAGTATATTACATTATATCTAATGTAGATATATTACTAATGATATTGTTATTAAATGTACATTGATCTGTGGGAATGAATCAGTATATTACATTATTTCGAATGTAGATATAGTACCAATGATATTCTTATTAAATGTACATTGATCTGTGGGAATGAATCAGTATATTACATTATATCGAATGTAGATATAGTACAAGTGCTGGTGTTATTAAATGCACATTGCTCTGTGGGTAGTAATCAGTATATTACATTATATCTAATGTAGATATGATAATAATAATATTGTTATTAATTGTATATTACATATCTAATGTAGATATAGTACTAATGATATTAACATTAAATGTACATTGATCTGTGGGAATGAATCAGTATATTACATTATACCTCATGTAGTTATAGTGCTAATGATATTGTTATTAAATGAACATTGATCTGTGGGAATGAATCAGTATATTACATTATACCGAATGTAGATATAGTACTAATGATATTGGTATTAAATGTACATTGATCTGTGGGAAGGAATCCGTATATCACATTATACCTAATGTAGATATGGTAATAACGATATTGTTTTTAAATGTACATTGATCTGTGTGAATGAAGCAGTATATTACATTATATCTCAGGCAGATATTTTGCTAATGATATTGTTATTAAATGAACATTGATCTGTGGGAATGAATCAGTATATTACATTATACCTAATGTAGATATAGTAATAATGATATTGTTATTAAATGTACATTGATCTGTGGGAATGAATCAGTATATTACATTATACCTAATGTAGATATAGTAATAATGATATTGTTATTAAATGTACATTGATCTGTGGGAATGAATCAGTATATTACATTATACCTCATGTAGATATAGTGCTAATGATATTGTTATTAAATGAACATTGATCTGTGGGAATGAATCAGTATATTACATTATGTCGAATGTAGATATAGTACTAATGATATTGTTATTAAATCTACATTACATATCTAATGTAGGTATAGTACTAATGATATTGTTATTAAATGTGCATTGATCTGTGGGAACGAATCAGTATATTACATTATATCTAATGTAGATATATTTCTAATGATATTGTTATTAAATGTACATTGATCTGTGGAAATGAATCAGTATATTACATTATATCGAATGTAGATATAGTACCAATGATATTGTTATTAAATGTACATTGATCTGTGGGAATGAATCAGTATATTACATTATATCGAATGTAGATATAGTACAAGTGATGGTGTTATTAAATGTACATTGATCTGTGGGTAGTAATCAGTATATTACATTATATCTAATGTAGATATGATAATAATAATATTGTTATTAATTGTATATTACATATCTAATGTAGATATAGTACTAATGATATTAACATTAAATGTACATTGATCTGTGGGAAGGAATCCGTATATCACATTATACCTAATGTAGATATGGTAATAACGATATTGTTTTTAAATGTACATTGATCTGTGTGAATGAAGCAGTATATTACATTATATCTCAGGCAGACATTTTGCTAATGATATTGTTATTAAATGTACATTGATCTGTGGGAATGAATCAGTATATTACATTATACCTAATGTAGATATAGTAATAATGATATTGTTATTAAATGTACATTGATCTGTGGGAATGAATCAGTATATTACATTATATCGAATGTAGATATAGTGCTAATGATGTTGTTACTAAATGTACATTGATCTGTGGGTAGTAGTCAGTATATTACATTATAACTAATGTAGATATGATAATAATAATATTGTTATTAATTGTGTATTACATATCTAACGTAGATATAGTACTAATGATATTAACATTAAATGTACATTGATCTGTGGGAATGAATCAGTATATTACATTATACCTCATGTAGATATAGTGCTAATGATATTGTTATTAAATGTACATTGATCTGTGTGTAGTAACCAGTATATTACATTATATCTAATGTAGATATGATAATAATAATATTGTTATTAATTGTATATTACATATCTAATGTAGATATAGTACTAATGATATTCGCATTTAATATACTTTGATCTGTGGGAATGAATCAGTATATTACATTATAACGAATGTAGATATAGTACTAATGATATTGTTATTAAATCTACATTACATATCTAATGTAGGTATAGTACTAATGATATTGGTATTATATGTACATTGATCTGTGGGAAGGAATCCGTATATTACATTATACCTAATGTAGATATGGTAATAACGATATTGTTTTTAAATGTACATTGATCTGTGTGAATGAAGCAGTATATTACATTATATCTCAGGCAGATATTTTGCTAATGATATTGTTATTAAATGTACATTGATCTGTGGGAATGAATCAGTATATTACATTATACCTAATGTAGATATAGTAATAATGATATTGTTATTAAATGTACATTGATCTGTGGGAATGAATCAGTATATTACATTATATCGAATGTAGATATAGTGCTAATGATGTTGTTACTAAATGTACATTGATCTGTGGGTAGTAGTCAGTATATTACATTATAACTAATGTAGATATGATAATAATAATATTGTTATTAATTGTGTATTACATATCTAACGTAGATATAGTACTAATGATATTAACATTAAATGTACATTGATCTGTGGGAATGAATCAGTATATTACATTATACCTCATGTAGATATAGTGCTAATGATATTGTTATTAAATGAACATTGATCTGTGGGAATGAATCAGTATATTACATTATATCGAATGTACATATAGTACTAATGATATTGGTATTATATGTACACTGATCTGTTGGAACGAATCTGTACATGACATTATATCTATTGTGGATATAGTAGTAATGATATTGTTATTAAATGTACATTGATCTGTGGGAATGAATCAGTATAATACATTATATCGAATGTAGATATAGTACTAATGATATTGTTATTAAATCTACATTACATATCTAATATAGGTATAGTACTAATGATATTGGTATTATATGTACATTGATCTGTGGGAATGAATCAGTGTATTACATTATATCGAATGTAGATATAGTGCTAATGATGTTGTTATTAAATGTACATTGATCAGTGTGTAGTAACCAGTATATTACATTATATCTAATGTAGATATGATAATAATAATATTGTTATTAATTGTATATTACATATCTAATGTAGATATAGTACTAATGATATTCGCATTTAATATACTTTGATCTGTGGGAATGAATCAGTATATTACATTATAACGAATGTAGATATAGTACTAATGATATTGTTATTAAATCTACATTACATATCTAATGTAGGTATAGTACTAATGATATTGGTATTATATGTACATTGATCTGTGGGAAGGAATCCGTATATTACATTATACCTAATGTAGATATGGTCATAACGATATTGTTTTTAAATGTACATTGATCTGTGTGAATGAAGCAGTATATTACATTATATCGAATTTAGATATAGTGCTAATGATGTTGTTACTAAATGTACATTGATCTGTGGGTAGTAGTCAGTATATTACATTATAACTAATGTAGATATGATAATAATAATATTGTGATTAATTGTATATTACATATCTAATGTAGATATAGTACTAATGATATTGGCATTAAATATACTTTGATCTGTGGGAATGAATCAGTATATTACATTATACCTCATGTAGTGCTAATGATATTGTTATTAAATGAACATTGATCTGTGGGAATGAATCAGTATATTACATTATATCGACTGTAGATATAGTGCTAATGATGTTGTTACTAAATGTACATTGATCTGTGGGTAGTAGTCAGTATATTACATTATAACTAATGTAGATATGATAATAATAATATTGTTATTAATTGGGTATTACATATCTAACGTAGATATAGTACTAATGATATTAACATTAAATGTACATTGATCTGTGGGAATGAATCAGTATATTACATTATACCTCATGTAGATATAGTGCTAATGATATTGTTATTAAATGAACATTGATCTGTGGGAATGAATCAGTATATTACATTATATCGAATGTACATATAGTACTAATGATATTGGTATTATATGTACACTGATCTGTTGGAACGAATCTGTACATGACATTATATCTATTGTGGATATAGTAATAATGATATTGTTATTAAATGTACATTGATCAGTGTGTAGTAACCAGTATATTACATTATATCTAATGTAGATATGATAATAATAATATTGCTATTAATTGTATATTACATATCTAATGTAGATATAGTACTAATGATATTGGCATTAAATATACTTTGATCTGTGGAAATGAATCAGTATATTACATTATATCGAATGTACATATAGTACTAATGATATTGTTATTAAATGTACATTGTTCTGTTGGAATGAATCTGTACATGACATTATATCTATTGTAGATATAGTAATAATGGTATTGTTATTAAATGTACATTGATCTGTGGGAATGAATCAGCCTATTACATTATATCTAATGTAGTTATGGTAATAATAATATTGTTATTAATTGTACATTACATATCTAATGTAGATATAGTACTAATGATATTGGTATTAAATGTACATTGATCTGTGGGAATGAATTAGTATATTACATTATATCGAATGTAGATATAGTACTACTGATATTGGTGTTATATGTACATTGATCTGTTGGAATGAATCTATACATGACATTATATCTATTGTAGATATAGTAATAATGATATTGTTATTAAATGTACATTGATCTGTGGGAATGAATCAGTATATTACATTATATCGAATGTAGATATAGTGCCAATGATGTTGTTATTAAATGTACATTGATCTGTGTGTAGAAACCAGTATATTACATTATATCTAATGTAGATATGATAATAATAATATTGTTATTAATTGTATATTACATATCTAATGTAGATATATTACTACTGATATTGGCATTAAATGTACATTGATCTGTTGGAATGAATCAGTATATTACATTATATCGAATGTAGATATAGTACTAATGATATTGTTATTAAATGTACATTACATATCTAATGTAGGTATAGTACTAATGATATTGGTATTAAATGTGCATTGATATGTGGGAATGAATCAGTCTATTACATTATATCGAATGTAGATATGATAATAATAATATTGTTATTAATTGTATATTACATATCTAATGTAGATATAGTACTAATGATATTGGCATTAAATATACTTTGATCTGTGGGAATGAATCAGTATATTACATTATATCGAATGTAGATATAGTACTAATGATATTGTTATTAAATCTAGATTACATATCTAATGTAGGTATAGTACTAATGATATTGGTATTAAATGTACATTGATCTGTGGGAATGAATCAATATATTACATTATATCGAATGTAAATATAGTACTAATGATATTATTATTAAATGTACATTGATCTGTGGGAATGAATCAGTATATTACATTATACCGAATGTAGATATATAATAATGATATTGTTATTAAATGTACATTGATCTGTGGGAATGAATCAGTATATTACATTATATCGAATGTAGATATAGTGCTAATGATGTTGTTACTAAATGTACATTGATCTGTGGGTAGTAGTCAGTGTATTACATTATAACTAATGTAGATATGATAATAATAATATTGCTATTAATTGTGTATTACATTTCTAACGTAGATATAGTACTATTGATATTGACATTAAATGTACTTTGATCTGTGGGAATGAATCAGTATATTACATTATGTCGAATGTAGATATAGTACTAATGATATTGTTATTAAATCTACATTACATATCTAATGTAGGTATAGTACTAATGATATTGTTATTAAATGTGCATTGATCTGTGGGAACGAATCAGTATATTACATTATATCTAATGTAGATATATTTCTAATGATATTGTTATTAAATGTACATTGATCTGTGGGAATGAATCAGTATATTACATTATATCGAATGTAGATATAGTACCAATGATATTGTTATTAAATGTACATTGATCTGTGGGAATGAATCAGTATATTACATTATATCGAATGTAGATATAGTACAAGTGATGGTGTTATTAAATGTACATTGATCTGTGGGTAGTAATCAGTATATTACATTATATCTAATGTAGATATGATAATAATAATATTGTTATTAATTGTATATTACATATCTAATGTAGATATAGTACTAATGATATTAACATTAAATGTACATTGATCTGTGGGAAGGAATCCGTATATCACATTATACCTAATGTAGATATGGTAATAACGATATTGTTTTTAAATGTACATTGATCTGTGTGAATGAAGCAGTATATTACATTATATCTCAGGCAGACATTTTGCTAATGATATTGTTATTAAATGTACATTGATCTGTGGGAATGAATCAGTATATTACATTATACCTAATGTAGATATAGTAATAATGATATTGTTATTAAATGTACATTGATCTGTGGGAATGAATCAGTATATTACATTATATCGAATGTAGATATAGTGCTAATGATGTTGTTACTAAATGTACATTGATCTGTGGGTAGTAGTCAGTATATTACATTATAACTAATGTGGATATGATAATAATAATATTGTTATTAATTGTGTATTACATATCTAACGTAGATATAGTACTAATGATATTAACATTAAATGTACATTGATCTGTGGGAATGAATCAGTATATTACATTATACCTCATGTAGATATAGTGCTAATGATATTGTTATTAAATGTACATTGATCTGTGTGTAGTAACCAGTATATTACATTATATCTAATGTAGATATGATAATAATAATATTGTTATTAATTGTATATTACATATCTAATGTAGATATAGTACTAATGATATTCGCATTTAATATACTTTGATCTGTGGGAATGAATCAGTATATTACATTATAACGAATGTAGATATAGTACTAATGATATTGTTATTAAATCTACATTACATATCTAATGTAGGTATAGTACTAATGATATTGGTATTATATGTACATTGATCTGTGGGAAGGAATCCGTATATTACATTATACCTAATGTAGATATGGTAATAACGATATTGTTTTTAAATGTACATTGATCTGTGTGAATGAAGCAGTATATTACATTATATCTCAGGCAGATATTTTGCTAATGATATTGTTATTAAATGTACATTGATCTGTGGGAATGAATCAGTATATTACATTATACCTAATGTAGATATAGTAATAATGATATTGTTATTAAATGTACATTGATCTGTGGGAATGAATCAGTATATTACATTATATCGAATGTAGATATAGTGCTAATGATGTTGTTACTAAATGTACATTGATCTGTGGGTAGTAGTCAGTATATTACATTATAACTAATGTAGATATGATAATAATAATATTGTTATTAATTGTGTATTACATATCTAACGTAGATATAGTACTAATGATATTAACATTAAATGTACATTGATCTGTGGGAATGAATCAGTATATTACATTATACCTCATGTAGATATAGTGCTAATGATATTGTTATTAAATGAACATTGATCTGTGGGAATGAATCAGTATATTACATTATATCGAATGTACATATAGTACTAATGATATTGGTATTATATGTACACTGATCTGTTGGAACGAATCTGTACATGACATTATATCTATTGTGGATATAGTAGTAATGATATTGTTATTAAATGTACATTGATCTGTGGGAATGAATCAGTATAATACATTATATCGAATGTAGATATAGTACTAATGATATTGTTATTAAATCTACATTACATATCTAATATAGGTATAGTACTAATGATATTGGTATTATATGTACATTGATCTGTGGGAATGAATCAGTGTATTACATTATATCGAATGTAGATATAGTGCTAATGATGTTGTTATTAAATGTACATTGATCAGTGTGTAGTAACCAGTATATTACATTATATCTAATGTAGATATGATAATAATAATATTGTTATTAATTGTATATTACATATCTAATGTAGATATAGTACTAATGATATTCGCATTAAATATACTTTGATCTGTGGGAATGAATCAGTATATTACATTATATCGAATGTAGATATAGTACTAATGATATTGTTATTAAATCTACATTACATATCTAATGTAGGTATAGTACTAATGATATTGGTATTATATGTACATTGATGTGTGGGAATGAATCAGTATATTACATTATACCTCATGTAGATATAGTGCTAATCATATTGTTATTAAATGAACATTGATCTGTGGGAATGAATCAGTATATTACATTATATCGAATGTAGAAATAGTACTAATGATATTGGTATTAAATGTACATTGATCTGTGGGAAGGAATCCGTATATTACATTATACCTAATGTAGATATGGTAATAACGATATTGTTTTTAAATGTACATTGATCTGTGTGAATGAAGCAGTATATTACATTATATCTCAGGCAGATATTTTGCTAATGATATTGTTATTAAATGTACATTGATCTGTGGGAATGAATCAGTATATTACATTATACCTAATGTAGATATAGTAATAATGATATTGTTATCAAATGTACATTGATCTGTGGAATGAATCAGTATATTACATTATATCGAATGTAGATATAGTGCTAATGATGTTGTTACTAAATGTACATTGATCTGTGTGTAGTAACCAGTATATTACATTATATCTAATGTAGATATGATAATAATAATATTGTTATTAATTGTATATTACATATCTAATGTAGATATAGTACTAATGATATTCGCATTTAATATACTTTGATCTGTGGGAATGAATCAGTATATTACATTATAACGAATGTAGATATAGTACTAATGATATTGTTATTAAATCTACATTACATATCTAATGTAGGTATAGTACTAATGATATTGGTATTATATGTACATTGATCTGTGGGAAGGAATCCGTATATTACATTATACCTAATGTAGATATGGTCATAACGATATTGTTTTTAAATGTACATTGATCTGTGTGAATGAAGCAGTATATTACATTATATCGAATTTAGATATAGTGCTAATGATGTTGTTACTAAATGTACATTGATCTGTGGGTAGTAGTCAGTATATTACATTATAACTAATGTAGATATGATAATAATAATATTGTGATTAATTGTATATTACATATCTAATGTAGATATAGTACTAATGATATTGGCATTAAATATACTTTGATCTGTGGGAATGAATCAGTATATTACATTATACCTCATGTAGATATAGTGCTAATGATATTGTTATTAAATGAACATTGATCTGTGGGAATGAATCAGTATATTACATTATATCGACTGTAGATATAGTGCTAATGATGTTGTTACTAAATGTACATTGATCTGTGGGTAGTAGTCAGTATATTACATTATAACTAATGTAGATATGATAATAATAATATTGTTATTAATTGGGTATTACATATCTAACGTAGATATAGTACTAATGATATTAACATTAAATGTACATTGATCTGTGGGAATGAATCAGTATATTACATTATACCTCATGTAGATATAGTGCTAATGATATTGTTATTAAATGAACATTGATCTGTGGGAATGAATCAGTATATTACATTATATCGAATGTACATATAGTACTAATGATATTGGTATTATATGTACACTGATCTGTTGGAACGAATCTGTACATGACATTATATCTATTGTGGATATAGTAATAATGATATTGTTATTAAATGTACATTGATCAGTGTGTAGTAACCAGTATATTACATTATATCTAATGTAGATATGATAATAATAATATTGCTATTAATTGTATATTACATATCTAATGTAGATATAGTACTAATGATATTGGCATTAAATATACTTTGATCTGTGGGAATGAATCAGTATATTACATTATATCGAATGTACATATAGTACTAATGATATTGGTATTATATGTACATTGTTCTGTTGGAATGAATCTGTACATGACATTATATCTATTGTAGATATAGTAATAATGGTATTGTTATTAAATGTACATTGATCTGTGGGAATGAATCAGTATATTACATTATATCGAATGTAGATATAGTGCTAATGATGTTGTTATTAAATGTACATTGATCTGTGGGAATGAATCAGTATATTACATTATACCTAATGTAGATATAGTAATAATGATATTGTTATTAAATGTACATTGATCTGTGGGAATGAATCAGTCTATTACATTATATCTAATGTAGTTATGGTAATAATAATATTGTTATTAATTGTACATTACATATCTAATGTAGATATAGTACTAATGATATTGGTATTAAATGTACATTGATCTGTGGGAATGAATTAGTATATTACATTATATCGAATGTAGATATAGTACTACTGATATTGGTGTTATATGTACATTGATCTGTTGGAATGAATCTATACATGACATTATATCTATTGTAGATATAGTAATAATGATATTGTTATTAAATGTACATTGATCTGTGGGAATGAATCAGTATATTACATTATATCGAATGTAGATATAGTGCCAATGATGTTGTTATTAAATGTACATTGATCTGTGTGTAGAAACCAGTATATTACATTATATCTAATGTAGATATGATAATAATAATATTGTTATTAATTGTATATTACATATCTAATGTAGATATACTACTACTGATATTGGCATTAAATGTACATTGATCTGTTGGAATGAATCAGTATATTACATTATATCGAATGTAGATATAGTACTAATGATATTGTTATTAAATGTACATTACATATCTAATGTAGGTATAGTACTAATGATATTGGTATTAAATGTGCATTGATATGTGGGAATGAATCAGTCTATTACATTATATCGAATGTAGATATGATAATAATAATATTGTTATTAAATGTACATTGATCTGTGGGAATGAATCAGTATATTACATTATATCGAATGTAGATATAGTGCTAATGATGTTGTTACTAAATGTACATTGATCTGTGGGTAGTAGTCAGTGTATTACATTATAACTAATGTAGATATGATAATAATAATATTGCTATTAATTGTGTATTACATTTCTAACGTAGATATAGTACTATTGATATTGACATTAAATGTACTTTGATCTGTGGGAATGAATCAGTATATTACATTATATCTAATGTAGATATATTACTAATGATATTGTTATTAAATGTACATTGATCTGTGGGAATGAATCAGTATATTACATTATTTCGAATGTAGATATAGTACCAATGATATTCTTATTAAATGTACATTGATCTGTGGGAATGAATCAGTATATTACATTATATCGAATGTAGATATAGTACAAGTGCTGGTGTTATTAAATGCACATTGCTCTGTGGGTAGTAATCAGTATATTACATTATATCTAATGTAGATATGATAATAATAATATTGTTATTAATTGTATATTACATATCTAATGTAGATATAGTACTAATGATATTAACATTAAATGTACATTGATCTGTGGGAATGAAACAGTATATTACATTATACCTCATGTAGATATAGTGCTAATGATATTGTTATTAAATGAACATTGATCTGTGGGAATGAATCAGTATATTACATTATATCGAATGTAGATATAGTCCCAATGATATTGTTATTAAGTGTACATTGATCTGTGGGAACGAATCAGTATATTACATTATATCGAATGTACATATAGTACTAATGATATTGGTATTATATGTACATTGTTCTGTTGGAATGAATCTGTTCATGACATTATATCTATTGTAGATATAGTAATAATGGTATTGTTATTAAATGTACATTGATCTGTGGGAATGAATCAGTATAATACATTATATCGCATGTAGATATAGTACTAATGATATTGTTATTAAATCTACATTACATATCTAATGTAGGTATAGTGCTAGTGATATTGTTATTAAATGAACATTGATCTGTGGGAATGAATCAGTATATTACATTATATCGAATGTAGATATAGTACTAATGATATTGGTATTAAATGTACATTGATCTGTGGGAAGGAATCCGTATATCACATTATACCTAATGTAGATATGGTAATAACGATATTGTTTTCAAATGCACATTGATCTGTGTGAATGAAGCAGTATATTACATTATATCTCAGGCAGATATTTTGCTAATGATATTGTTATTAAATGTTCATTGATCTGTGGGAATGAATCAGTATATTACATTATACCTAATGTAGATATAGTAATAATGATATTGTTATTAAATGTACATTGATCTGTGGGAATGAATCAGTATATTACATTATATCGAATGTAGATATAGTGCTAATGATGTTGTTATTGAATGTACATTGATCTGTGGGAATGAATCAGTATATTACATTATACCTAATGTAGATATAGTAATAATGATATTGTTATTAAATGTAAATTGATCTGTGGGAATGAAGCAGTATATTACATTATATCTCAGGCAGATATTTTGCTAATGATATTGTTATTAAATGTACATTGATCTGTGGGAATGAATCAGTATATTACATTATACCTAATCTAGATATAGTAATAATGATATTGTTATTAAATGTACATTGATCTGTGGTAATGAATCAGTATATTACATTATATCGAATGTAGATATAGTGCTAATGATGTTGTTACTAAATGTACATTGATCTGTGGGTAGTAGTCAGTATATTACATTATAACTAATGTAGATATGATAATAATAATATTGTTATTAATTGTGTATTACATATCTAACGTAGACATAGTATTAATGATATTGACATTAAATGTACTTTGATCTGTGGGAATGAATCAGTATATTACATTATATCGAATGTAGATATAGTACCAATGATATTGTTATTAAGTGTACATTGATCTGTGTGAATGAATAAGTATATTACATTATATCGAATGTAGATATAGTGCTAATGATGTTGTTCTTAAATGTACATTGATCTGTGGGTAGTAGTCAGTATATTATATTATATCTAATGTAGATATGGTACTAATGATATTGTTATTAAATGTACATTGATCTGTGGGAATGAATCAGTGTATTACATTATACCGAATGTAGATATAGTGCTAATGATGTTGTTATTAAATGTACATTGATCTGTGTGTAGTAACCAGTATATTTCATTATATCTAATGTAGATATGATAATAATAATATTGTTATTAATTGTGTATTACATATCTAATGTAGATATAGTACTAATGATATTGGCATTAAATATACTTTGATCTGTGGGAATGAATCAGTATATTACATTATATCGAATGTAGATATAGTACTAATGATATTGTTATTTAATGTACATTGATCTGTGGGAATGAATCAGTCTATTACATTATATCGAATGTAGATATAGTACTAATGATATTGGTATTGAATGTACATTGATCTGTGGGAATGAATCAGTATATTACATTATATCGAATGTAGATATAGTACTAATGATATTGTTATTAAATCTACATTACATATCTAATGTAGGTATAGTACTAATGATATTGGTATTATATGTACATTGATCTGTGGGAATGAATCAGTTTATTACATTATACCTCATGTAGATATAGTGCTAATGATATTGTTATTAAATGAACATTGATCTGTGGGAATGAATCAGTATATTACATTATATCGAATGTAGATATAGTACTAATGATATTGGTATTAAATATACATTGATCTGTGGGAAGGAACCCGTATATCACATTATACCTAATGTAGATATGGTAATAACGATATTGTTTTTAAATGTACATTGATCTGTGTGAATGAAGCAGTATATTACATTATATCTCAGGCAGATATTTTGCTAATGATATTGTTATTAAATGTACATTGATCTGTGGGAATGAATCAGTATATTACATTATACCTAATGTAGATATAGTAATAATGATATTGTTATTAAATGTACATTGATCTGTGGGAATGAATCAGTATATTACATTATATCGAATGTAGATATGGTGCTAATGATGTTGTTACTAAATGTACATTGATCAGTGTGTAGTAACCAGTATATTACATTATATCTAATGTAGATATGATAATAATAATGTTGTTATTAATTGTATATTACATATCTAATGTAGATATAGTACTAATGATATTCGCATTAAATATACTTTGATCTGTGGGAATGAATCAGTATATTACATTATATCGAATGTAGATATAGTACTAATGATATTGTTATTAAATCTACATTACATATCTAATGTAGGTATAGTACTAATGATATTGGTATTATATGTACATTGATCTGTGGGAATGAATCAGTATATTACATTATACCTCATGTAGATATAGTGCTAATGATATTGTTATTAAATGAACATTGATCTGTGGGAATGAATCAGTATATTACATTATATCGAATGTAGAAATAGTACTAATGATATTGGTATTAAATCCACATTACATATCTAATGTAGGTATAGTACTAATGATATTGGTATTATATGTACATTGATCTGTGGGAACGAATCAGTATATTACATTATATCGAATGTACATATAGTACTAATGATATTGGTATTATGTGTACACTGATCTGTTGGAATGAATCTGTACATGACATTGTATCTATTGTAGATATAGTAATAATGATATTGTTATTAAATGTACATTGATCTGTGGGAATGAATCAGTATAATACATTCTATCGAATGTAGATATAGTACTAATGATATTGTTATTAAATCTACATTACATATCTAATGTAGGTATAGTACTAATGATATTGGTATTATATGTACATTGATCTGTGGGAATGAATCAGTATATTACATTATACCTCATGTAGATATAGTGCTAATGATATTGTTATTAAATGAACATTGATCTGTGGGAATGAATCAGTATATTACATTATATCGAATGTAGATATAGTACCAATGATATTGTTATTAAGTGTACATTGATCTGTGGGAATGAATCAGTATATAACATTATATCGAATGTAGATATAGTACTAATGATATTGTTATTAAATCTACATTGCATATCTAATGTAGGTATAGTACTAATGATATTGTTATTAAATGTGCATTGATCTGTGGGAACGAATCAGTATATTACATTATATCGAATGTAGGTATAGTACTAATGATATTGTTATTTAATGTACATTGATCTGTGGGAATCAATCAGTCTATTACATTATATCGAATGTAGATATAGTACGAATGATATTGTTATTAAATCTACATTACATATCTAATGTAGGTATAGTACTAATGATATTGGTATTATATGTACATTGATCTGTGGGAATGAATCAGTATATTACATTATATCGAATGTAGATATAGTCCCAATGATATTGTTATTAAGTGTACATTGATCTGTGGGAATGAATCAGTATATTACATTATATCGAATGTAGATATAGTACAAGTGATGGTGTTATTAAATGTACATTGATCTGTGGGTAGTAATCAGTATATTACATTATATCGAATGTACATATAGTACTAATGATATTGGTATTATATGTACATTGTTCTGTTGGAATGAATCTGTACATGACATTATATCTATTGTAGATATAGTAATAATGGTATTGTTATTAAATGTACATTGATCTGTGGGAATGAATCAGTATAATACATTATATCGAATGTAGATATAGTACTAATGATATTGTTATTCAATCTACATTACATATCTAATGTAGGTATAGTACTTATGATATTGGTATTATATGTACATTGATCTGTGGGAACGAATCAGTATATTACATTTTATCGAATGTACATATAGTACTAATGATATTGGTATTATGTGTACACTGATCTGTTGGAATGAATCTGTACATGACATTATATCTATTGTAGATATAGTAATAATGATATTGTTATTAAATGTACATTGATCTGTGGGAATGAATCAGTATAATACATTATACCTCATGTAGATATAGTGCTAATGATATTGTTATTAAATGAACATTGATCTGTGGGAATGAATCAGTATATTACATTATATCGAATGTAGATATAATACCAATGATATTGTTATTAAGTGTACATTGATCTGTGGGAATGAATAAGTATATTACATTATATCTAATGTAGATATGATAATAATAATATTGTTATTAATTGTATATTACATATCTAATGTAGATATAGTACTAATGATATTCGCATTAAATATACTTTGATCTGTGGGAATGAATCAGTATATTACATTATATCGAATGTAGATATAGTACTAATGATATTAACATTAAATATACATTGATCTGTGGGAATGAATCAGTATAATACATTATACCTCATGTAGATATAGTACTAATGATATTGGCATTAAATATACTTTGATCTGTGGGAATGAATCAGTATATTACATTATACCTCATGTAGATATAGTGCTAATGATATTGTTATTAAATGTACATTGATCTGTGGGAATGAATCAGTATATAACATTATATCGAATGTAGATATAGTACTAATGATATTGTTATTAAATCTACATTGCATATCTAATGTAGGTATAGTACTAATGATATTGTTATTAAATGTGCATTGATCTGTGGGAACGAATCAGTATATTACATTATATCGAATGTAGGTATAGTACTAATGATATTGTTATTTAATGTACATTGATCTGTGGGAATGAATCAGTCTATTACATTATATCGAATGTAGATATAGTACGAATGATATTGTTATTAAATCTACATTACATATCTAATGTAGGTATAGTACTAATGATATTGGTATTATATGTACATTGATCTGTGGGAATGAATCAATATATTACATTATATCGAATGTAAATATAGTACTAATGATATTATTATTAAATGTACATTGATCTGTGGGAATGAATCAGTATATTACATTATACCTAATGTAGATATATAATAATGATATTGTTATTAAATGTACATTGATCTGTGGGAATGAATCAGTATATTACATTATATCGAATGTAGATATAGTGCTAATGATGTTGTTACTAAATGTACATTGATCTGTGGGTAGTAGTCAGTGTATTACATTATAACTAATGTAGATATGATAATAATAATATTGCTATTAATTGTGTATTACATTTCTAACGTAGATATAGTACTATTGATATTGACATTAAATGTACTTTGATCTGTGGGAATGAATCAGTATATTACATTATATCTAATGTAGATATATTACTAATGATATTGTTATTAAATGTACATTGATCTGTGGGAATGAATCAGTATATTACATTATTTTGAATGTAGATATAGTACCAATGATATTCTTATTAAATGTACATTGATCTGTGGGAATGAATCAGTATATTACATTATATCGAATGTAGATATAGTACAAGTGCTGGTGTTATTAAATGCACATTGCTCTGTGGGTAGTAATCAGTATATTACATTATATCTAATGTAGATATGATAATAATAATATTGTTATTAATTGTATATTACATATCTAATGTAGATATAGTACTAATGATATTAACATTAAATGTACATTGATCTGTGGGAATGAATCAGTATATTACATTATACCTCATGTAGATATAGTGCTAATGATATTGTTATTAAATGAACATTGATCTGTGGGAATGAATCAGTATATTACATTATATCGAATGTAGATATAGTCCCAATGATATTGTTATTAAGTGTACATTGATCTGTGGGAACGAATCAGTATATTACATTATATCGAATGTACATATAGTACTAATGATATTGGTATTATATGTACATTGTTCTGTTGGAATGAATCTGTTCATGACATTATATCTATTGTAGATATAGTAATAATGGTATTGTTATTAAATGTACATTGATCTGTGGGAATGAATCAGTATAATACATTATATCGCATGTAGATATAGTACTAATGATATTGTTATTAAATCTACATTACATATCTAATGTAGGTATGGTACTAATGATATTGTTATTAAATGAACATTGATCTGTGGGAATGAATCAGTATATTACATTATACCTAATGTAGATATAGTAATAATGATATTGTTATTAAATGTACATTGATCTGTGGGAATGAATCAGTATATTACATTATACCTAATGTAGATATAGTAATAATGATATTGTTATTAAATGTACATTGATCTGTGGGAATGAATCAGTATATTACATTATACCTCATGTAGTTATAGTTGCTAATGATATTGTTATTAAATGAACATTGATCTGTGGGAATGAATCAGTATATTACATTATGTCGAATGTAGATATAGTACTAATGATATTGTTATTAAATCTACATTACATATCTAATGTAGGTATAGTACTAATGATATTGTTATTAAATGTGCATTGATCTGTGGGAACGAATCAGTATATTACATTATATCTAATGTAGATATATTTCTAATGATATTGTTATTAAATGTACATTGATCTGTGGGAATGAATCAGTATATTACATTATATCGAATGTAGATATAGTACCAATGATATTGTTATTAAATGTACATTGATCTGTGGGAATGAATCAGTATATTACATTATATCGAATGTAGATATAGTGCTAATGATATTGTTATTAAATGAACATTGATCTGTGGGAATGAATCAGTATATTACATGATACCTAATTTAGATATAGTAATAATGATATTGTTATTAAATGTACATTGATCTGTGGGAATGAATCAGTATATTACATTATATCTAATGTAGATATATTACTAATGATATTGTTATTAAATGTACATTGATTGTGGGAATGAATCAGTATATTACATTACATCGAATGTAGATATAGTACAAGTGACGGTGTTATTAAATGTACATTGATCTGTGGGAATGAATCAGTCTATTACATTATATCTAATGTAGTTATGGTAATAATAATATTGTTATTAATTGTACATTACATATCTAATGTAGATATAGTACTAATGATATTGGTATTAAATGTACATTGATCTGTGGGAATGAATTAGTATATTACATTATATCGAATGTAGATATAGTACTACTGATATTGGTGTTATATGTACATTGATCTGTTGGAATGAATCTATACTTGACATTATATCTATTGTAGATATAGTAATAATGATATTGTTATTAAATGTACATTGATCTGTGGGAATGAATCAGTATATTACATTATATCGAATGTAGATATAGTACTAATGATATTGTTATTAAATGTACATTACATATCTAATGTAGGTATAGTACTAATGATATTGGTATTAAATGTGCATTGATATGTGGGAATGAATCAGTCTATTACATTATATCGAATGTAGATATGATAATAATAATATTGTTATTAATTGTATATTACATATCTAATGTAGATATAGTACTAATGATATTGGCATTAAATATACTTTGATCTGTGGGAATGAATCAGTATATTACATTATATCGAATGTAGATATAGTACTAATGATATTGTTATTAAATCTACATTACATATCTAATGTAGGTATAGTACTAATGATATTGGTATTATATGTACATTGATCTGTGGGAATGAATCAGTATATTACATTATATCGAATGTAGATATAGTGCTAATGATGTTGTTACTAAATGTACATTGATCTGTGGGTAGTAGTCAGTATATTACATTATAACTAATGTGGATATGATAATAATAATATTGTTATTAATTGTGTATTACATATCTAACGTAGATATAGTACTAATGATATTAACATTAAATGTACATTGATCTGTGGGAATGAATCAGTATATTACATTATACCTCATGTAGATATAGTGCTAATGATATTGTTATTAAATGTACATTGATCTGTGTGTAGTAACCAGTATATTACATTATATCTAATGTAGATATGATAATAATAATATTGTTATTAATTGTATATTACATATCTAATGTAGATATAGTACTAATGATATTCGCATTTAATATACTTTGATCTGTGGGAATGAATCAGTATATTACATTATAACGAATGTAGATATAGTACTAATGATATTGTTATTAAATCTACATTACATATCTAATGTAGGTATAGTACTAATGATATTGGTATTATATGTACATTGATCTGTGGGAAGGAATCCGTATATTACATTATACCTAATGTAGATATGGTAATAACGATATTGTTTTTAAATGTACATTGATCTGTGTGAATGAAGCAGTATATTACATTATATCTCAGGCAGATATTTTGCTAATGATATTGTTATTAAATGTACATTGATCTGTGGGAATGAATCAGTATATTACATTATACCTAATGTAGATATAGTAATAATGATATTGTTATTAAATGTACATTGATCTGTGGGAATGAATCAGTATATTACATTATATCGAATGTAGATATAGTGCTAATGATGTTGTTACTAAATGTACATTGATCTGTGGGTAGTAGTCAGTATATTACATTATAACTAATGTAGATATGATAATAATAATATTGTTATTAATTGTGTATTACATATCTAACGTAGATATAGTACTAATGATATTAACATTAAATGTACATTGATCTGTGGGAATGAATCAGTATATTACATTATACCTCATGTAGATATAGTGCTAATGATATTGTTATTAAATGAACATTGATCTGTGGGAATGAATCAGTATATTACATTATATCGAATGTACATATAGTACTAATGATATTGGTATTATATGTACACTGATCTGTTGGAACGAATCTGTACATGACATTATATCTATTGTGGATATAGTAGTAATGATATTGTTATTAAATGTACATTGATCTGTGGGAATGAATCAGTATATTACATTATACCTCATGTAGATATAGTGCTAATCATATTGTTATTAAATGAACATTGATCTGTGGGAATGAATCAGTATATTACATTATATCGAATGTAGAAATAGTACTAATGATATTGGTATTAAATGTACATTGATCTGTGGGAAGGAATCCGTATATTACATTATACCTAATTTAGATATGGTAATAACGATATTGTTTTTAAATGTACATTGATCTGTGTGAATGAAGCAGTATATTACATTATATCTCAGGCAGATATTTTGCTAATGATATTGTTATTAAATGTACATTGATCTGTGGGAATGAATCAGTATATTACATTATACCTAATGTAGATATAGTAATAATGATATTGTTATCAAATGTACATTGATCTGTGGAATGAATCAGTATATTACATTATATCGAATGTAGATATAGTGCTAATGATGTTGTTACTAAATGTACATTGATCTGTGTGTAGTAACCAGTATATTACATTATATCTAATGTAGATATGATAATAATAATATTGTTATTAATTGTATATTACATATCTAATGTAGATATAGTACTAATGATATTCGCATTTAATATACTTTGATCTGTGGGAATGAATCAGTATATTACATTATAACGAATGTAGATATAGTACTAATGATATTGTTATTAAATCTACATTACATATCTAATGTAGGTATAGTACTAATGATATTGGTATTATATGTACATTGATCTGTGGGAAGGAATCCGTATATTACATTATACCTAATGTAGATATGGTCATAACGATATTGTTTTTAAATGTACATTGATCTGTGTGAATGAAGCAGTATATTACATTATATCGAATTTAGATATAGTGCTAATGATGTTGTTACTAAATGTACATTGATCTGTGGGTAGTAGTCAGTATATTACATTATAACTAATGTAGATATGATAATAATAATATTGTGATTAATTGTATATTACATATCTAATGTAGATATAGTACTAATGATATTGGCATTAAATATACTTTGATCTGTGGGAATGAATCAGTATATTACATTATACCTCATGTAGATATAGTGCTAATGATATTGTTATTAAATGAACATTGATCTGTGGGAATGAATCAGTATATTACATTATATCGAATGTACATATAGTACTAATGATATTGGTATTATATGTACACTGATCTGTTGGAACGAATCTGTACATGACATTATATCTATTGTGGATATAGTAATAATGATATTGTTATTAAATGTACATTGATCAGTGTGTAGTAACCAGTATATTACATTATATCTAATGTAGATATGATAATAATAATATTGCTATTAATTGTATATTACATATCTAATGTAGATATAGTACTAATGATATTGGCATTAAATATACTTTGATCTGTGGGAATGAATCAGTATATTACATTATATCGAATGTACATATAGTACTAATGATATTGGTATTATATGTACATTGTTCTGTTGGAATGAATCTGTACATGACATTATATCTATTGTAGATATAGTAATAATGGTATTGTTAATAAATGTACATTGATCTGTGGGAATGAATCAGTATATTACATTATATCGAATGTAGATATAGTGCTAATGATGTTGTTATTAAATGTACATTGATCTGTGGGAATGAATCAGTATATTACATTATACCTAATGTAGATATAGTAATAATGATATTGTTATTAAATGTACATTGATCTGTGGGAATGAATCAGTCTATTACATTATATCTAATGTAGTTATGGTAATAATAATATTGTTATTAATTGTACATTACATATCTAATGTAGATATAGTACTAATGATATTGGTATTAAATGTACATTGATCTGTGGGAATGAATTAGTATATTACATTATATCGAATGTAGATATAGTACTACTGATATTGGTGTTATATGTACATTGATCTGTTGGAATGAATCTATACATGACATTATATCTATTGTAGATATAGTAATAATGATATTGTTATTAAATGTACATTGATCTGTGGGAATGAATCAGTATATTACATTATATCGAATGTAGATATAGTGCCAATGATGTTGTTATTAAATGTACATTGATCTGTGTGTAGAAACCAGTATATTACATTATATCTAATGTAGATATGATAATAATAATATTGTTATTAATTGTATATTACATATCTAATGTAGATATACTACTACTGATATTGGCATTAAATGTACATTGATCTGTTGGAATGAATCAGTATATTACATTATATCGAATGTAGATATAGTACTAATGATATTGTTATTAAATGTACATTACATATCTAATGTAGGTATAGTACTAATGATATTGGTATTAAATGTGCATTGATATGTGGGAATGAATCAGTCTATTACATTATATCGAATGTAGATATGATAATAATAATATTGTTATTAAATGTACATTGATCTGTGGGAATGAATCAGTATATTACATTATATCGAATGTAGATATAGTGCTAATGATGTTGTTACTAAATGTACATTGATCTGTGGGTAGTAGTCAGTGTATTACATTATAACTAATGTAGATATGATAATAATAATATTGCTATTAATTGTGTATTACATTTCTAACGTAGATATAGTACTATTGATATTGACATTAAATGTACTTTGATCTGTGGGAATGAATCAGTATATTACATTATATCTAATGTAGATATATTACTAATGATATTGTTATTAAATGTACATTGATCTGTGGGAATGAATCAGTATATTACATTATTTCGAATGTAGATATAGTACCAATGATATTCTTATTAAATGTACATTGATCTGTGGGAATGAATCAGTATATTACATTATATCGAATGTAGATATAGTACAAGTGCTGGTGTTATTAAATGCACATTGCTCTGTGGGTAGTAATCAGTATATTACATTATATCTAATGTAGATATGATAATAATAATATTGTTATTAATTGTATATTACATATCTAATGTAGATATAGTACTAATGATATTAACATTAAATGTACATTGATCTGTGGGAATGAAACAGTATATTACATTATACCTCATGTAGATATAGTGCTAATGATATTGTTATTAAATGAACATTGATCTGTGGGAATGAATCAGTATATTACATTATATCGAATGTAGATATAGTCCCAATGATATTGTTATTAAGTGTACATTGATCTGTGGGAACGAATCAGTATATTACATTATATCGAATGTACATATAGTACTAATGATATTGGTATTATATGTACATTGTTCTGTTGGAATGAATCTGTTCATGACATTATATCTATTGTAGATATAGTAATAATGGTATTGTTATTAAATGTACATTGATCTGTGGGAATGAATCAGTATAATACATTATATCGCATGTAGATATAGTACTAATGATATTGTTATTAAATCTACATTACATATCTAATGTAGGTATGGTACTAATGATATTGGTATTATATGTACATTGATCTGTGGGAACGAATCAGTATATTACATTATATCGCATGTAGATATAGTACTAATGATATTGTTATTAAATCTACATTACATATCTAATGTAGGTATAGTGCTAGTGATATTGTTATTAAATGAACATTGATCTGTGGGAATGAATCAGTATATTACATTATATCGAATGTAGATATAGTACTAATGATATTGGTATTAAATGTACATTGATCTGTGGGAAGGAATCCGTATATCACATTATACCTAATGTAGATATGGTAATAACGATATTGTTTTCAAATGCACATTGATCTGTGTGAATGAAGCAGTATATTACATTATATCTCAGGCAGATATTTTGCTAATGATATTGTTATTAAATGTTCATTGATCTGTGGGAATGAATCAGTATATTACATTATACCTAATGTAGATATAGTAATAATGATATTGTTATTAAATGTACATTGATCTGTGGGAATGAATCAGTATATTACATTATATCGAATGTAGATATAGTGCTAATGATGTTGTTATTGAATGTACATTGATCTGTGGGAATGAATCAGTATATTACATTATACCTAATGTAGATATAGTAATAATGATATTGTTATTAAATGTAAATTGATCTGTGGGAATGAAGCAGTATATTACATTATATCTCAGGCAGATATTTTGCTAATGATATTGTTATTAAATGTACATTGATCTGTGGGAATGAATCAGTATATTACATTATACCTAATCTAGATATAGTAATAATGATATTGTTATTAAATGTACATTGATCTGTGGTAATGAATCAGTATATTACATTATATCGAATGTAGATATAGTGCTAATGATGTTGTTACTAAATGTACATTGATCTGTGGGTAGTAGTCAGTATATTACATTATAACTAATGTAGATATGATAATAATAATATTGTTATTAATTGTGTATTACATATCTAACGTAGACATAGTATTAATGATATTGACATTAAATGTACTTTGATCTGTGGGAATGAATCAGTATATTACATTATATCGAATGTAGATATAGTACCAATGATATTGTTATTAAGTGTACATTGATCTGTGTGAATGAATAAGTATATTACATTATATCGAATGTAGATATAGTGCTAATGATGTTGTTCTTAAATGTACATTGATCTGTGGGTAGTAGTCAGTATATTATATTATATCTAATGTAGATATGGTACTAATGATATTGTTATTAAATGTACATTGATCTGTGGGAATGAATCAGTGTATTACATTATACCGAATGTAGATATAGTGCTAATGATGTTGTTATTAAATGTACATTGATCTGTGTGTAGTAACCAGTATATTTCATTATATCTAATGTAGATATGATAATAATAATATTGTTATTAATTGTGTATTACATATCTAATGTAGATATAGTACTAATGATATTGGCATTAAATATACTTTGATCTGTGGGAATGAATCAGTATATTACATTATATCGAATGTAGATATAGTACTAATGATATTGTTATTTAATGTACATTGATCTGTGGGAATGAATCAGTCTATTACATTATATCGAATGTAGATATAGTACTAATGATATTGGTATTGAATGTACATTGATCTGTGGGAATGAATCAGTATATTACATTATATCGAATGTAGATATAGTACTAATGATATTGTTATTAAATCTACATTACATATCTAATGTAGGTATAGTACTAATGATATTGGTATTATATGTACATTGATCTGTGGGAATGAATCAGTTTATTACATTATACCTCATGTAGATATAGTGCTAATGATATTGTTATTAAATGAACATTGATCTGTGGGAATGAATCAGTATATTACATTATATCGAATGTAGATATAGTACTAATGATATTGGTATTAAATATACATTGATCTGTGGGAAGGAACCCGTATATCACATTATACCTAATGTAGATATGGTAATAACGATATTGTTTTTAAATGTACATTGATCTGTGTGAATGAAGCAGTATATTACATTATATCTCAGGCAGATATTTTGCTAATGATATTGTTATTAAATGTACATTGATCTGTGGGAATGAATCAGTATATTACATTATACCTAATGTAGATATAGTAATAATGATATTGTTATTAAATGTACATTGATCTGTGGGAATGAATCAGTATATTACATTATATCGAATGTAGATATGGTGCTAATGATGTTGTTACTAAATGTACATTGATCTGTGGGTAGTAGTCAGTATATTACATTATAACTAATGTAGATATGATAATAATAATATTGTTATTAATTGTGTATTACATATCTAACGTAGATATAGTACTAATGATATTAACATTAAATGTACATTGATCTGTGGGAATGAATCAGTATATTACATTATACCTCATGTAGATATAGTGCTAATGATATTGTTATTAAATGAACATTGATCTGTGGGAATGAATCAGTATATTACATTATATCGAATGTACATATAGTACTAATGATATTGGTATTATATGTACACTGATCTGTTGGAACGAATCTGTACATGACATTATATCTATTGTGGATATAGTAGTAATGATATTGTTATTAAATGTACATTGATCTGTGGGAATGAATCAGTATAATACATTATATCGAATGTAGATATAGTACTAATGATATTGTTATTAAATCTACATTACATATCTAATGTAGGTATAGTACTAATGATATTGGTATTATATGTACATTGATCTGTGGGAATGAATCAGTGTATTACATTATATCGAATGTAGATATAGTGCTAATGATGTTGTTATTAAATGTACATTGATCAGTGTGTAGTAACCAGTATATTACATTATATCTAATGTAGATATGATAATAATAATGTTGTTATTAATTGTATATTACATATCTAATGTAGATATAGTACTAATGATATTCGCATTAAATATACTTTGATCTGTGGGAATGAATCAGTATATTACATTATATCGAATGTAGATATAGTACTAATGATATTGTTATTAAATCTACATTACATATCTAATGTAGGTATAGTACTAATGATATTGGTATTATATGTACATTGATCTGTGGGAATGAATCAGTATATTACATTATACCTCATGTAGATATAGTGCTAATGATATTGTTATTAAATGAACATTGATCTGTGGGAATGAATCAGTATATTACATTATATCGAATGTAGAAATAGTACTAATGATATTGGTATTAAATCTACATTACATATCTAATGTAGGTATAGTACTAATGATATTGGTATTATATGTACATTGATCTGTGGGAACGAATCAGTATATTACATTATATCGAATGTACATATAGTACTAATGATATTGGTATTATGTGTACACTGATCTGTTGGAATGAATCTGTACATGACATTGTATCTATTGTAGATATAGTAATAATGATATTGTTATTAAATGTACATTGATCTGTGGGAATGAATCAGTATAATACATTCTATCGAATGTAGATATAGTACTAATGATATTGTTATTAAATCTACATTACATATCTAATGTAGGTATAGTACTAATGATATTGGTATTATATGTACATTGATCTGTGGGAATGAATCAGTATATTACATTATACCTCATGTAGATATAGTGCTAATGATATTGTTATTAAATGAACATTGATCTGTGGGAATGAATCAGTATATTACATTATATCGAATGTAGATATAGTACCAATGATATTGTTATTAAGTGTACATTGATCTGTGGGAATGAATCAGTATATAACATTATATCGAATGTAGATATAGTACTAATGATATTGTTATTAAATCTACATTGCATATCTAATGTAGGTATAGTACTAATGATATTGTTATTAAATGTGCATTGATCTGTGGGAACGAATCAGTATATTACATTATATCGAATGTAGGTATAGTACTAATGATATTGTTATTTAATGTACATTGATCTGTGGGAATCAATCAGTCTATTACATTATATCGAATGTAGATATAGTACGAATGATATTGTTATTAAATCTACATTACATATCTAATGTAGGTATAGTACTAATGATATTGGTATTATATGTACATTGATCTGTGGGAATGAATCAGTATATTACATTATATCGAATGTAGATATAGTCCCAATGATATTGTTATTCAATCTACATTACATATCTAATGTAGGTATAGTACTTATGATATTGGTATTATATGTACATTGATCTGTGGGAACGAATCAGTATATTACATTTTATCGAATGTACATATAGTACTAATGATATTGGTATTATGTGTACACTGATCTGTTGGAATGAATCTGTACATGACATTATATCTATTGTAGATATAGTAATAATGATATTGTTATTAAATGTACATTGATCTGTGGGAATGAATCAGTATAATACATTATACCTCATGTAGATATAGTGCTAATGATATTGTTATTAAATGAACATTGATCTGTGGGAATGAATCAGTATATTACATTATATCGAATGTAGATATAATACCAATGATATTGTTATTAAGTGTACATTGATCTGTGGGAATGAATAAGTATATTACATTATATCTAATGTAGATATGATAATAATAATATTGTTATTAATTGTATATTACATATCTAATGTAGATATAGTACTAATGATATTCGCATTAAATATACTTTGATCTGTGGGAATGAATCAGTATATTACATTATATCGAATGTAGATATAGTACTAATGATATTAACATTAAATATACATTGATCTGTGGGAATGAATCAGTATAATACATTATACCTCATGTAGATATAGTACTAATGATATTGGCATTAAATATACTTTGATCTGTGGGAATGAATCAGTATATTACATTATACCTCATGTAGATATAGTGCTAATGATATTGTTATTAAATGTACATTGATCTGTGGGAATGAATCAGTATATAACATTATATCGAATGTAGATATAGTACTAATGATATTGTTATTAAATCTACATTGCATATCTAATGTAGGTATAGTACTAATGATATTGTTATTAAATGTGCATTGATCTGTGGGAACGAATCAGTATATTACATTATATCGAATGTAGGTATAGTACTAATGATATTGTTATTTAATGTACATTGATCTGTGGGAATGAATCAGTCTATTACATTATATCGAATGTAGATATAGTACGAATGATATTGTTATTAAATCTACATTACATATCTAATGTAGGTATAGTACTAATGATATTGGTATTATATGTACATTGATCTGTGGGAATGAATCAATATATTACATTATATCGAATGTAAATATAGTACTAATGATATTATTATTAAATGTACATTGATCTGTGGGAATGAATCAGTATATTACATTATACCTAATGTAGATATATAATAATGATATTGTTATTAAATGTACATTGATCTGTGGGAATGAATCAGTATATTACTTATATCGAATGTAGATATAGTGCTAATGATGTTGTTACTAAATGTACATTGATCTGTGGGTAGTAGTCAGTGTATTACATTATAACTAATGTAGATATGATAATAATAATATTGCTATTAATTGTGTATTACATTTCTAACGTAGATATAGTACTATTGATATTGACATTAAATGTACTTTGATCTGTGGGAATGAATCAGTATATTACATTATATCTAATGTAGATATATTACTAATGATATTGTTATTAAATGTACATTGATCTGTGGGAATGAATCAGTATATTACATTATTTCGAATGTAGATATAGTACCAATGATATTCTTATTAAATGTACATTGATCTGTGGGAATGAATCAGTATATTACATTATATCGAATGTAGATATAGTACAAGTGCTGGTGTTATTAAATGCACATTGCTCTGTGGGTAGTAATCAGTATATTACATTATATCTAATGTAGATATGATAATAATAATATTGTTATTAATTGTATATTACATATCTAATGTAGATATAGTACTAATGATATTAACATTAAATGTACATTGATCTGTGGTAATGAATCAGTATATTACATTATACCTCATGTAGATATAGTGCTAATGATATTGTTATTAAATGAACATTGATCTGTGGGAATGAATCAGTATATTACATTATATCGAATGTAGATATAGTCCCAATGATATTGTTATTAAGTGTACATTGATCTGTGGGAACGAATCAGTATATTACATTATATCGAATGTACATATAGTACTAATGATATTGGTATTATATGTACATTGTTCTGTTGGAATGAATCTGTTCATGACATTATATCTATTGTAGATATAGTAATAATGGTATTGTTATTAAATGTACATTGATCTGTGGGAAGAATCAGTATAATACATTATATCGCATGTAGATATAGTACTAATGATATTGTTATTAAATCTACATTACATATCTAATGTAGGTATGGTACTAATGATATTGTTATTAAATGAACATTGATCTGTGGGAATGAATCAGTATATTACATTATACCTAATGTAGATATAGTAATAATGATATTGTTATTAAATGTACATTGATCTGTGGGAATGAATCAGTATATTACATTATACCTAATGTAGATATAGTAATAATGATATTGTTATTAAATGTACATTGATCTGTGGGAATGAATCAGTATATTACATTATACCTCATGTAGTTATAGTTGCTAATGATATTGTTATTAAATGAACATTGATCTGTGGGAATGAATCAGTATATTACATTATGTCGAATGTAGATATAGTACTAATGATATTGTTATTAAATCTACATTACATATCTAATGTAGGTATAGTACTAATGATATTGTTATTAAATGTGCATTGATCTGTGGGAACGAATCAGTATATTACATTATATCTAATGTAGATATATTTCTAATGATATTGTTATTAAATGTACATTGATCTGTGGGAATGAATCAGTATATTACATTATATCGAATGTAGATATAGTACCAATGATATTGTTATTAAATGTACATTGATCTGTGGGAATGAATCAGTATATTACATTATATCGAATGTAGATATAGTGCTAATGATATTGTTATTAAATGAACATTGATCTGTGGGAATGAATCAGTATATTACATGATACCTAATGTAGATATAGTAATAATGATATTGTTATTAAATGTACATTGATCTGTGGGAATGAATCAGTATATTACATTATATCTAATGTAGATATATTACTAATGATATTGTTATTAAATGTACATTGATTGTGGGAATGAATCAGTATATTACATTACATCGAATGTAGATATAGTACAAGTGACGGTGTTATTAAATGTACATTGATCTGTGGGAATGAATCAGTCTATTACATTATATCTAATGTAGTTATGGTAATAATAATATTGTTATTAATTGTACATTACATATCTAATGTAGATATAGTACTAATGATATTGGTATTAAATGTACATTGATCTGTGGGAATGAATTAGTATATTACATTATATCGAATGTAGATATAGTACTACTGATATTGGTGTTATATGTACATTGATCTGTTGGAATGAATCTATACATGACATTATATCTATTGTAGATATAGTAATAATGATATTGTTATTAAATGTACATTGATCTGTGGGAATGAATCAGTATATTACATTATATCGAATGTAGATATAGTGCCAATGATGTTGTTATTAAATGTACATTGATCTGTGTGTAGAAACCAGTATATTACATTATATCTAATGTAGATATGATAATAATAATATTGTTATTAATTGTATATTACATATCTAATGTAGATATAGTACTACTGATATTGGCATTAAATGTACATTGATCTGTGGGAATGAATCAGTATATTACATTATATCGAATGTAGATATAGTACTAATGATATTGTTATTAAATGTACATTACATATCTAATGTAGGTATAGTACTAATGATATTGGTATTAAATGTGCATTGATATGTGGGAATGAATCAGTCTATTACATTATATCGAATGTAGATATGATAATAATAATATTGTTATTAATTGTATATTACATATCTAATGTAGATATAGTACTAATGATATTGGCATTAAATATACTTTGATCTGTGGGAATGAATCAGTATATTACATTATATCGAATGTAGATATAGTACTAATGATATTGTTATTAAATCTACATTACATATCTAATGTAGGTATAGTACTAATGATATTGGTATTATATGTACATTGATCGGTGGGAATGAATCAATATATTACATTATATCGAATGTAAATATAGTACTAATGATATTATTATTAAATGTACATTGATCTGTGGGAATGAATCAGTATATTACATTATACCTAATGTAGATATATAATAATGATATTGTTATTAAATGTACATTGATCTGTGGGAATGAATCAGTATATTACATTATATCGAATGTAGATATAGTGCTAATGATGTTGTTACTAAATGTACATTGATCTGTGGGTAGTAGTCAGTGTATTACATTATAACTAATGTAGATATGATAATAATAATATTGCTATTAATTGTGTATTACATTTCTAACGTAGATATAGTACTATTGATATTGACATTAAATGTACTTTGATCTGTGGGAATGAATCAGTATATTACATTATATCTAATGTAGATATATTACTAATGATATTGTTATTAAATGTACATTGATCTGTGGGAATGAATCAGTATATTACATTATTTCGAATGTAGATATAGTACCAATGATATTCTTATTAAATGTACATTGATCTGTGGGAATGAATCAGTATATTACATTATATCGAATGTAGATATAGTACAAGTGCTGGTGTTATTAAATGCACATTGCTCTGTGGGTAGTAATCAGTATATTACATTATATCTAATGTAGATATGATAATAATAATATTGTTATTAATTGTATATTACATATCTAATGTAGATATAGTACTAATGATATTAACATTAAATGTACATTGATCTATGGGAATGAATCAGTATATTACATTATACCTCATGTAGATATAGTGCTAATGATATTGTTATTAAATGAACATTGATCTGTGGGAATGAATCAGTATATTACATTATACCGAATGTAGATATAGTACTAATCATATTGGTATTAAATGTACATTGATCTGTGGGAAGGAATCCGTATATCACATTATACCTAATGTAGATATGGTAATAACGATATTGTTTTTAAATGTACATTGATCTGTGTGAATGAAGCAGTATATTACATTATATCTCAGGCAGATATTTTGCTAATGATATTGTTATTAAATGAACATTGATCTGTGGGAATGAATCAGTATATTACATTATACCTAATGTAGATATAGTAATAATGATATTGTTATTAAATGTACATTGATCTGTGGGAATGAATCAGTATATTACATTATACCTAATGTAGATATAGTAATAATGATATTGTTATTAAATGTACATTGATCTGTGGGAATGAATCAGTATATTACATTATACCTCATGTAGATATAGTGCTAATGATATTGTTATTAAATGAACATTGATCTGTGGGAATGAATCAGTATATTACATTATGTCGAATGTAGATATAGTACTAATGATATTGTTATTAAATCTACATTACATATCTAATGTAGGTATAGTACTAATGATATTGTTATTAAATGTGCATTGATCTGTGGGAACGAATCAGTATATTACATTATATCTAATGTAGATATAGTACAAGTGATGGTGTTATTAAATGTACATTGATCTGTGGGTAGTAATCAGTATATTACATTATATCTAATGTAGATATGATAATAATAATATTGTTATTAATTGTATATTACATATCTAATGTAGATATAGTACTAATGATATTAACATTAAATGTACATTGATCTGTGGGAAGGAATCCGTATATCACATTATACCTAATGTAGATATGGTAATAACGATATTGTTTTTAAATGTACATTGATCTGTGTGAATGAAGCAGTATATTACATTATATCTCAGGCAGACATTTTGCTAATGATATTGTTATTAAATGTACATTGATCTGTGGGAATGAATCAGTATATTACATTATACCTAATGTAGATATAGTAATAATGATATTGTTATTAAATGTACATTGATCTGTGGGAATGAATCAGTATATTACATTATATCGAATGTAGATATAGTGCTAATGATGTTGTTACTAAATGTACATTGATCTGTGGGTAGTAGTCAGTATATTACATTATAACTAATGTAGATATGATAATAATAATATTGTTATTAATTGTGTATTACATATCTAACGTAGATATAGTACTAATGATATTAACATTAAATGTACATTGATCTGTGGGAATGAATCAGTATATTACATTATACCTCATGTAGATATAGTGCTAATGATATTGTTATTAAATGTACATTGATCTGTGTGTAGTAACCAGTATATTACATTATATCTAATGTAGATATGATAATAATAATATTGTTATTAATTGTATATTACATATCTAATGTAGATATAGTACTAATGATATTCGCATTTAATATACTTTGATCTGTGGGAATGAATCAGTATATTACATTATAACGAATGTAGATATAGTACTAATGATATTGTTATTAAATCTACATTACATATCTAATGTAGGTATAGTACTAATGATATTGGTATTATATGTACATTGATCTGTGGGAAGGAATCCGTATATTACATTATACCTAATGTAGATATGGTAATAACGATATTGTTTTTAAATGTACATTGATCTGTGTGAATGAAGCAGTATATTACATTATATCTCAGGCAGATATTTTGCTAATGATATTGTTATTAAATGTACATTGATCTGTGGGAATGAATCAGTATATTACATTATACCTAATGTAGATATAGTAATAATGATATTGTTATTAAATGTACATTGATCTGTGGGAATGAATCAGTATATTACATTATATCGAATGTAGATATAGTGCTAATGATGTTGTTACTAAATGTACATTGATCTGTGGGTAGTAGTCAGTATATTACATTATAACTAATGTAGATATGATAATAATAATATTGTTATTAATTGTGTATTACATATCTAACGTAGATATAGTACTAATGATATTAACATTAAATGTACATTGATCTGTGGGAATGAATCAGTATATTACATTATACCTCATGTAGATATAGTGCTAATGATATTGTTATTAAATGAACATTGATCTGTGGGAATGAATCAGTATATTACATTATATCGAATGTACATATAGTACTAATGATATTGGTATTATATGTACACTGATCTGTTGGAACGAATCTGTACATGACATTATATCTATTGTGGATATAGTAGTAATGATATTGTTATTAAATGTACATTGATCTGTGGGAATGAATCAGTATAATACATTATATCGAATGTAGATATAGTACTAATGATATTGTTATTAAATCTACATTACATATCTAATATAGGTATAGTACTAATGATATTGGTATTATATGTACATTGATCTGTGGGAATGAATCAGTGTATTACATTATATCGAATGTAGATATAGTGCTAATGATGTTGTTATTAAATGTACATTGATCAGTGTGTAGTAACCAGTATATTACATTATATCTAATGTAGATATGATAATAATAATATTGTTATTAATTGTATATTACATATCTAATGTAGATATAGTACTAATGATATTCGCATTAAATATACTTTGATCTGTGGGAATGAATCAGTATATTACATTATATCGAATGTAGATATAGTACTAATGATATTGTTATTAAATCTACATTACATATCTAATGTAGGTATAGTACTAATGATATTGGTATTATATGTACATTGATCTGTGGGAATGAATCAGTATATTACATTATACCTCATGTAGATATAGTGCTAATCATATTGTTATTAAATGAACATTGATCTGTGGGAATGAATCAGTATATTACATTATATCGAATGTAGAAATAGTACTAATGATATTGGTATTAAATGTACATTGATCTGTGGGAAGGAATCCGTATATTACATTATACCTAATGTAGATATGGTAATAACGATATTGTTTTTAAATGTACATTGATCTGTGTGAATGAAGCAGTATATTACATTATATCTCAGGCAGATATTTTGCTAATGATATTGTTATTAAATGTACATTGATCTGTGGGAATGAATCAGTATATTACATTATACCTAATGTAGATATAGTAATAATGATATTGTTATCAAATGTACATTGATCTGTGGAATGAATCAGTATATTACATTATATCGAATGTAGATATAGTGCTAATGATGTTGTTACTAAATGTACATTGATCTGTGTGTAGTAACCAGTATATTACATTATATCTAATGTAGATATGATAATAATAATATTGTTATTAATTGTATATTACATATCTAATGTAGATATAGTACTAATGATATTCGCATTTAATATACTTTGATCTGTGGGAATGAATCAGTATATTACATTATAACGAATGTAGATATAGTACTAATGATATTGTTATTAAATCTACATTACATATCTAATGTAGGTATAGTACTAATGATATTGGTATTATATGTACATTGATCTGTGGGAAGGAATCCGTATATTACATTATACCTAATGTAGATATGGTCATAACGATATTGTTTTTAAATGTACATTGATCTGTGTGAATGAAGCAGTATATTACATTATATCGAATTTAGATATAGTGCTAATGATGTTGTTACTAAATGTACATTGATCTGTGGGTAGTAGTCAGTATATTACATTATAACTAATGTAGATATGATAATAATAATATTGTGATTAATTGTATATTACATATCTAATGTAGATATAGTACTAATGATATTGGCATTAAATATACTTTGATCTGTGGGAATGAATCAGTATATTACATTATACCTCATGTAGATATAGTGCTAATGATATTGTTATTAAATGAACATTGATCTGTGGGAATGAATCAGTATATTACATTATATCGACTGTAGATATAGTGCTAATGATGTTGTTACTAAATGTACATTGATCTGTGGGTAGTAGTCAGTATATTACATTATAACTAATGTAGATATGATAATAATAATATTGTTATTAATTGGGTATTACATATCTAACGTAGATATAGTACTAATGATATTAACATTAAATGTACATTGATCTGTGGGAATGAATCAGTATATTACATTATACCTCATGTAGATATAGTGCTAATGATATTGTTATTAAATGAACATTGATCTGTGGGAATGAATCAGTATATTACATTATATCGAATGTACATATAGTACTAATGATATTGGTATTATATGTACACTGATCTGTTGGAACGAATCTGTACATGACATTATATCTATTGTGGATATAGTAATAATGATATTGTTATTAAATGTACATTGATCAGTGTGTAGTAACCAGTATATTACATTATATCTAATGTAGATATGATAATAATAATATTGCTATTAATTGTATATTACATATCTAATGTAGATATAGTACTAATGATATTGGCATTAAATATACTTTGATCTGTGGGAATGAATCAGTATATTACATTATATCGAATGTACATATAGTACTAATGATATTGGTATTATATGTACATTGTTCTGTTGGAATGAATCTGTACATGACATTATATCTATTGTAGATATAGTAATAATGGTATTGTTATTAAATGTACATTGATCTGTGGGAATGAATCAGTATATTACATTATATCGAATGTAGATATAGTGCTAATGATGTTGTTATTAAATGTACATTGATCTGTGGGAATGAATCAGTATATTACATTATACCTAATGTAGATATAGTAATAATGATATTGTTATTAAATGTACATTGATCTGTGGGAATGAATCAGTCTATTACATTATATCTAATGTAGTTATGGTAATAATAATATTGTTATTAATTGTACATTACTTATCTAATGTAGATATAGTACTAATGATATTGGTATTAAATGTACATTGATCTGTGGGAATGAATTAGTATATTACATTATATCGAATGTAGATATAGTACTACTGATATTGGTGTTATATGTACATTGATCTGTTGGAATGAATCTATACATGACATTATATCTATTGTAGATATAGTAATAATGATATTGTTATTAAATGTACATTGATCTGTGGGAATGAATCAGTATATTACATTATATCGAATGTAGATATAGTGCCAATGATGTTGTTATTAAATGTACATTGATCTGTGTGTAGAAACCAGTATATTACATTATATCTAATGTAGATATGATAATAATAATATTGTTATTAATTGTATATTACATATCTAATGTAGATATATTACTACTGATATTGGCATTAAATGTACATTGATCTGTTGGAATGAATCAGTATATTACATTATATCGAATGTAGATATAGTACTAATGATATTGTTATTAAATGTACATTACATATCTAATGTAGGTATAGTACTAATGATATTGGTATTAAATGTGCATTGATATGTGGGAATGAATCAGTCTATTACATTATATCGAATGTAGATATGATAATAATAATATTGTTATTAATTGTATATTACATATCTAATGTAGATATAGTACTAATGATATTGGCATTAAATATACTTTGATCTGTGGGAATGAATCAGTATATTACATTATATCGAATGTAGATATAGTACTAATGATATTGTTATTAAATCTAGATTACATATCTAATGTAGGTATAGTACTAATGATATTGGTATTAAATGTACATTGATCTGTGGGAATGAATCAATATATTACATTATATCGAATGTAAATATAGTACTAATGATATTATTATTAAATGTACATTGATCTGTGGGAATGAATCAGTATATTACATTATACCGAATGTAGATATATAATAATGATATTGTTATTAAATGTACATTGATCTGTGGGAATGAATCAGTATATTACATTATATCGAATGTAGATATAGTGCTAATGATGTTGTTACTAAATGTACATTGATCTGTGGGTAGTAGTCAGTGTATTACATTATAACTAATGTAGATATGATAATAATAATATTGCTATTAATTGTGTATTACATTTCTAACGTAGATATAGTACTATTGATATTGACATTAAATGTACTTTGATCTGTGGGAATGAATCAGTATATTACATTATATCTAATGTAGATATATTACTAATGATATTGTTATTAAATGTACATTGATCTGTGGGAATGAATCAGTATATTACATTATTTCGAATGTAGATATAGTACCAATGATATTCTTATTAAATGTACATTGATCTGTGGGAATGAATCAGTATATTACATTATATCGAATGTAGATATAGTACAAGTGCTGGTGTTATTAAATGCACATTGCTCTGTGGGTAGTAATCAGTATGTTACATTATATCTAATGTAGATATGATAATAATAATATTGCTATTAATTGTGTATTACATTTCTAATGTAGATATAGTACTAATGATATTAACATTAAATGTACATTGATCTGTGGGAATGAAACAGTATATTACATTATACCTCATGTAGATATAGTGCTAATGATATTGTTATTAAACGAACATTGATCTGTGGGAATGAATCAGTATATTACATTATATCGAATGTAGATATAGTCCCAATGATATTGTTATTAAGTGTACATTGATCTGTGGGAACGAATCAGTATATTACATTATATCGAATGTACATATAGTACTAATGATATTGGTATTATATGTACATTGTTCTGTTGGAATGAATCTGTTCATGACATTATATCTATTGTAGATATAGTAATAATGGTATTGTTATTAAATGTACATTGATCTGTGGGAATGAATCAGTATAATACATTATATCGCATGTAGATATAGTACTAATGATATTGTTATTAAATCTACATTACATATCTAATGTAGGTATGGTACTAATGATATTGGTATTATATGTACATTGATCTGTGGGAACGAATCAGTATATTACATTATATCGCATGTAGATATAGTACTAATGATATTGTTATTAAATCTACATTACATATCTAATGTAGGTATAGTGCTAGTGATATTGTTATTAAATGAACATTGATCTGTGGGAATGAATCAGTATATTACATTATATCGAATGTAGATATAGTACTAATGATATTGGTATTAAATGTACATTGATCTGTGGGAAGGAATCCGTATATCACATTATACCTAATGTAGATATGGTAATAACGATATCGTTTTCAAATGCACATTGATCTGTGTGAATGAAGCAGTATATTACATTATATCTCAGGCAGATATTTTGCTAATGATATTGTTATTAAATGTTCATTGATCTGTGGGAATGAATCAGTATATTACATTATACCTAATGTAGATATAGTAATAATGATATTGTTATTAAATGTACATTGATCTGTGGGAATGAATCAGTATATTACATTATATCGAATGTAGATATAGTGCTAATGATGTTGTTATTGAATGTACATTGATCTGTGGGAATGAATCAGTATATTACATTATACCTAATGTAGATATAGTAATAATGATATTGTTATTAAATGTAAATTGATCTGTGGGAATGAAGCAGTATATTACATTATATCTCAGGCAGATATTTTGCTAATGATATTGTTATTAAATGTACATTGATCTGTGGGAATGAATCAGTATATTACATTATACCTAATCTAGATATAGTAATAATGATATTGTTATTAAATGTACATTGATCTGTGGGAATGAATCAGTGTATTACATTATACCGAATGTAGATATAGTGCTAATGATGTTGTTATTAAATGTACATTGATCTGTGTGTAGTAACCAGTATATTTCATTATATCTAATGTAGATATGATAATAATAATATTGTTATTAATTGTATATTACATATCTAATGTAGATATAGTACTAATGATATTGGCATTAAATATACTTTGATCTGTGGGAATGAATCAGTATATTACATTATATCGAATGTAGATATAGTACCAATGATATTGTTATTAAGTGTACATTGATCTGTGTGAATGAATAAGTATATTACATTATATCGAATGTAGATATAGTGCTAATGATGTTGTTCTTAAATGTACATTGATCTGTGGGTAGTAGTCAGTATATTATATTATATCTAATGTAGATATGGTACTAATGATATTGTTATTAAATGTACATTGATCTGTGGGAATGAATCAGTGTATTACATTATACCGAATGTAGATATAGTGCTAATGATGTTGTTATTAAATGTACATTGATCTGTGTGTAGTAACCAGTATATTTCATTATATCTAATGTAGATATGATAATAATAATATTGTTATTAATTGTATATTACATATCTAATGTAGATATAGTACTACTGATATTGGCATTAAATGTACATTGATCTGTGGGAATGAATCAGTATATTACATTATATCGAATGTAGATATAGTACTAATGATATTGTTATTAAATGTACATTACATATCTAATGTAGGTATAGTACTAATGATATTGGTATTAAATGTGCATTGATATGTGGGAATGAATCAGTCTATTACATTATATCGAATGTAGATATGATAATAATAATATTGTTATTAATTGTATATTACATATCTAATGTAGATATAGTACTAATGATATTGGCATTAAATATACTTTGATCTGTGGGAATGAATCAGTATATTACATTATATCGAATGTAGATATAGTACTAATGATATTGTTATTAAATCTACATTACATATCTAATGTAGGTATAGTACTAATGATATTGGTATTATATGTACATTGATCGGTGGGAATGAATCAATATATTACATTATATCGAATGTAAATATAGTACTAATGATATTATTATTAAATGTACATTGATCTGTGGGAATGAATCAGTATATTACATTATACCTAATGTAGATATATAATAATGATATTGTTATTAAATGTACATTGATCTGTGGGAATGAATCAGTATATTACATTATATCGAATGTAGATATAGTGCTAATGATGTTGTTACTAAATGTACATTGATCTGTGGGTAGTAGTCAGTGTATTACATTATAACTAATGTAGATATGATAATAATAATATTGCTATTAATTGTGTATTACATTTCTAACGTAGATATAGTACTATTGATATTGACATTAAATGTACTTTGATCTGTGGGAATGAATCAGTATATTACATTATATCTAATGTAGATATATTACTAATGATATTGTTATTAAATGTACATTGATCTGTGGGAATGAATCAGTATATTACATTATTTCGAATGTAGATATAGTACCAATGATATTCTTATTAAATGTACATTGATCTGTGGGAATGAATCAGTATATTACATTATATCGAATGTAGATATAGTACAAGTGCTGGTGTTATTAAATGCACATTGCTCTGTGGGTAGTAATCAGTATATTACATTATATCTAATGTAGATATGATAATAATAATATTGTTATTAATTGTATATTACATATCTAATGTAGATATAGTACTAATGATATTAACATTAAATGTACATTGATCTATGGGAATGAATCAGTATATTACATTATACCTCATGTAGATATAGTGCTAATGATATTGTTATTAAATGAACATTGATCTGTGGGAATGAATCAGTATATTACATTATACCGAATGTAGATATAGTACTAATCATATTGGTATTAAATGTACATTGATCTGTGGGAAGGAATCCGTATATCACATTATACCTAATGTAGATATGGTAATAACGATATTGTTTTTAAATGTACATTGATCTGTGTGAATGAAGCAGTATATTACATTATATCTCAGGCAGATATTTTGCTAATGATATTGTTATTAAATGAACATTGATCTGTGGGAATGAATCAGTATATTACATTATACCTAATGTAGATATAGTAATAATGATATTGTTATTAAATGTACATTGATCTGTGGGAATGAATCAGTATATTACATTATACCTAATGTAGATATAGTAATAATGATATTGTTATTAAATGTACATTGATCTGTGGGAATGAATCAGTATATTACATTATACCTCATGTAGATATAGTGCTAATGATATTGTTATTAAATGAACATTGATCTGTGGGAATGAATCAGTATATTACATTATGTCGAATGTAGATATAGTACTAATGATATTGTTATTAAATCTACATTACATATCTAATGTAGGTATAGTACTAATGATATTGTTATTAAATGTGCATTGATCTGTGGGAACGAATCAGTATATTACATTATATCTAATGTAGATATAGTACAAGTGATGGTGTTATTAAATGTACATTGATCTGTGGGTAGTAATCAGTATATTACATTATATCTAATGTAGATATGATAATAATAATATTGTTATTAATTGTATATTACATATCTAATGTAGATATAGTACTAATGATATTAACATTAAATGTACATTGATCTGTGGGAAGGAATCCGTATATCACATTATACCTAATGTAGATATGGTAATAACGATATTGTTTTTAAATGTACATTGATCTGTGTGAATGAAGCAGTATATTACATTATATCTCAGGCAGACATTTTGCTAATGATATTGTTATTAAATGTACATTGATCTGTGGGAATGAATCAGTATATTACATTATACCTAATGTAGATATAGTAATAATGATATTGTTATTAAATGTACATTGATCTGTGGGAATGAATCAGTATATTACATTATATCGAATGTAGATATAGTGCTAATGATGTTGTTACTAAATGTACATTGATCTGTGGGTAGTAGTCAGTATATTACATTATAACTAATGTAGATATGATAATAATAATATTGTTATTAATTGTGTATTACATATCTAACGTAGATATAGTACTAATGATATTAACATTAAATGTACATTGATCTGTGGGAATGAATCAGTATATTACATTATACCTCATGTAGATATAGTGCTAATGATATTGTTATTAAATGTACATTGATCTGTGTGTAGTAACCAGTATATTACATTATATCTAATGTAGATATGATAATAATAATATTGTTATTAATTGTATATTACATATCTAATGTAGATATAGTACTAATGATATTCGCATTTAATATACTTTGATCTGTGGGAATGAATCAGTATATTACATTATAACGAATGTAGATATAGTACTAATGATATTGTTATTAAATCTACATTACATATCTAATGTAGGTATAGTACTAATGATATTGGTATTATATGTACATTGATCTGTGGGAAGGAATCCGTATATTACATTATACCTAATGTAGATATGGTAATAACGATATTGTTTTTAAATGTACATTGATCTGTGTGAATGAAGCAGTATATTACATTATATCTCAGGCAGATATTTTGCTAATGATATTGTTATTAAATGTACATTGATCTGTGGGAATGAATCAGTATATTACATTATACCTAATGTAGATATAGTAATAATGATATTGTTATTAAATGTACATTGATCTGTGGGAATGAATCAGTATATTACATTATATCGAATGTAGATATAGTGCTAATGATGTTGTTACTAAATGTACATTGATCTGTGGGTAGTAGTCAGTATATTACATTATAACTAATGTAGATATGATAATAATAATATTGTTATTAATTGTGTATTACATATCTAACGTAGATATAGTACTAATGATATTAACATTAAATGTACATTGATCTGTGGGAATGAATCAGTATATTACATTATACCTCATGTAGATATAGTGCTAATGATATTGTTATTAAATGAACATTGATCTGTGGGAATGAATCAGTATATTACATTATATCGAATGTACATATAGTACTAATGATATTGGTATTATATGTACACTGATCTGTTGGAACGAATCTGTACATGACATTATATCTATTGTGGATATAGTAGTAATGATATTGTTATTAAATGTACATTGATCTGTGGGAATGAATCAGTATAATACATTATATCGAATGTAGATATAGTACTAATGATATTGTTATTAAATCTACATTACATATCTAATATAGGTATAGTACTAATGATATTGGTATTATATGTACATTGATCTGTGGGAATGAATCAGTGTATTACATTATATCGAATGTAGATATAGTGCTAATGATGTTGTTATTAAATGTACATTGATCAGTGTGTAGTAACCAGTATATTACATTATATCTAATGTAGATATGATAATAATAATATTGTTATTAATTGTATATTACATATCTAATGTAGATATAGTACTAATGATATTCGCATTAAATATACTTTGATCTGTGGGAATGAATCAGTATATTACATTATATCGAAAGTAGATATAGTACTAATGATATTGTTATTAAATCTACATTACATATCTAATGTAGGTATAGTACTAATGATATTGGTATTATATGTACATTGATCTGTGGGAATGAATCAGTATATTACATTATACCTCATGTAGATATAGTGCTAATCATATTGTTATTAAATGAACATTGATCTGTGGGAATGAATCAGTATATTACATTATATCGAATGTAGAAATAGTACTAATGATATTGGTATTAAATGTACATTGATCTGTGGGAAGGAATCCGTATATTACATTATACCTAATGTAGATATGGTAATAACGATATTGTTTTTAAATGTACATTGATCTGTGTGAATGAAGCAGTATATTACATTATATCTCAGGCAGATATTTTGCTAATGATATTGTTATTAAATGTACATTGATCTGTGGGAATGAATCAGTATATTACATTATACCTAATGTAGATATAGTAATAATGATATTGTTATCAAATGTACATTGATCTGTGGAATGAATCAGTATATTACATTATATCGAATGTAGATATAGTGCTAATGATGTTGTTACTAAATGTACATTGATCTGTGTGTAGTAACCAGTATATTACATTATATCTAATGTAGATATGATAATAATAATATTGTTATTAATTGTATATTACATATCTAATGTAGATATAGTACTAATGATATTCGCATTTAATATACTTTGATCTGTGGGAATGAATCAGTATATTACATTATAACGAATGTAGATATAGTACTAATGATATTGTTATTAAATCTACATTACATATCTAATGTAGGTATAGTACTAATGATATTGGTATTATATGTACATTGATCTGTGGGAAGGAATCCGTATATTACATTATACCTAATGTAGATATGGTCATAACGATATTGTTTTTAAATGTACATTGATCTGTGTGAATGAAGCAGTATATTACATTATATCGAATTTAGATATAGTGCTAATGATGTTGTTACTAAATGTACATTGATCTGTGGGTAGTAGTCAGTATATTACATTATAACTAATGTAGATATGATAATAATAATATTGTGATTAATTGTATATTACATATCTAATGTAGATATAGTACTAATGATATTGGCATTAAATATACTTTGATCTGTGGGAATGAATCAGTATATTACATTATACCTCATGTAGATATAGTGCTAATGATATTGTTATTAAATGAACATTGATCTGTGGGAATGAATCAGTATATTACATTATATCGACTGTAGATATAGTGCTAATGATGTTGTTACTAAATGTACATTGATCTGTGGGTAGTAGTCAGTATATTACATTATAACTAATGTAGATATGATAATAATAATATTGTTATTAATTGGGTATTACATATCTAACGTAGATATAGTACTAATGATATTAACATTAAATGTACATTGATCTGTGGGAATGAATCAGTATATTACATTATACCTCATGTAGATATAGTGCTAATGATATTGTTATTAAATGAACATTGATCTGTGGGAATGAATCAGTATATTACATTATATCGAATGTACATATAGTACTAATGATATTGGTATTATATGTACACTGATCTGTTGGAACGAATCTGTACATGACATTATATCTATTGTGGATATAGTAATAATGATATTGTTATTAAATGTACATTGATCAGTGTGTAGTAACCAGTATATTACATTATATCTAATGTAGATATGATAATAATAATATTGCTATTAATTGTATATTACATATCTAATGTAGATATAGTACTAATGATATTGGCATTAAATATACTTTGATCTGTGGGAATGAATCAGTATATTACATTATATCGAATGTACATATAGTACTAATGATATTGGTATTATATGTACATTGTTCTGTTGGAATGAATCTGTACATGACATTATATCTATTGTAGATATAGTAATAATGGTATTGTTATTAAATGTACATTGATCTGTGGGAATGAATCAGTATATTACATTATATCGAATGTAGATATAGTGCTAATGATGTTGTTATTAAATGTACATTGATCTGTGGGAATGAATCAGTATATTACATTATACCTAATGTAGATATAGTAATAATGATATTGTTATTAAATGTACATTGATCTGTGGGAATGAATCAGTCCATTACATTATATCTAATGTAGTTATGGTAATAATAATATTGTTATTAATTGTACATTACTTATCTAATGTAGATATAGTACTAATGATATTGGTATTAAATGTACATTGATCTGTGGGAATGAATTAGTATATTACATTATATCGAATGTAGATATAGTACTACTGATATTGGTGTTATATGTACATTGATCTGTTGGAATGAATCTATACATGACATTATATCTATTGTAGATATAGTAATAATGATATTGTTATTAAATGTACATTGATCTGTGGGAATGAATCAGTATATTACATTATATCGAATGTAGATATAGTGCCAATGATGTTGTTATTAAATGTACATTGATCTGTGTGTAGAAACCAGTATATTACATTATATCTAATGTAGATATGATAATAATAATATTGTTATTAATTGTATATTACATATCTAATGTAGATATATTACTACTGATATTGGCATTAAATGTACATTGATCTGTTGGAATGAATCAGTATATTACATTATATCGAATGTAGATATAGTACTAATGATATTGTTATTAAATGTACATTACATATCTAATGTAGGTATAGTACTAATGATATTGGTATTAAATGTGCATTGATATGTGGGAATGAATCAGTCTATTACATTATATCGAATGTAGATATGATAATAATAATATTGTTATTAATTGTATATTACATATCTAATGTAGATATAGTACTAATGATATTGGCATTAAATATACTTTGATCTGTGGGAATGAATCAGTATATTACATTATATCGAATGTAGATATAGTACTAATGATATTGTTATTAAATCTAGATTACATATCTAATGTAGGTATAGTACTAATGATATTGGTATTAAATGTACATTGATCTGTGGGAATGAATCAATATATTACATTATATCGAATGTAAATATAGTACTAATGATATTATTATTAAATGTACATTGATCTGTGGGAATGAATCAGTATATTACATTATACCGAATGTAGATATATAATAATGATATTGTTATTAAATGTACATTGATCTGTGGGAATGAATCAGTATATTACATTATATCGAATGTAGATATAGTGCTAATGATGTTGTTACTAAATGTACATTGATCTGTGGGTAGTAGTCAGTGTATTACATTATAACTAATGTAGATATGATAATAATAATATTGCTATTAATTGTGTATTACATTTCTAACGTAGATATAGTACTATTGATATTGACATTAAATGTACTTTGATCTGTGGGAATGAATCAGTATATTACATTATATCTAATGTAGATATATTACTAATGATATTGTTATTAAATGTACATTGATCTGTGGGAATGAATCAGTATATTACATTATTTCGAATGTAGATATAGTACCAATGATATTCTTATTAAATGTACATTGATCTGTGGGAATGAATCAGTATATTACATTATATCGAATGTAGATATAGTACAAGTGCTGGTGTTATTAAATGCACATTGCTCTGTGGGTAGTAATCAGTATGTTACATTATATCTAATGTAGATATGATAATAATAATATTGCTATTAATTGTGTATTACATTTCTAATGTAGATATAGTACTAATGATATTAACATTAAATGTACATTGATCTGTGGGAATGAAACAGTATATTACATTATACCTCATGTAGATATAGTGCTAATGATATTGTTATTAAACGAACATTGATCTGTGGGAATGAATCAGTATATTACATTATATCGAATGTAGATATAGTCCCAATGATATTGTTATTAAGTGTACATTGATCTGTGGGAACGAATCAGTATATTACATTATATCGAATGTACATATAGTACTAATGATATTGGTATTATATGTACATTGTTCTGTTGGAATGAATCTGTTCATGACATTATATCTATTGTAGATATAGTAATAATGGTATTGTTATTAAATGTACATTGATCTGTGGGAATGAATCAGTATAATACATTATATCGCATGTAGATATAGTACTAATGATATTGTTATTAAATCTACATTACATATCTAATGTAGGTATGGTACTAATGATATTGGTATTATATGTACATTGATCTGTGGGAACGAATCAGTATATTACATTATATCGCATGTAGATATAGTACTAATGATATTGTTATTAAATCTACATTACATATCTAATGTAGGTATAGTGCTAGTGATATTGTTATTAAATGAACATTGATCTGTGGGAATGAATCAGTATATTACATTATATCGAATGTAGATATAGTACTAATGATATTGGTATTAAATGTACATTGATCTGTGGGAAGGAATCCGTATATCACATTATACCTAATGTAGATATGGTAATAACGATATCGTTTTCAAATGCACATTGATCTGTGTGAATGAAGCAGTATATTACATTATATCTCAGGCAGATATTTTGCTAATGATATTGTTATTAAATGTTCATTGATCTGTGGGAATGAATCAGTATATTACATTATACCTAATGTAGATATAGTAATAATGATATTGTTATTAAATGTACATTGATCTGTGGGAATGAATCAGTATATTACATTATATCGAATGTAGATATAGTGCTAATGATGTTGTTATTGAATGTACATTGATCTGTGGGAATGAATCAGTATATTACATTATACCTAATGTAGATATAGTAATAATGATATTGTTATTAAATGTAAATTGATCTGTGGGAATGAAGCAGTATATTACATTATATCTCAGGCAGATATTTTGCTAATGATATTGTTATTAAATGTACATTGATCTGTGGGAATGAATCAGTATATTACATTATACCTAATCTAGATATAGTAATAATGATATTGTTATTAAATGTACATTGATCTGTGGGAATGAATCAGTGTATTACATTATACCGAATGTAGATATAGTGCTAATGATGTTGTTATTAAATGTACATTGATCTGTGTGTAGTAACCAGTATATTTCATTATATCTAATGTAGATATGATAATAATAATATTGTTATTAATTGTATATTACATATCTAATGTAGATATAGTACTAATGATATTGGCATTAAATATACTTTGATCTGTGGGAATGAATCAGTATATTACATTATATCGAATGTAGATATAGTACCAATGATATTGTTATTAAGTGTACATTGATCTGTGTGAATGAATAAGTATATTACATTATATCGAATGTAGATATAGTGCTAATGATGTTGTTCTTAAATGTACATTGATCTGTGGGTAGTAGTCAGTATATTATATTATATCTAATGTAGATATGGTACTAATGATATTGTTATTAAATGTACATTGATCTGTGGGAATGAATCAGTGTATTACATTATACCGAATGTAGATATAGTGCTAATGATGTTGTTATTAAATGTACATTGATCTGTGTGTAGTAACCAGTATATTTCATTATATCTAATGTAGATATGATAATAATAATATTGTTATTAATTGTATATTACATATCTAATGTAGATATAGTACTAATGATATTGGCATTAAATATACTTTGATCTGTGGGAATGAATCAGTATATTACATTATATCGAATGTAGATATAGTACTAATGATATTGTTATTTAATGTACATTGATCTGTGGGAATGAATCAGTCTATTACATTATATCGAATGTAGATATAGTACTAATGATATTGGTATTGAATGTACATTGATCTGTGGGAATGAATCAGTATATTACATTATATCGAATGTAGATATAGTACTAATGATATTGTTATTAAATCTACATTACATATCTAATGTAGGTATAGTACTAATGATATTGGTATTATATGTACATTGATCTGTGGGAATGAATCAGTTTATTACATTATACCTCATGTAGATATAGTGCTAATGATATTGTTATTAAATGAACATTGATCTGTGGGAATGAATCAGTATATTACATTATATCGAATGTAGATATAGTACTAATGATATTGGTATTAAATATACATTGATCTGTGGGAAGGAACCCGTATATCACATTATACCTAATGTAGATATGGTAATAACGATATTGTTTTTAAATGTACATTGATCTGTGGGAATGAATCAGTATATTACATTATACCTCATGTAGATATAGTGCTAATGATATTGTTATTAAATGTGCATTGATCTGTGGGAACGAATCAGTATATTACATTATATCTAATGTAGATATATTTCTAATGATATTGTTATTAAATGTACATTGATCTGTGGGAATGAATCAGTATATTACATTATATCGAATGTAGATATAGTACCAATGATATTGTTATTAAATGTACATTGATCTGTGGGAATGAATCAGTATATTACATTATATCGAATGTAGATATAGTACAAGTGATGGTGTTATTAAATGTACATTGATCTGTGGGTAGTAATCAGTATATTACATTATATCTAATGTAGATATGATAATAATAATATTGTTATTAATTGTATATTACATATCTAATGTAGATATAGTACTAATGATATTAACATTAAATGTACATTGATCTGTGGGAAGAAATCCGTATATCACATTATACCTAATGTAGATATGGTAATAACGATATTGTTTTTAAATGTACATTGATCTGTGTGAATGAAGCAGTATATTACATTATATCTCAGGCAGACATTTTGCTAATGATATTGTTATTAAATGTACATTGATCTGTGGGAATGAATCAGTATATTACATTATACCTAATGTAGATATAGTAATAATGATATTGTTATTAAATGTACATTGATCTGTGGGAATGAATCAGTATATTACATTATATCGAATGTAGATATAGTGCTAATGATGTTGTTACTAAATGTACATTGATCTGTGGGTAGTAGTCAGTATATTACATTATAACTAATGTAGATATGATAATAATAATATTGTTATTAATTGTGTATTACATATCTAACGTAGATATAGTACTAATGATATTAACATTAAATGTACATTGATCTGTGGGAATGAATCAGTATATTACATTATACCTCATGTAGATATAGTGCTAATGATATTGTTATTAAATGTACATTGATCTGTGTGTAGTAACCAGTATATTACATTATATCTAATGTAGATATGATAATAATAATATTGTTATTAATTGTATATTACATATCTAATGTAGATATAGTACTAATGATATTCGCATTTAATATACTTTGATCTGTGGGAATGAATCAGTATATTACATTATAACGAATGTAGATATAGTACTAATGATATTGTTATTAAATCTACATTACATATCTAATGTAGGTATAGTACTAATGATATTGGTATTATATGTACATTGATCTGTGGGAAGGAATCCGTATATTACATTATACCTAATGTAGATATGGTAATAACGATATTGTTTTTAAATGTACATTGATCTGTGTGAATGAAGCAGTATATTACATTATATCTCAGGCAGATATTTTGCTAATGATATTGTTATTAAATGTACATTGATCTGTGGGAATGAATCAGTATATTACATTATACCTAATGTAGATATAGTAATAATGATATTGTTATTAAATGTACATTGATCTGTGGGAATGAATCAGTATATTACATTATATCGAATGTAGATATAGTGCTAATGATGTTGTTACTAAATGTACATTGATCTGTGGGTAGTAGTCAGTATATTACATTATAACTAATGTAGATATGATAATAATAATATTGTTATTAATTGTGTATTACATATCTAACGTAGATATAGTACTAATGATATTAACATTAAATGTACATTGATCTGTGGGAATGAATCAGTATATTACATTATACCTCATGTAGATATAGTGCTAATGATATTGTTATTAAATGAACATTGATCTGTGGGAATGAATCAGTATATTACATTATATCGAATGTACATATAGTACTAATGATATTGGTATTATATGTACACTGATCTGTTGGAACGAATCTGTACATGACATTATATCTATTGTGGATATAGTAGTAATGATATTGTTATTAAATGTACATTGATCTGTGGGAATGAATCAGTATAATACATTATATCGAATGTAGATATAGTACTAATGATATTGTTATTAAATCTACATTACATATCTAATATAGGTATAGTACTAATGATATTGGTATTATATGTACATTGATCTGTGGGAATGAATCAGTGTATTACATTATATCGAATGTAGATATAGTGCTAATGATGTTGTTATTAAATGTACATTGATCAGTGTGTAGTAACCAGTATATTACATTATATCTAATGTAGATATGATAATAATAATATTGTTATTAATTGTATATTACATATCTAATGTAGATATAGTACTAATGATATTCGCATTAAATATACTTTGATCTGTGGGAATGAATCAGTATATTACATTATATCGAATGTAGATATAGTACTAATGATATTGTTATTAAATCTACATTACATATCTAATGTAGGTATAGTACTAATGATATTGGTATTATATGTACATTGATCTGTGGGAATGAATCAGTATATTACATTATACCTCATGTAGATATAGTGCTAATCATATTGTTATTAAATGAACATTGATCTGTGGGAATGAATCAGTATATTACATTATATCGAATGTAGAAATAGTACTAATGATATTGGTATTAAATGTACATTGATCTGTGGGAAGGAATCCGTATATTACATTATACCTAATGTAGATATGGTAATAACGATATTGTTTTTAAATGTACATTGATCTGTGTGAATGAAGCAGTATATTACATTATATCTCAGGCAGATATTTTGCTAATGATATTGTTATTAAATGTACATTGATCTGTGGGAATGAATCAGTATATTACATTATACCTAATGTAGATATAGTAATAATGATATTGTTATCAAATGTACATTGATCTGTGGAATGAATCAGTATATTACATTATATCGAATGTAGATATAGTGCTAATGATGTTGTTACTAAATGTACATTGATCTGTGTGTAGTAACCAGTATATTACATTATATCTAATGTAGATATGATAATAATAATATTGTTATTAATTGTATATTACATATCTAATGTAGATATAGTACTAATGATATTCGCATTTAATATACTTTGATCTGTGGGAATGAATCAGTATATTACATTATAACGAATGTAGATATAGTACTAATGATATTGTTATTAAATCTACATTACATATCTAATGTAGGTATAGTACTAATGATATTGGTATTATATGTACATTGATCTGTGGGAAGGAATCCGTATATTACATTATACCTAATGTAGATATGGTCATAACGATATTGTTTTTAAATGTACATTGATCTGTGTGAATGAAGCAGTATATTACATTATATCGAATTTAGATATAGTGCTAATGATGTTGTTACTAAATGTACATTGATCTGTGGGTAGTAGTCAGTATATTACATTATAACTAATGTAGATATGATAATAATAATATTGTGATTAATTGTATATTACATATCTAATGTAGATATAGTACTAATGATATTGGCATTAAATATACTTTGATCTGTGGGAATGAATCAGTATATTACATTATACCTCATGTAGATATAGTGCTAATGATATTGTTATTAAATGAACATTGATCTGTGGGAATGAATCAGTATATTACATTATATCGACTGTAGATATAGTGCTAATGATGTTGTTACTAAATGTACATTGATCTGTGGGTAGTAGTCAGTATATTACATTATAACTAATGTAGATATGATAATAATAATATTGTTATTAATTGGGTATTACATATCTAACGTAGATATAGTACTAATGATATTAACATTAAATGTACATTGATCTGTGGGAATGAATCAGTATATTACATTATACCTCATGTAGATATAGTGCTAATGATATTGTTATTAAATGAACATTGATCTGTGGGAATGAATCAGTATATTACATTATATCGAATGTACATATAGTACTAATGATATTGGTATTATATGTACACTGATCTGTTGGAACGAATCTGTACATGACATTATATCTACTGTGGATATAGTAATAATGATATTGTTATTAAATGTACATTGATCAGTGTGTAGTAACCAGTATATTACATTATATCTAATGTAGATATGATAATAATAATATTGCTATTAATTGTATATTACATATCTAATGTAGATATAGTACTAATGATATTGGCATTAAATATACTTTGATCTGTGGGAATGAATCAGTATATTACATTATATCGAATGTACATATAGTACTAATGATATTGGTATTATATGTACATTGTTCTGTTGGAATGAATCTGTACATGACATTATATCTATTGTAGATATAGTAATAATGGTATTGTTATTAAATGTACATTGATCTGTGGGAATGAATCAGTATATTACATTATATCGAATGTAGATATAGTGCTAATGATGTTGTTATTAAATGTACATTGATCTGTGGGAATGAATCAGTATATTACATTATACCTAATGTAGATATAGTAATAATGATATTGTTATTAAATGTACATTGATCTGTGGGAATGAATCAGTCTATTACATTATATCTAATGTAGTTATGGTAATAATAATATTGTTATTAATTGTACATTACATATCTAATGTAGATATAGTACTAATGATATTGGTATTAAATGTACATTGATCTGTGGGAATGAATTAGTATATTACATTATATCGAATGTAGATATAGTACTACTGATATTGGTGTTATATGTACATTGATCTGTTGGAATGAATCTATACATGACATTATATCTATTGTAGATATAGTAATAATGATATTGTTATTAAATGTACATTGATCTGTGGGAATGAATCAGTATATTACATTATATCGAATGTAGATATAGTGCCAATGATGTTGTTATTAAATGTACATTGATCTGTGTGTAGAAACCAGTATATTACATTATATCTAATGTAGATATGATAATAATAATATTGTTATTAATTGTATATTACATATCTAATGTAGATATATTACTACTGATATTGGCATTAAATGTACATTGATCTGTTGGAATGAATCAGTATATTACATTATATCGAATGTAGATATAGTACTAATGATATTGTTATTTAATGTACATTGATCTGTGGGAATGAATCAGTCTATTACATTATATCGAATGTAGATATAGTACTAATGATATTGGTATTGAATGTACATTGATCTGTGGGAATGAATCAGTATATTACATTATATCGAATGTAGATATAGTACTAATGATATTGTTATTAAATCTACATTACATATCTAATGTAGGTATAGTACTAATGATATTGGTATTATATGTACATTGATCTGTGGGAATGAATCAGTTTATTACATTATACCTCATGTAGATATAGTGCTAATGATATTGTTATTAAATGAACATTGATCTGTGGGAATGAATCAGTATATTACATTATATCGAATGTAGATATAGTACTAATGATATTGGTATTAAATATACATTGATCTGTGGGAAGGAACCCGTATATCACATTATACCTAATGTAGATATGGTAATAACGATATTGTTTTTAAATGTACATTGATCTGTGGGAATGAATCAGTATATTACATTATACCTCATGTAGATATAGTGCTAATGATATTGTTATTAAATGAACATTGATCTGTGGGAATGAATCAGTATATTACATTATATCGAATGTAGATATAGTACTAATGATATTGTTATTAAATCTACATTACATATCTAATGTAGGTATAGTACTAATGATATTGTTATTAAATGTGCATTGATCTGTGGGAACGAATCAGTATATTACATTATATCTAATGTAGATATATTTCTAATGATATTGTTATTAAATGTACATTGATCTGTGGGAATGAATCAGTATATTACATTATATCGAATGTAGATATAGTACCAATGATATTGTTATTAAATGTACATTGATCTGTGGGAATGAATCAGTATATTACATTATATCGAATGTAGATATAGTACAAGTGATGGTGTTATTAAATGTACATTGATCTGTGGGTAGTAATCAGTATATTACATTATATCTAATGTAGATATGATAATAATAATATTGTTATTAATTGTATATTACATATCTAATGTAGATATAGTACTAATGATATTAACATTAAATGTACATTGATCTGTGGGAAGAAATCCGTATATCACATTATACCTAATGTAGATATGGTAATAACGATATTGTTTTTAAATGTACATTGATCTGTGTGAATGAAGCAGTATATTACATTATATCTCAGGCAGACATTTTGCTAATGATATTGTTATTAAATGTACATTGATCTGTGGGAATGAATCAGTATATTACATTATACCTAATGTAGATATAGTAATAATGATATTGTTATTAAATGTACATTGATCTGTGGGAATGAATCAGTATATTACATTATATCGAATGTAGATATAGTGCTAATGATGTTGTTACTAAATGTACATTGATCTGTGGGTAGTAGTCAGTATATTACATTATAACTAATGTAGATATGATAATAATAATATTGTTATTAATTGTGTATTACATATCTAACGTAGATATAGTACTAATGATATTAACATTAAATGTACATTGATCTGTGGGAATGAATCAGTATATTACATTATACCTCATGTAGATATAGTGCTAATGATATTGTTATTAAATGTACATTGATCAGTGTGTAGTAACCAGTATATTACATTATATCTAATGTAGATATGATAATAATAATATTGCTATTAATTGTATATTACATATCTAATGTAGATATAGTACTAATGATATTGGCATTAAATATACTTTGATCTGTGGGAATGAATCAGTATATTACATTATATCGAATGTACATATAGTACTAATGATATTGGTATTATATGTACATTGTTCTGTTGGAATGAATCTGTACATGACAATATATCTATTGTAGATATAGTAATAATGGTATTGTTATTAAATGTACATTGATCTGTGGGAATGAATCAGTATATTACATTATATCGAATGTAGATATAGTGCTAATGATGTTGTTATTAAATGTACATTGATCTGTGGGAATGAATCAGTATATTACATTATACCTAATGTAGATATAGTAATAATGATATTGTTATTAAATGTACATTGATCTGTGGGAATGAATCAGTCTATTACATTATATCTAATGTAGTTATGGTAATAATAATATTGTTATTAATTGTACATTACATATCTAATGTAGATATAGTACTAATGATATTGGTATTAAATGTACATTGATCTGTGGGAATGAATTAGTATATTACATTATATCGAATGTAGATATAGTACTACTGATATTGGTGTTATATGTACATTGATCTGTTGGAATGAATCTATACATGACATTATATCTATTGTAGATATAGTAATAATGATATTGTTATTAAATGTACATTGATCTGTGGGAATGAATCAGTATATTACATTATATCGAATGTAGATATAGTGCCAATGATGTTGTTATTAAATGTACATTGATCTGTGTGTAGAAACCAGTATATTACATTATATCTAATGTAGATATGATAATAATAATATTGTTATTAATTGTATATTACATATCTAATGTAGATATATTACTACTGATATTGGCATTAAATGTACATTGATCTGTTGGAATGAATCAGTATATTACATTATATCGAATGTAGATATAGTACTAATGATATTGTTATTTAATGTACATTGATCTGTGGGAATGAATCAGTCTATTACATTATATCGAATGTAGATATAGTACTAATGATATTGGTATTGAATGTACATTGATCTGTGGGAATGAATCAGTATATTACATTATATCGAATGTAGATATAGTACTAATGATATTGTTATTAAATCTACATTACATATCTAATGTAGGTATAGTACTAATGATATTGGTATTATATGTACATTGATCTGTGGGAATGAATCAGTTTATTACATTATACCTCATGTAGATATAGTGCTAATGATATTGTTATTAAATGAACATTGATCTGTGGGAATGAATCAGTATATTACATTATATCGAATGTAGATATAGTACTAATGATATTGGTATTAAATATACATTGATCTGTGGGAAGGAACCCGTATATCACATTATACCTAATGTAGATATGGTAATAACGATATTGTTTTTAAATGTACATTGATCTGTGGGAATGAATCAGTATATTACATTATACCTCATGTAGATATAGTGCTAATGATATTGTTATTAAATGAACATTGATCTGTGGGAATGAATCAGTATATTACATTATGTCGAATGTAGATATAGTACTAATGATATTGTTATTAAATCTACATTACATATCTAATGTAGGTATAGTACTAATGATATTGTTATTAAATGTGCATTGATCTGTGGGAACGAATCAGTATATTACATTATATCTAATGTAGATATATTTCTAATGATATTGTTATTAAATGTACATTGATCTGTGGGAATGAATCAGTATATTACATTATATCGAATGTAGATATAGTACCAATGATATTGTTATTAAATGTACATTGATCTGTGGGAATGAATCAGTATATTACATTATATCGAATGTAGATATAGTACAAGTGATGGTGTTATTAAATGTACATTGATCTGTGGGTAGTAATCAGTATATTACATTATATCTAATGTAGATATGATAATAATAATATTGTTATTAATTGTATATTACATATCTAATGTAGATATAGTACTAATGATATTAACATTAAATGTACATTGATCTGTGGGAAGAAATCCGTATATCACATTATACCTAATGTAGATATGGTAATAACGATATTGTTTTTAAATGTACATTGATCTGTGTGAATGAAGCAGTATATTACATTATATCTCAGGCAGACATTTTGCTAATGATATTGTTATTAAATGTACATTGATCTGTGGGAATGAATCAGTATATTACATTATACCTAATGTAGATATAGTAATAATGATATTGTTATTAAATGTACATTGATCTGTGGGAATGAATCAGTATATTACATTATATCGAATGTAGATATAGTGCTAATGATGTTGTTACTAAATGTACATTGATCTGTGGGTAGTAGTCAGTATATTACATTATAACTAATGTAGATATGATAATAATAATATTGTTATTAATTGTGTATTACATATCTAACGTAGATATAGTACTAATGATATTAACATTAAATGTACATTGATCTGTGGGAATGAATCAGTATATTACATTATACCTCATGTAGATATAGTGCTAATGATATTGTTATTAAATGTACATTGATCTGTGTGTAGTAACCAGTATATTACATTATATCTAATGTAGATATGATAATAATAATATTGTTATTAATTGTATATTACATATCTAATGTAGATATAGTACTAATGATATTCGCATTTAATATACTTTGATCTGTGGGAATGAATCAGTATATTACATTATAACGAATGTAGATATAGTACTAATGATATTGTTATTAAATCTACATTACATATCTAATGTAGGTATAGTACTAATGATATTGGTATTATATGTACATTGATCTGTGGGAAGGAATCCGTATATTACATTATACCTAATGTAGATATGGTAATAACGATATTGTTTTTAAATGTACATTGATCTGTGTGAATGAAGCAGTATATTACATTATATCTCAGGCAGATATTTTGCTAATGATATTGTTATTAAATGTACATTGATCTGTGGGAATGAATCAGTATATTACATTATACCTAATGTAGATATAGTAATAATGATATTGTTATTAAATGTACATTGATCTGTGGGAATGAATCAGTATATTACATTATATCGAATGTAGATATAGTGCTAATGATGTTGTTACTAAATGTACATTGATCTGTGGGTAGTAGTCAGTATATTACATTATAACTAATGTAGATATGATAATAATAATATTGTTATTAATTGTGTATTACATATCTAACGTAGATATAGTACTAATGATATTAACATTAAATGTACATTGATCTGTGGGAATGAATCAGTATATTACATTATACCTCATGTAGATATAGTGCTAATGATATTGTTATTAAATGAACATTGATCTGTGGGAATGAATCAGTATATTACATTATATCGAATGTACATATAGTACTAATGATATTGGTATTATATGTACACTGATCTGTTGGAACGAATCTGTACATGACATTATATCTATTGTGGATATAGTAGTAATGATATTGTTATTAAATGTACATTGATCTGTGGGAATGAATCAGTATAATACATTATATCGAATGTAGATATAGTACTAATGATATTGTTATTAAATCTACATTACATATCTAATATAGGTATAGTACTAATGATATTGGTATTATATGTACATTGATCTGTGGGAATGAATCAGTGTATTACATTATATCGAATGTAGATATAGTGCTAATGATGTTGTTATTAAATGTACATTGATCAGTGTGTAGTAACCAGTATATTACATTATATCTAATGTAGATATGATAATAATAATATTGTTATTAATTGTATATTACATATCTAATGTAGATATAGTACTAATGATATTCGCATTAAATATACTTTGATCTGTGGGAATGAATCAGTATATTACATTATATCGAATGTAGATATAGTACTAATGATATTGTTATTAAATCTACATTACATATCTAATGTAGGTATAGTACTAATGATATTGGTATTATATGTACATTGATCTGTGGGAATGAATCAGTATATTACATTATACCTCATGTAGATATAGTGCTAATCATATTGTTATTAAATGAACATTGATCTGTGGGAATGAATCAGTATATTACATTATATCGAATGTAGAAATAGTACTAATGATATTGGTATTAAATGTACATTGATCTGTGGGAAGGAATCCGTATATTACATTATACCTAATGTAGATATGGTAATAACGATATTGTTTTTAAATGTACATTGATCTGTGTGAATGAAGCAGTATATTACATTATATCTCAGGCAGATATTTTGCTAATGATATTGTTATTAAATGTACATTGATCTGTGAGAATGAATCAGTATATTACATTATACCTAATGTAGATATAGTAATAATGATATTGTTATCAAATGTACATTGATCTGTGGAATGAATCAGTATATTACATTATATCGAATGTAGATATAGTGCTAATGATGTTGTTACTAAATGTACATTGATCTGTGTGTAGTAACCAGTATATTACATTATATCTAATGTAGATATGATAATAATAATATTGTTATTAATTGTATATTACATATCTAATGTAGATATAGTACTAATGATATTCGCATTTAATATACTTTGATCTGTGGGAATGAATCAGTATATTACATTATAACGAATGTAGATATAGTACTAATGATATTGTTATTAAATCTACATTACATATCTAATGTAGGTATAGTACTAATGATATTGGTATTATATGTACATTGATCTGTGGGAAGGAATCCGTATATTACATTATACCTAATGTAGATATGGTCATAACGATATTGTTTTTAAATGTACATTGATCTGTGTGAATGAAGCAGTATATTACATTATATCGAATTTAGATATAGTGCTAATGATGTTGTTACTAAATGTACATTGATCTGTGGGTAGTAGTCAGTATATTACATTATAACTAATGTAGATATGATAATAATAATATTGTGATTAATTGTATATTACATATCTAATGTAGATATAGTACTAATGATATTGGCATTAAATATACTTTGATCTGTGGGAATGAATCAGTATATTACATTATACCTCATGTAGATATAGTGCTAATGATATTGTTATTAAATGAACATTGATCTGTGGGAATGAATCAGTATATTACATTATATCGACTGTAGATATAGTGCTAATGATGTTGTTACTAAATGTACATTGATCTGTGGGTAGTAGTCAGTATATTACATTATAACTAATGTAGATATGATAATAATAATATTGTTATTAATTGGGTATTACATATCTAACGTAGATATAGTACTAATGATATTAACATTAAATGTACATTGATCTGTGGGAATGAATCAGTATATTACATTATACCTCATGTAGATATAGTGCTAATGATATTGTTATTAAATGAACATTGATCTGTGGGAATGAATCAGTATATTACATTATATCGAATGTACATATAGTACTAATGATATTGGTATTATATGTACACTGATCTGTTGGAACGAATCTGTACATGACATTATATCTACTGTGGATATAGTAATAATGATATTGTTATTAAATGTACATTGATCAGTGTGTAGTAACCAGTATATTACATTATATCTAATGTAGATATGATAATAATAATATTGCTATTAATTGTATATTACATATCTAATGTAGATATAGTACTAATGATATTGGCATTAAATATACTTTGATCTGTGGGAATGAATCAGTATATTACATTATATCGAATGTACATATAGTACTAATGATATTGGTATTATATGTACATTGTTCTGTTGGAATGAATCTGTACATGACATTATATCTATTGTAGATATAGTAATAATGGTATTGTTATTAAATGTACATTGATCTGTGGGAATGAATCAGTATATTACATTATATCGAATGTAGATATAGTGCTAATGATGTTGTTATTAAATGTACATTGATCTGTGGGAATGAATCAGTATATTACATTATACCTAATGTAGATATAGTAATAATGATATTGTTATTAAATGTACATTGATCTGTGGGAATGAATCAGTCTATTACATTATATCTAATGTAGTTATGGTAATAATAATATTGTTATTAATTGTACATTACATATCTAATGTAGATATAGTACTAATGATATTGGTATTAAATGTACATTGATCTGTGGGAATGAATTAGTATATTACATTATATCGAATGTAGATATAGTACTACTGATATTGGTGTTATATGTACATTGATCTGTTGGAATGAATCTATACATGACATTATATCTATTGTAGATATAGTAATAATGATATTGTTATTAAATGTACATTGATCTGTGGGAATGAATCAGTATATTACATTATATCGAATGTAGATATAGTGCCAATGATGTTGTTATTAAATGTACATTGATCTGTGTGTAGAAACCAGTATATTACATTATATCTAATGTAGATATGATAATAATAATATTGTTATTAATTGTATATTACATATCTAATGTAGATATATTACTACTGATATTGGCATTAAATGTACATTGATCTGTTGGAATGAATCAGTATATTACATTATATCGAATGTAGATATAGTACTAATGATATTGTTATTAAATGTACATTACATATCTAATGTAGGTATAGTACTAATGATATTGGTATTAAATGTGCATTGATATGTGGGAATGAATCAGTCTATTACATTATATCGAATGTAGATATGATAATAATAATATTGTTATTAAATGTACATTGATCTGTGGGAATGAATCAGTATATTACATTATATCGAATGTAGATATAGTGCTAATGATGTTGTTACTAAATGTACATTGATCTGTGGGTAGTAGTCAGTGTATTACATTATAACTAATGTAGATATGATAATAATAATATTGCTATTAATTGTGTATTACATTTCTAACGTAGATATAGTACTATTGATATTGACATTAAATGTACTTTGATCTGTGGGAATGAATCAGTATATTACATTATATCTAATGTAGATATATTACTAATGATATTGTTATTAAATGTACATTGATCTGTGGGAATGAATCAGTATATTACATTATTTCGAATGTAGATATAGTACCAATGATATTCTTATTAAATGTACATTGATCTGTGGGAATGAATCAGTATATTACATTATATCGAATGTAGATATAGTACAAGTGCTGGTGTTATTAAATGCACATTGCTCTGTGGGTAGTAATCAGTATATTACATTATATCTAATGTAGATATGATAATAATAATATTGTTATTAATTGTATATTACATATCTAATGTAGATATAGTACTAATGATATTAACATTAAATGTACATTGGTCTGTGGGAATGAAACAGTATATTACATTATACCTCATGTAGATATAGTGCTAATGATATTGTTATTAAATGAACATTGATCTGTGGGAATGAATCAGTATATTACATTATATCGAATGTAGATATAGTCCCAATGATATTGTTATTAAGTGTACATTGATCTGTGGGAACGAATCAGTATATTACATTATATCGAATGTACATATAGTACTAATGATATTGGTATTATATGTACATTGTTCTGTTGGAATGAATCTGTTCATGACATTATATCTATTGTAGATATAGTAATAATGGTATTGTTATTAAATGTACATTGATCTGTGGGAATGAATCAGTATAATACATTATATCGCATGTAGATATAGTACTAATGATATTGTTATTAAATCTACATTACATATCTAATGTAGGTATGGTACTAATGATATTGGTATTATATGTACATTGATCTGTGGGAACGAATCAGTATATTACATTATATCGCATGTAGATATAGTACTAATGATATTGTTATTAAATCTACATTACATATCTAATGTAGGTATAGTGCTAGTGATATTGTTATTAAATGAACATTGATCTGTGGGAATGAATCAGTATATTACATTATATCGAATGTAGATATAGTACTAATGATATTGGTATTAAATGTACATTGATCTGTGGGAAGGAATCCGTATATCACATTATACCTAATGTAGATATGGTAATAACGATATTGTTTTCAAATGCACATTGATCTGTGTGAATGAAGCAGTATATTACATTATATCTCAGGCAGATATTTTGCTAATGATATTGTTATTAAATGTTCATTGATCTGTGGGAATGAATCAGTATATTACATTATACCTAATGTAGATATAGTAATAATGATATTGTTATTAAATGTACATTGATCTGTGGGAATGAATCAGTATATTACATTATATCGAATGTAGATATAGTGCTAATGATGTTGTTATTGAATGTACATTGATCTGTGGGAATGAATCAGTATATTACATTATACCTAATGTAGATATAGTAATAATGATATTGTTATTAAATGTAAATTGATCTGTGGGAATGAAGCAGTATATTACATTATATCTCAGGCAGATATTTTGCTAATGATATTGTTATTAAATGTACATTGATCTGTGGGAATGAATCAGTGTATTACATTATACGGAATGTAGATATAGTGCTAATGATGTTGTTATTAAATGTACATTGATCTGTGTGTAGTAACCAGTATATTTCATTATATCTAATGTAGATATGATAATAATAATATTGTTATTAATTGTATATTACATATCTAATGTAGATATAGTACTAATGATATTGGCATTAAATATACTTTGATCTGTGGGAATGAATCAGTATATTACATTATATCGAATGTAGATATAGTACCAATGATATTGTTATTAAGTGTACATTGATCTGTGTGAATGAATAAGTATATTACATTATATCGAATGTAGATATAGTGCTAATGATGTTGTTCTTAAATGTACATTATCTGTGGGTAGTAGTCAGTATATTATATTATATCTAATGTAGATATGGTACTAATGATATTGTTATTAAATGTACATTGATCTGTGGGAATGAATCAGTGTATTACATTATACCGAATGTAGATATAGTGCTAATGATGTTGTTATTAAATGTACATTGATCTGTGTGTAGTAACCAGTATATTTCATTATATCTAATGTAGATATGATAATAATAATATTGTTATTAATTGTATATTACATATCTAATGTAGATATAGTACTAATGATATTGGCATTAAATATACTTTGATCTGTGGGAATGAATCAGTATATTACATTATATCGAATGTAGATATAGTACTAATGATATTGTTATTTAATGTACATTGATCTGTGGGAATGAATCAGTCTATTACATTATATCGAATGTAGATATAGTACTAATGATATTGGTATTGAATGTACATTGATCTGTGGGAATGAATCAGTATATTACATTATATCGAATGTAGATATAGTACTAATGATATTGTTATTAAATCTACATTACATATCTAATGTAGGTATAGTACTAATGATATAGGTATTATATGTACATTGATCTGTGGGAATGAATCAGTTTATTACATTATACCTCATGTAGATATAGTGCTAATGATATTGTTATTAAATGAACATTGATCTGTGGGAATGAATCAGTATATTACATTATATCGAATGTAGATATAGTACTAATGATATTGGTATTAAATATACATTGATCTGTGGGAAGGAACCCGTATATCACATTATACCTAATGTAGATATGGTAATAACGATATTGTTTTTAAATGTACATTGATCTGTGTGAATGAAGCAGTATATTACATTATATCTCAGGCAGATATTTTGCTAATGATATTGTTATTAAATGTACATTGATCTGTGGGAATGAATCAGTATATTACATTATACCTAATGTAGATATAGTAATAATGATATTGTTATTAAATGTACATTGATCTGTGGGAATGAATCAGTATATTACATTATATCGAATGTAGATATGGTGCTAATGATGTTGTTACTAAATGTACATTGATCTGTGGGTAGTAGTCAGTATATTACATTATAACTAATGTAGATATGATAATAATAATATTGTTATTAATTGTGTATTACATATCTAACGTAGATATAGTACTAATGATATTAACATTAAATGTACATTGATCTGTGGGAATGAATCAGTATATTACATTATACCTCATGTAGATATAGTGCTAATGATATTGTTATTAAATGAACATTGATCTGTGGGAATGAATCAGTATATTACATTATATCGAATGTACATATAGTACTAATGATATTGGTATTATATGTACACTGATCTGTTGGAACGAATCTGTACATGACATTATATCTATTGTGGATATAGTAGTAATGATATTGTTATTAAATGTACATTGATCTGTGGGAATGAATCAGTATAATACATTATATCGAATGTAGATATAGTACTAATGATATTGTTATTAAATCTACATTACATATCTAATGTAGGTATAGTACTAATGATATTGGTATTATATGTACATTGATCTGTGGGAATGAATCAGTGTATTACATTATATCGAATGTAGATATAGTGCTAATGATGTTGTTATTAAATGTACATTGATCAGTGTGTAGTAACCAGTATATTACATTATATCTAATGTAGATATGATAATAATAATGTTGTTATTAATTGTATATTACATATCTAATGTAGATATAGTACTAATGATATTCGCATTAAATATACTTTGATCTGTGGGAATGAATCAGTATATTACATTATATCGAATGTAGATATAGTACTAATGATATTGTTATTAAATCTACATTACATATCTAATGTAGGTATAGTACTAATGATATTGGTATTATATGTACATTGATCTGTGGGAATGAATCAGTATATTACATTATACCTCATGTAGATATAGTGCTAATGATATTGTTATTAAATGAACATTGATCTGTGGGAATGAATCAGTATATTACATTATATCGAATGTAGAAATAGTACTAATGATATTGGTATTAAATCTACATTACATATCTAATGTAGGTATAGTACTAATGATATTGGTATTATATGTACATTGATCTGTGGGAACGAATCAGTATATTACATTATATCGAATGTACATATAGTACTAATGATATTGGTATTATGTGTACACTGATCTGTTGGAATGAATCTGTACATGACATTGTATCTATTGTAGATATAGTAATAATGATATTGTTATTAAATGTACATTGATCTGTGGGAATGAATCAGTATAATACATTCTATCGAATGTAGATATAGTACTAATGATATTGTTATTAAATCTACATTACATATCTAATGTAGGTATAGTACTAATGATATTGGTATTATATGTACATTGATCTGTGGGAATGAATCAGTATATTACATTATACCTCATGTAGATATAGTGCTAATGATATTGTTATTAAATGAACATTGATCTGTGGGAATGAATCAGTATATTACATTATATCGAATGTAGATATAGTACCAATGATATTGTTATTAAGTGTACATTGATCTGTGGGAATGAATCGGTATATAACATTATATCGAATGTAGATATAGTACTAATGATATTGTTATTAAATCTACATTGCATATCTAATGTAGGTATAGTACTAATGATATTGTTATTAAATGTGCATTGATCTGTGGGAACGAATCAGTATATTACATTATATCGAATGTAGGTATAGTACTAATGATATTGTTATTTAATGTACATTGATCTGTGGGAATCAATCAGTCTATTACATTATATCGAATGTAGATATAGTACGAATGATATTGTTATTAAATCTACATTACATATCTAATGTAGGTATAGTACTAATGATATTGGTATTATATGTACATTGATCTGTGGGAATGAATCAGTATATTACATTATATCGAATGTAGATATAGTCCCAATGATATTGTTATTAAGTGTACATTGATCTGTGGGAATGAATCAGTATATTACATTATATCGAATGTAGATATAGTACAAGTGATGGTGTTATTAAATGTACATTGATCTGTGGGTAGTAATCAGTATATTACATTATATCGAATGTACATATAGTACTAATGATATTGGTATTATATGTACATTGTTCTGTTGGAATCAATCTGTACATGACATTATATCTATTGTAGATATAGTAATAATGGTATTGTTATTAAATGTACATTGATCTGTGGGAATGAATCAGTGTATTACATTATATCGAATGTAAATATAGTACCAATGATATTGTTATTCAGTGTACATTGATCTGTGGGAATGAATAAGTATATTAGATTATATCGAATGTAGATATGGTGCTAATGATGTTGTTCTTAAATGTACATTGATCTGTGGGTAGTAGTCAGTATATTATATTATATCTAATGTAGATATGGTACTAATGATATTGTTATTAAATGTACATTGATCTGTGGGAATGAATCAGTGTATTACATTATATCGAATGTAGATATAGTGCTAATGATGTTGTTATTAAATGTACATTGATCTGTGTGTAGTAACCAGTATATTACATTATATCTAATGTAGATATGATAATAATAATATTGTGATTAATTGTATATTACATATCTAATGTAGATATAGTACTAATGATATTGGCATTAAATATACTTTGATCTGTGGGAATGAATCAGTATATTACATTATACCTCATGTAGATATAGTGCTAATGATATTGTTATTAAATGAACATTGATCTGTGGGAATGAATCAGTATATTACATTATATCGAATGTAGATATAGTCCCAATGATATTGTTATTAAGTGTACATTGATCTGTGGGAATGAATCAGTATATTACATTATATCGAATGTACATATAGTACTAATGATATTGGTATTATATGTACATTGTTCTGTTGGAATGGATCTGTACATGACATTATATCTATTGTAGATATAGTAATAATGGTATTGTTATTAAATGTACATTGATCTGTGGGAATAAATCAGAATATTACATTATATCGAATGTAGATATAGTACCAATGATATTGTTATTAAATGTACATTGATCTGTGGGAATGAATCAGTATATTACATTATATCGAATGTAGATATAGTACAAGTGATGGTGTTATTAAATGTACATTGATCTGTGGGTAGTAATCAGTATATTACATTATATCGAATGTACATATAGTACTAATGATATTGGTATTATATGTACATTGTTCTGTTGGAATGAATCTGTACATGACATTATATCTATTGTAGATATAGTAATAATGGTATTGTTATTAAATGTACATTGATCTGTGGGAATGAATCAGTATAATACATTATATCGAATGTAGATATAGTACTAATGATATTGTTATTCAATCTACATTACATATCTAATGTAGGTATAGTACTAATGATATTGGTATTATATGTACATTGATCTGTAGGAACGAATCAGTATATTACATTATCCACGAACCTACCTGGTTGTCCAGGATAGGCGGGGAGGTGATACCCCGACGTGGCGCGTCCCCAGGTGGCGGATAGGGGAATGCTCGCCGGGCACTTTTCAGAGTGCTTGGAGGGTAGGAGCGAAATAGTTCCCGCGGACCAAACACAAATGGACAGTATACCCCGACTGTCGTGTTGCGGCGGCTGGTAATAACCCGCTGTGTTGTACAGGACGGATCATAAATAAAACGACTACGGCAACGGAAATGGACTATTCTAACAAAACAATTACAATTATGAATAACACAAAGAATAAACTTAAAAGTTACGGTGCAGGAGAAATCGGTAGCTCCAGTATCGGCGCGGTTGGGGGTGTGTGTGCAGGCTCCACCGTGTCGTTATCTAGCGACTGTGCATCACAGACGGCAGACCGCCAGGCCGCTGTGATAGTAAAGGCTACTGGCGATGATATGGACGCGTGGTTGGGCGCTATTGGGAAGGAGGATGTCTTTTCCAAGAAGCCAAGGGTATCGCGATCCCCACCAGGTACATTCAGGGATGTGGAAAACCCGTTTGGACGTATGGATTCGGTGGATCTCACCGGTGACGAGGGCGAAGTCAACCCCCAGAAATTGGAAATGAAAGGTAAGGACAAGGTAGTGAGCAAGATGTCCAATAAGAGGGTACTGACAATAGGGGAGAAGTTAGACCTTAGCATTAGAACAATTGCTAAAATGCTAGAGATGATCAAACGGCACAATCTGGTGATAAAGGAATATATGCTGAAGAGGGGGAGTGTGACCCCGGAAATAAGAGACGCATATATAGCTATGGGATGCTGTCTAGAGGAGGTGTCCGATGCAGTGGATGGAATGAGAGAAGACCATACTGCATATAATCTAGAAGCGAGGGAAAGTAAAAGAAAGAATGTAAATATACTTACCAGCGAAGACGAGGAAACGGACTCCGCGGAGGAATCGAAGGGGACGACCCATGGCGCACCTAGAAAAGAAAACAGAAAAAACTATAAAAACATGGCGACACAGACGGCTGGGGGGTCGGATAGGGAGTTCCCACCTCTGCCGGTCATAAGACAGAAGAGGAAGGAGATTACACCGCCCATGGAAAAAGTGGGAAAGAAGAAGAGGTTTCTCCTTTCAAGTACAGAAGGAACGCCGGATGAAGATACAAGGAAGAGGAAGGGGGAGAGGGAGACCCCAAAAAAGGAGGAGAGGACTAATGACCAGGAGTGGGAAGTAGTTCAAGCTAGGAGGAAAAGGATGGACACAGAGAGGAAGAAAGATAAAATAGAAGAGGCCGGAGAAAAGACGGGCGCGAAGACGAAGGGGAGTGGAGCGGAAGGGAAGGGCACACCTAACAGAAGACCTAGATCCATGAAACCACAGGCAATAGCGGTTAGGTTTGGCAAGGAAATGACATTCGCTGCCATACTGAAGAGGGTTAAAGGGGCCGCTGGCTCCTCTCCCGAGGGGGTGAAAACCGTCAAACAGACCAGGGCGGGAAATTTGCTGATAGAATTTACTCCCGGGGCTGACCTGGAGAGCTTTAAAAAGAGTATAGACGGGAAGCTAGGGCCGGATGTGGAGGTAGCTAGGCTACAGCAAAAAATAGACGTGGAGCTGAGAGGAATAGACCCCGCCGCGGAAAAAACGGATATTGTAGAGGCACTAAAAAGGGAAATGGGACATGAGGCTTTGGACACCAGGATAAAGGTCCTACGGGTCGATCCTAGGCAAAACAAGATTGCTGTAATCGAGGGCCCCGCGACCGACATGACAAAGTTGATCAGAAAGGGTAAGATTAAGATAGGATGGACTATTGTCCCGGTGAAAGAGATCCCGCGTCTCCTTCGCTGTTTCCGCTGCCACGAACTAGGACATGTGGCTGTCAACTGCAAAAGTAACAAGGAAGGGGATGGCTTCTGCAGGAAATGCGGTGATCGGGGACACCAGATGAGGGAGTGCAAAAATGCACCTAGATGTCGGCTGTGTGTAGCCGATAAATTACCGGAGGAGATGGTCGGACACGTAGCAGCGTCGGTGAGGTGCCACAGGTACAAGGAGGCCCTGAAAGGTAAAAGGCAAAATTAAAATATTGCAAATAAATTTGAACCATTGCAGAACTGCTCATGACTTGCTAATAACCACTACGGACAAATATAATGTAGACGTAGTGGTAGTATCTGAACCATATCGAGTGCCCGAAAACTGGTTTGTAGATAACACAGGCAGAGCGGCAACGTTAATAACCGCCAGGGGGATAGCTGATGGAAAGAATATCTCTCTAGTCAAAAGTGGGAACGGCTACGTCATCATAAAGTATAATAGTATGTATATAATTAGCGTGTATGCGTCACCAAATGATTCGGTACAAGGCTACGAGGCATTGCTGGACTCGCTGGCATACGAAATTAATACACTAAAAAACAGCTCAGAGGAGATTGTCATTATGGGAGACTTTAACGCGAAATCCCCATTATGGGGTGCGGATAAGTGGTGTAGCCGGGGGAGAAAGCTCTTCCAGTTTTGTAACACGGTGGACCTCTTTCCTACAATCACGAAGGGAGGGGCTACATGTGATCGGGGAAGGGGCACAAAAATCGACATCATGACATGCAACAAAAGGGCATTACATTGCTTGGCGGAAACGATGGTGGTGGAGGATTTCTCGGCATCAGACCACAAATACCTTTTACACACGTTTCAAACGAAGCAGAGACAAGGAGAAAGAGCATCACTGTTCGATTTAAAGAAAGGAAAGTTGGACGAAAAAGGGTTTCTAGAAGCCTTTCTAAAGAAGTATGGCGATGAGAACTTTGAAAGGCGCCCACGCACGCACACCACCTTTGAGGTGGATAAGTTCCTGGAAGATATGAACAGAATGGTAAAGCGTTACACCAGGTATAATGGCTTGCAGGATAAACGCATGCCAGTACCCTGGTGGAACGCCGAGATAAGGGAGAAAAGAGCGTTAGCACAAAAAGCCAGAAGAAAGCTAACGAGAGACAAAGCAGGAACGGACCAAGAAGCCATAGAAAAGTCGACCAAGGCGTATAAGAGGTGCAAACAGGACCTTAACAAGGAGATAAGAAAGGCCAAAAAAGACAATTGGGCTGAATTGCTGCAGGAGGTAGACGCGGACATCTGGGGAAGGCCCTATAAATTGATAATGAGGACAATTAAGGGCAAAATAACTAAACCAGCTTCCTTATCCTCCGAAGAGGTGGACACGGTAGTGTCCAAGCTGTTTATTCTAAAGCCGAGTCTGGATGATACGCCAAAGGAGACAGACGGTAGCATGGCGGAAGAAGTGCACGATGGAAGCCGGGACCAACGGGAACCCTCACCCTCACCATACCGTGTGTTTTTTACGCAGGATGACATTGTCAAAATAGCGATGAAATTGTCGGCAAAAAAGGCTGCAGGGCCAGACGGAATCACGTCGGCAGCCGCAAAAAAGATAGGCCTAAAGGCGCCAAGATGGCTGGCATATATTTTCAACGTATGCTATAGGAGAGGATACTGGCCTACCGCATGGAAAACCGGTAGACTGGTGCTTTTGCCAAAAGGTAAAGCGACCACCGCCTCTGAAAAGGCCTATAGACCGATAACAATTATCTCATGCATAGCGAAGATCTTTGAGCACGCGGTAAAGGATAAGTTGTTATTGGCCCTTAAGTGTAACGACTTCGCTCCAAACCAGTTTGGGTTTCGCAAGGGGAGGTCCACCCTTAATGCGATGAAACTGGTTATGGAACACTACCAGAACGCAAGAGAGTATAGGCGCCACTGCCTGTTGGTATTGCTGGATGTCAAGAATGCGTTTAATACTGTGAGGTGGGATAGTATTATGCGGAACTTGAAAGAACGAGGATTCCCGGCAGAACTGATTGATATTGTGCGCAGCTACCTGCAGGATCGATGGATCGTCTACAGCGGAAAAGACATCGAAACGCGATATCAAGTATTCGGAGGGGTACCACAGGGATCAGTGATAGGCCCGCTTCTCTGGAATTTGGTATATGATGAACTGCTGAGGATGAATACCAGGAAAAACGTACATCTGGTCGGATATGCCGACGACATAGGGGTGATAGCAGTCGACCGCGATCTCGAGAACATGAAGAGAGTCGTGGAACTGACTATACGAGATATGGCAGCCTGGTATGAGAAGGAAGGGCTCAGCCTGGCACACCAAAAGACAGAGGCCATCCTCCTAACAGGCAGAAAGGTAACCGGGGGGATGAAAATAAAGTGCGGGCAAGCAGAAGTTAAGACGGCCAAAGAGGCAAGATATCTAGGAGTTACCCTAGAAATGAACAGCACATTCAAAAGACACATGATTTCGGTATGTAACAAGGCACTAAAGTATGCCAATGCATTGGCACTACTGATGCCAAACACGCACGGTGCAGGTAAGACGGCCAGGAAGCTGTATTACAAGGTTATTGAATCAGTAATCTTATATGCAGCACCGATCTGGGCAATAGGATTGAGCAACAAAGGTAATGTAGGCGTTCTAACCAGCACACAACGGATAGCACTAATACGGGTAGCACATGCGTATAGGACGGTCTCGGCGGACGCATTATGCGTATTGACAGGGCAGGTTCCTTTAGATCTCATTGTGAAAGAAAGAGAATACCTCTTCAATAAGAGAACAAGCCTGGAAATTGAAGACGAAGAAGAGGGTGCTACAGGCAGACGGAGAATAGATGCCCGGGCCTACACCGTGAGTGTATGGCAGGAAAGGTGGGAGAGTTCGGACAAGGGTAGGTGGACGTTTGAGCTGATACCAAAAATCTCTGAGTGGCTAACCTGGGGCCCCAACATCTTAAATTTTCATTTAACCCAGGTACTGACAGGGCACGGATGTTTTGGGGCATTTTTAAACAAGATAAGAAAACAAGATTCGGATAGTTGCTGGTTCTGCCCAGGAAGGGTGGACGACCCGGCACACTTTTTATTCGAGTGTGACAGGTGGGTGTCGGAAAGGAATAATCTGGACACCACATTGCAGGTCGACTTCTGTAAAGAGAATCTGATGGATTTGCTAAGGAAGGAGGAGACCAGGAACGAAGTGCTGGCGTTCATAAAAGGGACACTGAAGGAAAAAGTAGAGCTTGAAAGGGCCAGGAAAAGAGCAGCGACAGCAACAACAGCAAGCGATACATCAAGAGGATGAAGAAGAATGAAGAAGAACAAAAATCTAATCCAATAGAAAAGAGCAATAAATAAATGGAAAAGGAAAGAAGTGATGGATGTGCACTTGATCTATTGGAAACCGAGAGGTTGTCGAGGTTGAGAGGTCCAGTATAAGATGTTTATTTGTTCTCATGGACACACGGAATTACAAAGACCAAGTAGGTAACCCTGAATAAGTTTGATACAAACTGTTAGTGACTGTCACCTCGTGAATCGAGGCCCTGGTTTTAATATTAGTTAACAAATATATTTTATTCGTTTATTTATTTATATATTTATTCGATTTATCAATTTACGAACTTGACGCAAGCGACAGCATAAGATGTTTAAAACTGATTGTAACGACAAACTGACGGTACAACCTTCAATTTTAAAAAACCTGACCTAGTGTAATGAGATTCCCACGGGCTGGGTATCACCTGTAAGTGGAGAGGCACCAACCAGGTAACAGCCGCTATTACGTCGCCCCGCCCCCGAAGTAATGCTCAACAGCGGTTCCGGGGGCGTGGTCCGCGACCGGCATCATGACGTGAAATCGAGGTGGGTTTTTTAGTGGGTAAGTTACGGGATAACAGCCCCACACTACCGAGGGAACATCTAACTCGGTGTGCGTAAGGCATTTTTCCCCCTCGTAAAAAAAAAAAAAAAAAAAAAAAAAAAAAAAAAAAAAAAAAAAAAGTATATTACATTATATCGAATGTACATATAGTACTAATGATATTGGTATTATGTGTACACTGATCTGTTGGAATGAATCTGTACATGACATTATATCTATTGTAGATATAGTAATAATGATATTGTTATTAAATGTACATTGATCTGTGGGAATGAATCAGTATAATACATTATATCGAATGTAGATATAGTACTAATGATATTGTTATTAAATCTACATTACATATCTAATGTAGGTATAGTACTAATGATATTGGTATTATATGTACATTGATCTGTGGGAATGAATCAGTATATTACATTATACCTCATGTAGATATAGTGCTAATGATATTGTTATTAAATGAACATTGATCTGTGGGAATGAATCAGTATATTACATTATATCGAATGTAGATATAGTACCAATGATATTGTTATTAAGTGTACATTGATCTGTGGGAATGAATCAGTATATAACATTATATCGAATGTAGATATAGTACTAATGATATTGTTATTAAATCTACATTGCATATCTAATGTAGGTATAGTACTAATGATATTGTTATTAAATGTGCATTGATCTGTGGGAACGAATCAGTATATTACATTATATCGAATGTAGGTATAGTACTAATGATATTGTTATTTAATGTACATTGATCTGTGGGAATGAATCAGTCTATTACATTATATCGAATGTAGATATAGTACGAATGATATTGTTATTAAATCTACATTACATATCTAATGTAGGTATAGTACTAATGATATTGGTATTATATGTACATTGATCTGTGGGAATGAATCAGTGTATTACATTATATCGAATGTAGATATAGTGCTAATGATGTTGTTATTAAATGTACATTGATCAGTGTGTAGTAACCAGTATATTACATTATATCTAATCTGGATATGATAATAATAATATTGTTATTAATTGTATATTACATATCTAATGTACATATAGTACTAATGATATTCGCATTAAATATACTTTGATCTGTGGGAATGAATCAGTATATTACATTATATCGAATGTAGAAATAGTACTAATGATATTGGTAATAAATCTACATTACATATCTAATGTAGGTATAGTACTAATGATATTGGTATTATATGTACATTGATCTGTGGGAATGAATCAGTATATTACATTATACCTTATGTAGATATAGTGCTAATGATATTGTTATTAAATGTACATTGATCTGTGGGAATGAAACAGTATATAACATTATATCGAATGTAGACATAGTGCTAATGATGTTGTTATTAAATGTACATTGATCTGTGTGTAGTAACCAGTATATTACATTATATTTAATGTAGATATGATAATAATAATATTGTTATTAATTGTATATTACATATCTAATGTAGATATAGTACTAATGATATTCGCATTAAATATACTTTGATCTGTGGGAATGAATCAGTATATTACATTATAACGAATGTAGATATAGTACTAATGATATTGTTATTAAATCTACATTACATATCTAATGTAGGTATAGTACTAATGATATTGGTATTATATGTACATTGATCTGTGGGAAGGAATCCGTATATTACATTATACCTAATGTAGATATGGTAATAACGATATTGTTTTTAAATGTACATTGATCTGTGTGAATGAAGCAGTATATTACATTATATCGAATTTTGATATAGTGCTAATGATGTTGTTACTAAATGTACATTGATCTGTGGGTAGTAGTCAGAATATTACATTATAACTAATGTAGATATGATAATAATAATATTGTGATTAATTGTATATTACATATCTAATGTAGATATAGTACTAATGATATTGGCATTAAATATACTTTGATCTGTGGGAATGAATCAGTATATTACATTATACCTCATGTAGATATAGTGCTAATGATATTGTTATTAAATGAACATTGATCTGTGGGAATGAATCAGTATATTACATTATATCGAATGTAGATATAGTCCCAATGATATTGTTATTAAGTGTACATTGATCTGTGGGAATGAATCAGTATATTACATTATATCGAATGTAGATATAGTACAAGTGATGGTGTTATTAAATGTACATTGATCTGTGGGTAGTAATCAGTATATTACATTATATCGAATGTACATATAGTACTAATGATATTGGTATTATATGTACATTGTTCTGTTGGAATGAATCTGTACATGACATTATATCTATTGTAGATATAGTAATAATGGTATTGTTATTAAATGTACATTGATCTGTGGGAATGAATCAGTATAATACATTATATCGAATGTAGATATAGTACTAATGATATTGTTATTCAATCTACATTACATATCTAATGTAGGTATAGTACTAATGATATTGGTATTATATGTACATTGATCTGTGGGAACGAATCAGTATATTACATTATATCGAATGTACATATAGTACTAATGATATTGGTATTATGTGTACACTGATCTGTTGGAATGAATCTGTACATGACATTATATCTATTGTAGATATAGTAATAATGATATTGTTATTAAATGTACATTGATCTGTGGGAATGAATCAGTATAATACATTATATCGAATGTAGATATAGTACTAATGATATTGTTATTAAATCTACATTACATATCTAATGTAGGTATAGTACTAATGATATTGGTATTATATGTACATTGATCTGTGGGAATGAATCAGTATATTACATTATACCTCATGTAGATATAGTGCTAATGATATTGTTATTAAATGAACATTGATCTGTGGGAATGAATCAGTATATTACATTATATCGAATGTAGATATAGTACCAATGATATTGTTATTAAGTGTACATTGATCTGTGGGAATGAATCAGTATATAACATTATATCGAATGTAGATATAGTACTAATGATATTGTTATTAAATCTACATTGCATATCTAATGTAGGTATAGTACTAATGATATTGTTATTAAATGTGCATTGATCTGTGGGAACGAATCAGTATATTACATTATATCGAATGTAGGTATAGTACTAATGATATTGTTATTTAATGTACATTGATCTGTGGGAATGAATCAGTCTATTACATTATATCGAATGTAGATATAGTACGAATGATATTGTTATTAAATCTACATTACATATCTAATGTAGGTATAGTACTAATGATATTGGTATTATATGTATATTGATCTGTGGGAATGAATCAGTATATTACATTATATCGAATGTAGATATAGTCCCAATGATATTGTTATTAAGTGTACATTGATCTGTGGGAATGAATCAGTATATTACATTATATCGAATGTACATATAGTACTAATGATATTGGTATTATATGTACATTGTTCTGTTGGAATGAATCTGTACATGACATTATATCTATTGTAGATATAGTAATAATGGTATTGTTATTAAATGTACATTGATCTGTGGGAATGAATCAGTATATTACATTATATCGAATGTAAATATAGTACCAATGATATTGTTATTCAGTGTACATTGATCTGTGGGAATGAATAAGTATATTAGATTATATCGAATGTAGATATAGTGCTAATGATGTTGTTCTTAAATGTACATTGATCTGTGGGTAGTAGTCAGTATATTATATTATATCTAATGTAGATATGGTACTAATGATATTGTTATTAAATGTACATTGATCTGTGGGAATGAATCAGTGTATTACATTATATCGAATGTAGATATAGTGCTAATGATGTTGTTATTAAATGTACATTGATCTGTGTGTAGTAACCAGTATATTACATTATATCTAATGTAGATATGATAATAATAATATTGTGATTAATTGTATATTACATATCTAACGTAGATATAGTACTAATGATATTGACATTAAATGCACTTTGATCTGTGGGAATGAATCAGTATATTACATTATATCTAATGTAGATATATTACTAATGATATTGTTATTAAATGTACATTGATCTGTGGGAATGAATCAGTATATTACATTATATCGAATGTAGATATAGTCCCAATGATATTGTTATTAAGTGTACATTGATCTGTGGGAATGAATCAGTATATTACATTATATCGAATGTAGATATAGTACAAGTGATGGTGTTATTAAATGTACATTGATCTGTGGGTAGTAATCAGTATATTACATTATATCGAATGTACATATAGTACTAATGATATTGGTATTATATGTACATTGTTCTGTTGGAATGAATCTGTACATGACATTATATCTATTGTAGATATAGTAATAATGGTATTGTTATTAAATGTACATTGATCTGTGGGAATGAATCAGTATAATACATTATATCGAATGTAGATATAGTACTAATGATATTGTTATTCAATCTACATTACATATCTAATGTAGGTATAGTACTTATGATATTGGTATTATATGTACATTGATCTGTGGGAACGAATCAGTATATTACATTATATCGAATGTACATATAGTACTAATGATATTGGTATTATGTGTACAGGGTGTAAAAAAATTAAATGTCACGACCTATATGGGGTGATTCTACACCTCTGGATCGGTGGAGATCTGTCAAAGAAAGCGACCGCAAAATTGACCGTGACCCCTAATTTCAAGGTCAAATTTTTTTATTGGCTTATCGTATAGTGCTCATCGAGGGGATAAAAAGTCTGAAAGGAACCATGTGCCGGAAATCAACCCTTCCCCTAGAAAAAAGCCGTCAAAGTTTCCCTATACGTTAATGCATTAAACGTTGAGTCGCGCGGTACCCCTCTCCAGTGATCTTGGCGCATCAGTCTCGCGTATCGCTCGAATTTCATGCTATAGGATAATTCTTGAATTTCAATCACAATGCCAGCATATAGGAAGGGTAAATTCTAAGAGAGCATATTTAAAAAGACAAAATAACGACTGCGTGTAAAAGAAAATAAAAGAAAATAAAAGAAAATAACTGCGATGTGTTAACGAACTGTGAAATGATAAAACTAAACATTTATCTTGCGTTTATATTCGAAGTGCAAAACTTCAGTGAATTAAATTCATTCTTATTTTCTTTTACACGCAGTCGTTATTTTGTCTTTTTAAATATGCTCTCTTAGAATTTACCCTTCCTATATGCTGGCATTGTGATTGAAATTCAAGAACTGTCCTATAGCATGAAACTCGAGCGATACGCGAGACTGCCGTGCCAAGATCACTGCAGAGGGGTACCGGTCGACTCAACGTTTAATGCATTATGGTATATAGAAACTTTGACGGCTTTTTTCTAGGAGAAGGGTTGATTTCCGGCACATGGTTCCTTTCAGACTTTTTATCCCCTCGATGAGCACTATACGATAAGCCAATAAAAAAGTTTGACCTTGAAATTAGGGGTCAAGGTCAATTTTGCGGTCGCTTTCTTTGACAGATCTCCACCGATCCAGAGGTGTAGAATCACCCCATATAGGTCGTGACATTTAATTTTTTTACACCCTGTACACTGATCTGTTGGAATGAATCTGTACATGACCTTATATCTATTGTAGATATAGTAATAATGATATTGTTATTATATCTACATTACATATCTAATGTAGGTATAGTACTAATGATATTGGTATTATATGTACATTGATCTGTGGGAATGAATCAGTGTATTACATTGTATCGAATGTAGATATAGTGCTAATGA